>NC_046237.1:8423265-8723265 GCF_009819885.2 Catharus ustulatus | reverse complement strand
CTGCAGAGCAAGGCTGATTTTTATGCTGCTCTTGTTTCCTTAGCAAATCTGCAGCAGGCAGCACTTGGGGACAGAGGGATGACAGAAGTGTTGGATCCAGAGTACTGCATTTCTACCACAGTGGTCATTGATAAGATCTCCTTCATGGCACATACTTGGGAAGCCTTTACCAGCCTCTGGAACTGAGGCTGTGTTGGTGAGGAGAGTCCCACATGGATTTCCAGGGGAGGCAGGCAGATCCCAGATCCCACCTGGAGAGAGGATTGGGGCTGTGGACACTGTACATGGTCATGCCTCTGTAGATTATACCTATTTTGGTTCTGTGAATTCACAGGGGGCTCATGTTTGTTCTGTCTGGGCAGCTGTTGGTGAGAAAGTGAAAATGAATTTAGCTTTGGTCTTTGCTGTTTAGTTACAGGTGAAATGATCTGGTTCGTGCTTGTTCTTAACAATACTTGCCCTCCCTCACAGGTTTTATAAAAGGGATAGAGGAGGTTCAGATAAAAAGTGTGTGGTTTTCTGTTTCTCAAAGCTGGTAAAGCCATACAGGGGCATTTAACAGAAAATCAAAACAAACCTCTTGGCTTCTCCCAGAAGCACATAGATTGTTATTGCAGAAGCCTGAAGATTCCAGCTTTATGTGCTGCTTTCTTTAACTTTGGGGTGTTTGAGGAGTGCTGTGGATGGTTCCCAGCCAGGTGCTGCCATGGCCCCAGCTCAGGGAGGTACCAGCCTGGGAGCAGGGATGTGCCAGGCATGGTCAGTGGGGAGGGAAGGGGAGCCTGAGCGAGCTGCAGCCAGGATCCACTCACCTCCCAATTCCCTGTCCCCCGTCAGCTCTGTCCAAGAGCACAGTTGTGCTTTCCCCAAATAGCCCTAATTCCACCCTGTGGCTTCCAGGGAACTCAGCTAAGGCTGTGCTCTGTGTAAAGAGGAAGCAAAGAGCAGCACAGAATCTTTGGCTTCTCTGTTCATCATCTGTTCTGGGCTTGAACCAAAAGCTGCAAGTTTAGTCTTGGGAAGTTCAAATACATTTCCACTGCACTTTGTGTATTTAAAAATATATAAAGACAATTAATTGAGAAATTTAGCTCCAGGTTTTCCTTGCCTAGTGGGTTCTTCAGTTCTAGACACAGGCATTGGTTGCACAGGGAGCAAGGGGGGAACATGATGGGAGTGAAGGTTCCAAGGAAACCTGCCTTGCATAAAAGAGTTGTGCAGGTACCAAATGTAACAGACCTTGCTGTACTCACCCTGTACTTCACCAAAACCTGCAAACATAGGTGTGTGAATCTGTGCACTTAATGACATATTTTGTACCCATCCAAACCATCCAGCACTTCCAAGGGAAGCAAGCAGCTGAAAAGGTCTCCAGCTGCAGGTAGGCACATGAATTGAAAGTGATGGTGCATACACAAATAGACCTATTGATTTTATACATAAGGTCTGAAATAATGACTTTTCTGGACTGTTTTTGTAATGCAGAGGTTGTAAGCTTTCATGGTGGTGTAGGTCATGTGCACATGTGAAGAATTATGTTTTTCTTCAGAAATGTAAATCCTAGATACCATTAATTTGAGATTTTTGGTTGCATTAGATAAGGCTGCTCATGTGAAAGGGACTGTCCTTGTGTCACTGCCACCTAATGGCCAGGACATTGTAGTTGGGTGCCTGGTTTTGGTGTCCCCTGGAAAACTGATCCTGTTACCAGCACTAACCTTATTACCTTGTAAGACTTGATAATGATCTTAACTGTCCTCAGCCTCATTTTCAGCCTGCCACAGTCTGTTCTGCAGCCTCACTGGACACTGGTGTGTGCATTCTTGCTTTGATGCTATATGAGAGATCAGGAATTTAGTTTTTGTATGGCAAAATCCAAGAAGAAAGGGAAATCATTAATCAGATGGGTGTAATCTCCAAGGAAGCAAGTACTGCATTTTAATTCAGCATTTCCCTTTGATGAAAACTTTAGTGAATGTTATTATGTGGAATTTATATGAAGCCTGGGTTTAGGTAATCAGCTTTAATATTTATACTCTTAGGGAAAAAAAATTGAATCATTAGTAAGCATGCATAATTAATGAATAAATTGTATTTTTCCTTTGTTTTCCTTCAGGTATAAGGAAATGCTAGATCTAGTGATATCACCCAGTCTGACTGTAAATAGAGAGTGCCCTGACAGACTGAAGCTTAACCTTTCTCACATTTATGCCACGGCTCCAGATGACATAGAAGGTAGGCTGCTCTTCTTGATGTTTGCTGCTTTAACATAACATGTATGAATCAGTGTGACCAAAGGGAGCTGGCCACTGCAAGGCCTCTGCTTCTGGCAATTAGTTCTACAGTCTAGTGAGCAACTGAGGTTTTTGATTTTTTTTTTTTTTTGGTAGACTTGCCAGTTTTGCTTGATTCCTTTAGTTCCACTATGGCTTGAATGCAAATGGAATAGAAATATTTCCTATGTAAATATATATCTGTGCATAGTTGGTGCCTGCATTTACACACATGCATGTGTAGAGTTCTGCTCCCCTGGAAGAATTGCAGGTGTGAGCCACGTTTTGTGTAGACCTGGCAGTTTTTGCTGGAGCCCCAGTGGTGGTGAGCACGTGAGCCCTGGGCTTTGGGGGCTGTGCTGCTGCTGAAGGTGGGGGCTGTGGGGGTTCCCAGGGCCAGAAATGTACTGAGCAGCCTGAAAACCTCTTGCCAAAGCAGCTCTGTGCCCCAGTTTGCATCGCTCTGGGACCACTGCTGCCATCCCCAAATGCTGAGCCCTGCTGGCCTCTGCTCTGGAGCTTCACATTTGGCAGGTACCAGGGACGAATTCCTTCAGTGGTTGAGGCTCTGATGGAAATTTATCTGCTCTCCTCCTTCTCCCCCTCTACCCCATCATACTGCTCAAGCTAAGGAAACAGAAGAATGTTAAATCTGCTAAAAAAATTATTGGCAAGTGATGCAGCTGAACTAGTTCTTGCTAGTACAATCCCAGCTATTGTTTGCTGCGGTCAGGATCTGTCAGCCTTCCTGTTAGAGGGGAGTTAGGAAAAGGCACTGGCTATTATGTTTTAGTAGTATGTTTAACCCTTCATTCATGGGCTCTTAGAAGCCCAGGAGATGTTTTGTTTGCATGTTTGCTCAGGCATTAGGAATTGCGTGGTTAAATCACGCCCGTCGTGACTGCCTGTTTACAAGAGCAGTAGAAGGAATAACAGCCTAAAGGAAACATCCTTTTAAATGTTCCTGTTTGCAGAAAAGATTAGAGCTAGAAATGATTTTTGGGGACATCATTTTGTAAACATCTTGGTGCAGGAACTGTTTTTTTGTTGTGTGATATAAATAAGAGCCAACCCAGGAGCTGTGTGGTGGACCCCGGGTTGCCAGTGACAGCTCACGTTGATTTGTTTCTTACAGAAATATTTTGGTGTTTTTTCTACAGAATGATCCCCTGTGCTAGCAAGATTGTGATCTTTCCCTTGAAAATACTGCTGGTTAATTTGAAGAGCAGGAAAATACTTGTGTTTTTGAAAATTCTCAGATTGACAGAGCTCTAAATGTAATAAATGCACACAAATTTATGCTCTGTATTACACATAAAGCATTAAATTTAGCAAGTCTAATCATAGTACTTACTCATTTAGATGTCCGTGTAGCTGTTCTTTTCATGAGTGCTTGTCATGAGACGTGCAGTTATATCAGTGTAATTTTCAAGTGCACATTTTGCCTGTAGGATCAGCTTTGCCTTTTCTTGTTGGTGACAGTAGCATATTGCATATTCACACACAGTAAATTCCTACTTGGCATTCTTGGCAAACTTATTTACTCTGTACCAAAAGAAAAAAATTGAAGCTCTGATGTTTTTCACAGAGAAAAGAAATGAGGCTTGTGCTCAAACTGTTCTGCTGGGTTTTTGATGTAAAAGCTGTTAAGAATTAAATGAATTTTAAAATCTGTTTCTTCAATGTTTGGTAATGAGGGACAGACAGAAATGGTGTAGTTCTTATTTTCACAGTCTGAAAATCTAATGTTCTAAACTGTTGTCTTTCAGGTAAGTCAAAGCAAATTTTTCATAGCGAGTTTGAAGGTGACTCAGGTAAGCCCAGTTTTGCATTTAAACTCAGTCTTTTTTTTCTGTGGATGTGTAAGTGAATAGATATGTGTGTATAACATTATCCTTTGTCAATAAGATGTGTATTTGTATAACACTGTCCTGTGTCAGTATTTTAAACTAAACCTCTCTGCCTGTTGCTGGGAAAATAGGTTTTACTGTGCTGCATTTTATAGGTACAGGAGCAAGGTGGGGTGGCAGGTGGGTTTTACTTTTCTAAGGTGTTGGAGGGTTGCAGGGCTTTGAAGAAAGAGTCTTTCTGGTTTTGTTTGTGTCAGTGATTAGGTGATCCTGTTAGTGTTTAGTCCTGTGTAGGTTTCACCATTAATTACATAAATTAACATTCTAAAAAATGAATTATACCTAGTCATTAATATTTTCAGTAAGACCTCATGATGATGCATTTTTTAATTGAAATTTAGTCTAAAAAGTTACCAGATAAAATGGCAATGTTTTTAAAAATAGTTTGGTGTAATCCGTGTTACAGTGTAAAATGATCAAACCATGTAAAATGTTGTGAAAAAGGGTTGTGGGTGAAAGAACAATTTCAAGAGAGATCTAAATCAGGATGAACAAACATTTCAGATGTGAGCCTGCTGGATCTGTCATTCTTGTCCACAATTCATGTTTACAGCACAAGTTACCCAAACCCATAGGACTATTTGCATGTATTTAGACTTTATATGTACTTGCATATTTCATTAAATGAAAAACAGTTTAAATGTTTAATTTGCCAGCTGACCAATGTCTGAACAAAGGAAGTGCTGCTGTTTTGGTCACTGAAGGTGGGTGGAGAAGCTGTGTACAGTGGGTCTGGTTGAAGCAGCCAGGAGACACAGAGGCTGAATCAGTTGTGCCTTGTCATTATTGATGATTGTGAGAGTGTTTTGGCATTTCTAGTGCTGAATTAATGACGGCTCCAGCCAAAACTGAGAGCAAAGTTTGGATGGCACTGTGGAGGCAACCTGAAAATGTACATGGTGCTATTTTGGTTTGATGTTCTCAGTACAACTTGCAGGCAACTTGCAGGTTTTAATTTAGCTTTGTTTGTTTGTTTTGGGGGTTTTTTTTTAGTTTTTAATTAGGTAAATGTAAATGTATCTCTGGATAAAGCTGGTGGCACATTTTTCTTTGGTAGTGTCACAGCACACAACTGTTTGGTCCATTAAAGGCATCTTGCACATATGACTTGTATGATAGCTTTTCTACTGATCTAGTTTTTTGATTGCAGGTAGTTCAGTAAGCTGTGTTATCGTTTAAAAATTCAGATTAAGATTTATGATGTTGTATTTTTAATATTTGCTATTATTTGATATAGTTTAATGGACATTAAAGAAAGTGAGTCATGGTCTAGGAGAGTACCAAAACTAGCAAAAGATCAAAATGTGCTGTGAGCTTAAATCACTTTAGCAATCATAGTATTGGCTTTTATGGCCTTTAGCATATGAGTCATGGCTTCAAAGCCCAGCTTCATGACGGATACCAGTCCCATGAGAAGAAGAAACTGGTAGTTCAATCAACTGGTATCACCCTCAATTAAAAACTAAATCTATGTGTGTTGTTAAGGAGAGAATATCTTTCTTCCTTACCTCAGTTTGGGAATATTAACAAAAAAATAAAAAGTCTTTTGATTCCTGTATATTTTTCTCAAACCTGCAGTGGTAAAAACAGTTGGATCATAGAACAGAACACGATGAAAATCTAAGGTTCTTTAATTTTGTTTTCCAGGCAGCAGCAAAGCAGCACTGCAGTGTCCTCTCCATCTGTACACCACAAAGTGAGTGCCTGTGCCAAGTGCTGTAATTTCAAATCTGTGTTTTGCTGAGCAGCCATTTTGTGCAGACTTCTGTCACCTCAGAGAACATCTGCCCTAAGCCCATCCACCTGTTCCCCCACACGTCTCTGCACAGTGAAGTAGCTGGTTCTTAATCTTCTTGGATATGGAGTGAAATAAGGTTTGAGGTACTGTGAGCTGTGTTCTTGTACCCCTGCGTATCCAGACTTATCAGTTGAATATTGTTGTGTTTATGAGTGACCACAGAGGTTTCTCATCACACACTCCCATCACTTGACTGGCACACTCAAAATGAAACGTGAAAAATCAGTGTTGATTTTATTTTATTTTATTAACTTGCACAGATTTTGCACTGTCGAAGTTGCCATGAATTTAGGTGGTTTAATCTGATAGTCCATAAAACAAACTTCTGCTTCGGTCCAGTCACTTCCAAGTTCCCAAAATATCAATGTTATTTTATATGAATGTTATTTTAGCAAGATGTCTGTTCTGCTTTGCTCTAGAAGACCCTGTACAGCGATGCTTGCCTTAAACCCCTCTGTTTTGTCGTTCTGAGCAGGCATTTTCCCCACGTGGTGCCGGTGCCGTCCTTCCTCAGCATGGCAGCGTACGGGCAGGCTCAGTACAGCACGGGCATCCAGCAGGCTGCTGCCTACACTGCCTATCCTCCCCCAGGGCAGCCCTATGGAATCCCCTCCTACAGTGAGTGCTCCCCAGTCCTGCTCCTGCCAGGACACTGCCCTCCTCCTGCTGCCAAGAGAGATTGGGAATCTTTCAGCCTGAGACTGGCATCATCTCTGTCTCAGCAACATTGTCTTCTTAGGCTTAGAGGAAAATTTGACTTTAAAAATGTTTAGTTTGCTTTGAACTCTATCAACCTTTAACCTTTCATATCATGAGTTATGTTTTTGCAGGCTAGGTAAGTTTGGAGGCAGTCAGAAGTAGACTGTGAGAAATTCAGGTTCAGTAGGATGTGCCACTTAGGAGTAGTAGCTATGAGTGTTCCCATGGTTCTCTGTCAGTACAAAGTACAATAAATATGATATTTATGAAAACTACTCTTTGGCAGCCTTGATGCTTCCTGAAGTTTTAAGAACACAAGATACTTTGTGAAACTGTTGGTGTGTATTGTTACAGAAGAACCAAAATGCAGGGCAGAATAAGGCATGGGTGAGATGTTACCGAGTACCTTGGTTTTGGAAGGCAGTTTGTGTTTAAATGGACAGTTACTGGCTGTATGTGCAGTCAATATTTCTAACCCCTGTCAGCTTTGCTCCCTGCTTTTCTGCACAGCCTTGCCAGCAGCTGTGGGGGGACAGTGCTGGGCAGGAGCAGCTGGGGGATTCTCAGGGAACTGCTTAAACCAGCTCTCCTGACAGAGGAATGCCTGGTAAACCAAGCCTTAGGTGTCCTCAAGCTCTGCATGGTCATAACAACCTCTTGAGGATGAAAGTTCTTTCCTCTCCTAAAGACCAAAGAGATGTTGCTCTTGTTTAGCTACAGCTCTTTAACAGAAAGCTTTGGGCTTCTTCTGGCTGCTCCCACGAGGGCTGAGTCTTGCACCATTAAAATAGTTCTGTTTCCATTCCTGTTTTCTCTTGTGCTCTCAAACACCTTTGTTTAATTGGCAAATACAGTATCTCTTCCCAACAAGAGGTTTTTATGCAAAGCTTTCACTGAAGGGAAGTTTAGTGCAGCACTCTGGAAGGCTGGGGAAGTGGCCTTGGCAGAGCCAAAGCTCTACCAGGATGATGAGAGGAATGTTTTGAGACCCTTTCCTGGAGCTATTTGTGTGTTTGCATCAGCTGGCTGGCTTCCAAGGAAAACTCTGAACAGTTGTCCTGTTAGAGCAGGTGAAAGTAGGGCCATTTGCTACTGCCTAGAGGCTTTAGGGCATACATGTGTCAGGCCCATATGCTGCTTATAAATCCTGTGGGTGACCTCTTAGCATCCTTGAGCAGTGGTTTCCCTCCCCCAGCCCCTGCACCCTCTCTCAGATACTCAGCACAGTATGAAAAACTCCACCTGGCTGACAACCAAGAACAATGAAGCAGTATTGTTTTTAGGCACAAAAAATAAAACTCGGCCAGTTTCTAGACAAAACAAAACATTATGTGGAAATTAATTTGGTGCTAAGTTACTTTGCTGTCTGACAACAATTTTTAGGCTTCCAGAGAGGCTCATTGGCTGAAGATGAATTGTAGCTGGGGTGGGTAGGTTAAGTGCTGGGCTGTGGAGTGCTGATGGAATAGAAAAGCACAGGGTGTTGGGGAGAGAGAGAGGCTTCTCTGCACTCTCTTCTCTTCCCCAGCAGTGATGAAGCCGCTCCATCACTGCTGGGGAAGTGGCACTTGTCCCCTCACTGTCCAAATAAACTTCCTGCCTTTCACAGTCATCTTGTTACAAGCTTGTGCTCAAACTGCATGGCAGTTCTTCTCACCTAAAGCTGTAATAAGTGATTTTTATTAGAGAAAATGTTATCTAGGAGAACTTACTCCACACCTGAGCAAGCACAGACTTGCTGCTTCTAGATAAGCTAGAAAGGAGCATGTTTGGGGAAAGGCACCTGAATTCAGCTTGTCTACAAGTTTGCCTACAAGTGCTAAACGATAGCAACAGGGTGGAAAATGTTTAAATGCAAGACCCAAACAACAGCAGGGTCTGTGTTTAATCCCAGCACCCAGGGAGTGTCCAATGGCCATCTTTTGTTTTGCAAATAGGATGCAGAGGAGGGAAGGATCACGCCCAAAGGGTTCATAATATGTTGCACCTTTGAGCTGTTTATTTTAATAATACAGCTGTACAATCTCAGCAGCATCTCAGAATAAAATATCAACTCCTTTCATTACCAGCAAGGGTTTCATCTTGCAATGTTTAATTCAGCTATTGCTGCTCCCCCTGTAAATTGTCAGTTTAATAGCCTGGTTTTAGAAATGAAAAGATTTTTGTGGCTTCAGGGCTTACCTATTGTTCCTGAACTGTATGTTATATCCAGTTGAGTAGATGATAACCCTCCTGTAGGACTTGCCAATAAATGTTTTGATACCAAAGCTGAAAATACAATGCAAGTGAAAAATAACTCTTTTGAGAGCAGAAATCTCGAGGTTATTTTGCTGAAGGTTCCATTGTTAATCATTGCTTGCACCTGATAACTCTTGAGAAAGTTTATGTCTCAGTGAGTTTCTTCAATTCTGTAACAAAACTATATGTTCAGAAATAGTTTTTGAAAACAGTATTATTCATGGTTGTTTACCCATCTTAGCAAAAGTGCGTTTGGGTGTGGATACAGGACGTAGCTGACTGAAATGAATTTGTGATGAGTTTGTTTGGCTGTTGGGTGACCTGTTTGGGTAATGCAAAGAATTAAACATGCACACACAGTTACAGTTATAGTTATAGTTACATAGTTATAGTTAGTTCATATTTTATTTATATTTTACATATGTATGTGTGTGTAAAAGAAAGTATAAAAAAAGAGAGTTTATTGGGTTAAAATCCAGCTGAAAATTTGTTTATTCCTACACTTGCTTTTCTTTTTTTTTTTACATCCTCATATGACAAGCACTCATGTTTTGCTCTTGGTTCCCCTGTGCACCTGAAGGCATTAAGACAGAGGACAGCCTGAGCCACTCCCCAGGCCAGAGTGGCTTTCTGAGCTATGGCTCCAGCTTCAGCAGCCCGGCGGGACAGGCGCCCTACTCGTACCAGATGCACGGTGAGTGGGGTCAGGGGACCTGGGGCACCCTCAGCCCCATCCTGCCCAATTCTCCTGCCAGGCTGGGAGGGGCAGGCAGCAGGGAAGTGGGGGAGTCTCTGCTCCATCTGTTTGGCTCATCAAGGCATTGATTTCTGGCTGAGGGACTGGGTTTAACAGTGTGATGTCCTATGATCAATATAAGCTTTGTCTTTCTGCACAAAGTGTGTTTTCTTTTTCTTGATTAGTTCTGTGACTGCATACCTGGGATTGTTGTGTTGGTGTGAATTCCTGCATTCTGATGGAAGCAAAACAAAGGTGGTTTTACACTTCATGCAGACAGTCCTGTCAGTATTGTGCTTCTTTGTGCCTTATGCTGGCCTGGACAAACTGCTCTGTGCTTAAACTGCTGCATATTCTCCCTGCTATTATTTTTTAACAACCTGATACTTTGCTACTAGGGGAGATGAATGTACACGAGGATATAGCTCTGCATTGGCTTTGTCCTTCCCTCTGAGATTTTCCAAGGGTTGGAAAATTAAAGGGGAATTGCATGGCTTTCCCAAACTCCTGTAGAAGCTGTGGAAGGGAAGAGAGATCAAGTCAATCACTTTGCTTTTTGATATTGTTGAGGGTTTTATGCAAAAGGCCCTTTTGTGACATTATATTTAGCTATTTAGCTGTTCCCATTGCAAAAATGTCTTTTAATTCTCTTAATTCGTCTCAATCCTGAAAGTGAAAGGTGCACATACACATCCACTTTTAAGTCTGAGAGCTTCTAAAATCCTAAACAGTTATGAAAACAAGGCAAAACAGGGAAAATAAGGTAAAACCCATTTTATTCCAGATACTATCTAAGAAAGCTGAAGACTAAGAGTTGACCCTTGGCTGAGACTTGAGCTGCTGGTTTTGTCAGAGGATGTTATCTCTTACACTAAAGTGGTTTTTGGGGCTTGAATACCTCTCATGCTGAAGACACTTGTGCTGGATCTGGCACCAAAAAAAAAAAAAAAAAAGAAAAATCAAAAGGAATCCTGTGGGTTTGGGGGTTTTTGTCACCTGGACTCCTAGAGGTTTCACATATGGAAGCAGGACATGTGCTCTTTTGAGAAGGCAGACTCTTGACTTTCCTTGGACTGAGATTTTTAAGGTGCTCCCATTGTTTGGTCTAGAGGTTTAGACAAGTAAATTTTGTGCATCAGCACCTGAAAATGTTACACTGGCAAACAACAGTGACACAGCCATGGACTGTGCCAAAACAGGCTGAGGAGAGCTGAGTGTATGAGCATCAGCCTGCCTAGGGCCACGCTGTGCTGTTGGGTAAAATCCCTTTTCAGATATTTCTTCCAGGAAGATTGTTTCAGCCAGCTCAGTAAGCCTTTAATTCATAAGAAAATAGGGGAAAACAGTTTCTGCAAGTGGCAGGTGCTCACTCCAAGGCACAGGGAGCAGGAATAAATGTGTCCTCCTGTAAACGAATATTTCCACCCTTCTCCTCCTTGTGAGAGGGGCAGTGTGAACTCCCTGAGTGTGTGGTTTATTTACCTTGCAGAGTGCTGGTGAGAGGTTGGAGAGAGGAGCAGGAGCCTTCCTGTGCTGAGTGCTCCCAGGAATGTGCTCAGGGCTTTCCCACGACACAGCACTGGGGCTGTCATCACTGCCTGTGCCACCAGCCCAGCACCTGGACCTGGCTGGGGATGGGCTAAACCAGCTCAAAAAGAAAACTTTTGTAGTTTTATTTTTATTTAAAAGTTCAAGGGGGCTTTCAGAGTCAAGCTTCTAACTCCCAGTTCAAGGACAAAATGTTTTTGGCATCATGAGGAGGGTGATGGTCAGGGGCTCAGCAAGAAAAGGCATCTCCAACTGCTGCTCACTTTTCTGTTATAAAGTGCAAAGAAAACATTTCTTTTTTAAACTGTTCTCTGCAGGTAATGTAAGCTCAGGTACATAAGTGAAATAAGTTTGTATTGTTTGCCTCCACTGAGGAGCAGCTCCCAGAGCAGCACAATGATCTCACCTGTGGCTGAGGGTGGTGGGGGATTGTCGAGCCCTCCTGATTCCTCCTCACTGTCCCCTCAGATTCCAGTTACAGCAGCAAACAAGTGCCCACTGTAGGTGTTCCACACTCACCAAGGAGCAGATGACCTCCTGGGTGACAAATTTTTGTCTGCCAGGGCTCTAGGACAAATGCTGTCCTTCAGTAAGTGCAGTGTGGTTGGTGCTGGTTTGTTTGGCAGCAGCCCTGGCAGGCTCGGATAACTGTGAGCAGTAAATGGTATTTCTGAAGCCAGATTCTGCTCTCCTTCAGGTCTGTTTGTTTGCAGAACAAACACAGGTGATGCAGGTGTAAAGGGGCAGCATTCAGCTTTTCCTCTGAACTCCAGCTGTCAGTTGTATCCTGGTTTTTGAGTGAGAACAGGATCCACTAAAGAGCAAAAATCAAGATGTGCAGCCTTTTGGTCAGTAAGTGGTAAAGAAAAAGAGCTATTTTACTGCTAGCCAGAATGGGAAATCTATTTTCATGCTTCCCTAGCATGAAACAAAATTGATTGTGGAAGAGTTAGCTAATGCTATGTGTCACATACATATATACAAGTATGGAAGGTGAGATTAGCAAGTTCCATAGCTCATAAAAATGGCACAAAACCATGTTGTAAAGGTACTGTGGATTTAAACAAAGATTTTAATTGCCAAATAACAATGGATATCATCAGGCTTCAAGTAACATTCAGACTGAAATCTGAATTCACATATTTGCTCAGAAGGAGTGACTTTTTTCCTTTTTTCTTTTTAACCAGTGCTGTGTAGAGGGGTGTTCCATGTCACTATTGCTTTTAGAAAATTATTTGTTTCATAATGAAGAGATCTGAAATGTGCATGTGGCCAGTCTGGGGATGGCACTCACTTTTAGAGTCATGAATCTGGAGAGGAGGTAACAGCTTGCATTGATTTTTGCCTTTAAAGTGGTAAATTTGTCATGCTGGGAAAGAAATGTTTCTTCAAGGTCCATTTAATTTCTTAATCAATCCTCATGTAAGTGTTCAGTTACAGCACCAAATCACCAAACACCCCGGGCTTGGTATTAGAAATGTATTTCACTTTTTAGCACACATTTTTCAAAGTTTACATTTTCTGACAATTTAGCAGTTCAGTGAATTGCTCAGAGTTCTGGTAAAATTATTATTCAATGATAGAAATTGAACATGAGACACAAAGATTCTCTCTCAGTTCTGCCCCCAAAACCTTACTGTCTTCACTGGCAGCTGAGGAAACTGCTTGTTGCTGGGGGTGGAGGAGAAATCTTTGGAATATAAGAAACTTAACATTTAGTGAGCTATGTAAAATACAAAGAGAAAATTGTGCCAGCACATTAGCTAACCCAGAAACCCATCAGCTCTGCAGAGAGTGCAGTAACAGCCAGCTTACAGAGCGTTTCCTGTGGCTGCAGAGCATGTGCTGCCCCTTGATTGCACATTAGCCCATCTCTTCTCAGCTTGTCATTAATTCCTAGACAATGCCTTGCTCTTCAGCTGTAATTGCTGAAATGACAGCTGGTATGAAACTATGAAGTTGCACAACAGTTAAAACTGTGGCCAAAGACCATTGTGGATGCTGTTGTTGGGCAGGAAAAGATTTGACTGCTTTTTTGGGGTTTTTTAATATCCAAATCTATCTACCCACAAAATACTTTTTACATTACAAAGGAAAAATCAGTTATGTAACTGGGATAACTTTCCTTTGCCAAGGAATTGCAGAGCAGTGTTGAGCTTGGGACAGACATAAATTTGGGACCCAAGACCTAAGCAGTGAAATTCTTTGCTACTGCTGAACATTTGTTTTCTTTGTAGAGCCCTTCTGATGAGCTGTGAAGTAGTGAATGAATAGAAATTAACATTTCTTTTGTGCAACACTGATTTAAAATGGATTAATTATATATATTGCTTATGTTTGTGGAATGAATTGGTTATGAATTGTTCTCCTGGCCTGAGAACAAGTAAAATCTGAATAATTAATCAATGAAAATGTTTTCTTATGCTGAAAACATTTTGACCCTTGTTGATATCTGGATAATCTAGACAAATTTTTTCCCAAGAGATGCCAGAATTTCTTGCAATTGTTTGCCAATTTGTGTGTTAAAAATTTAATACAAGGTCATAAATACCAATTTGGCGTGAACAGTTACCTCTGCCTGCATGAATTTTACAAAGGAAGTCCATGTTTAGTTTTGAACTTGATTCTTGAAGTACTTGGTGATGAAAATAGTGATGAAATGTCAATCTACACCTGAGAAATGTGGATCACACTTTGGCGTCCAGATAGCAAATCCATGTGAAGTCCCAAAACTAAAGGAAAATGAGAGCATGTTCTGTCACTCAGATGCCTTAGATAGATAAAATTAAAACCTCAGTAGAAAAGGAGCAGTCTCTCTCAAAAGCTTTGCTCCACAGCTGGTTTGGATTAATTGCAGCCTAAAACCGTGGCAGTGAAGTTGAGCTCCCCTCCTTGGTGGGTTCAGCCTCTCTTCAGGAGGGGTCAGACCTCACTTTTTGCAGTGTAAATACAAGGCTCCTCAGAATAACAGCACAGCCTCCCTTTCAGAGATTTTTAAACACCAGGGGCTGACTGTGCTCCATTTACTTTGTTTTAAAACGAGCTGACTTTTAGGAGAGGCAAAGGTGTTGACAGTGATGCACTGTGGGCTGCAAGGATCTGTGCTACTGCTACCCAAGGGAGAGCTCTGCTCTGTCCAGCTCTTGCCATTTAATATTCACTGGTACAATCAAAACAGGAATCTTCAGGCAGAGCATTTATTTTGGAGGTGTCTTGTGTCTCCTTGAGAGATTTGTGGGACTTTGTCATCAGGCTTGTGGAGGTGGCACTGGGGAGATCATGAATCAGAGAGAAGCAGGAAGGTAGAGACTGGATAAGGAAAATACAGAGAAAAGTTTGTGTGGTGAGAAAGAGAAGTTTGTGTGGGAGAAGGAGAGAAGAAAGAATTGACATTTCCCTGACATGCTGCTTGACTGCCTTGGGAGCATTGGTGGAGGTCAGATAGAAATCTCAAAGCGTGGGTTAATGAGCAAAATCAGCACAGGAAACAGTCACAGAGATGTTTGGATGTCACAGAGACTTCTCTTTGTGGATTTTATTTTCATTGCTTCTGTAGGATATAAAAAAATCCAAAACCATAGGATGGTGGCAGCTTGGGAAATCATGAACTTGGCCTTGAGTATTCAGCTTACAGTGCACTTGGCAAAGAATATGCTAAAATGTTATCGAAGCTTCACTGAATAATTGATTCAGTATACCTAATGATTTTGAAAATGTCTAGAAGGCAATAGAAGAGCTAGTGTAAAATTACATATAAAACTCTGTGTTGAGAAACATCATACCTGCATAGTCAATCATTTGAAAGTTAGGAAACATCAGATTCATGATGCTCTGCAGGACTGGTTCTGCTTTTGGTGTACCTCATCTCCAAGCACTGTCTGAGGTAATGCTGTGGAAGAAAAGACAGAATTCAGTCAGAGAGACTGGGATGTTGTTTGTGGACAAGTTCAGCCTGACCCTGCTTCAGTCAGCACAGGCTGTGCAGCTCAGGAGTTTCTGAACTGCTCTGCTGGCAGTGGATAGCACTCTTGCATGGCCCTTTTTCTGTGTAATTTGGATGCCCCATCTGTTTACATTGGCAGGGTTTAAACACTGACACTTCTGCACTGCAGTGCAGTGACCTCTAGAACTAGGAGAAACCTGCACTGGCTGAAGAGGAGCCCACTGAGTTATCACAGATAAAAAGAGGAGGATAAAAATTTGACTTAGCCTGTAACTGGCAGATTAATTGATGCTGACAAGTTGTTACCAGGACAAAAATCACTCTACTGTTGTCAAGTTTCTTATATTTTTCTGTGTTGTGGCTCTTCTGGAGCCCCTGCAGCAGTGCCTGGAGGCTGGAAAAGCCTCAGGATGAATGCCTGGATCTAGAGTACTGAGTTGAGACTTACAGGGGTCCTAAGAAATGGGTCAGAGAGTGGAGATGTACTGACCAGCTCCCTCTTTTTCACTAGTGTTTGGAGATTTACTTTGCTCAAGAGGAAGAGAATTGCTAAATAACAGCTGTGTGACAGGGCAAGTTTTCATCCCCGATGGAATGACAGTAGATGTGACAAGGCTACTCAGATTTGAATGCTGACTTGGGAACTGCCACTCATTAGGAGGTGGCAAATCCAGCTTTCCTTTATCATGTCTTCTTATCCATCAGTGAAGGATTGTATCCAGGATGAAACTGCAGCTGGAGGAATCTTTATTTTTTGGTGTCCATAGAGTCACACAAATAAAGTCAGCTTTGCTGGTTGTTTATTTCAACAAGGTAGTGCATAGAAACTGTCTACATCCTTGCTATAAGGATGTTCACTTTTTGGGCCAAAACATTTCCTTGTGATTTGTTTTTTAAGACAGTCCAGTGTGATTTGCTTCTATAGCTGTAGCATTGTCAGAAGTGGTTAAAAACACTTTCTCAAAGCACAGTAAAATCTAACTGCTTTCCCATGGTTCAAATCCTGAGAGTGACTTTAAACCATCCCAGCACTTTCAACACCACTGTTGATCTGGACTGAGCTACACAGATGACCAAGCTCAAAAGGATGGTTAAGCCAGGCTCTTAAAGCTGCTCTGGTCATCACTTATTAGAGCTCTTTGAGGCTCTGTGGGTTGAGTAGTCCCTGGAGCAGGGGAAGAGCTGTGACTCAGAGAAACTGAACCATGAAATGTGCTTTGTATCACCAGAATGCCCTGTAACACCTGGTCAGGCTGACAGGACTGCATGGGATTGTGGTGGGAGACAAATGGATTTACTTTGAATGGGTTTTGTATCTCAGAGTATCGTCTGCAGGAGGTGTTCATATGCTTTTGGGAGCAATGTCCTTTACCAGACACTGCTGATGTCAAGTGGTGTGACATTGTAGAATAATGCTTTTCATCTAGGTTAATGCAGTGTGCTCTTCCCTGCACTGTCTGAGCCCTTCCAGACAGAAATACAAGACTTTTTGGGGAAGGGTTCATTACACCTAATGGCAAACAGTTGAGCAATCTGCTGCAAAGTACATATGGGTTGAGTTTTTCTTCTCCTTTAACAGGTCAGATGGTCTTGAAATGCCTCCACAGCTGACAACCATGCAAGGTTTTATGAGCCTTCTTGCCCAGTAAATGCAGGCAGATGTTGTAGGATTTGGAACCTTACAAGGCACTAGAGTATAGCTGGTGGGAGGTAATTTTGATGAGTGCTTAACCTCTCACTAAAAATGTAGCAGCTTGGAGAAGGCAGTATTTACTGCAGGAAACATTAGCTTGTCAGAGAGCTAAAGCACTGCAGAGAAGCTCTGGATGGCCGTGGGAGCCTGGAGGCAGATGTGGAGCACACAGAGAGCAGTGCACACTGTGCAGGGAGGTGCACTGAGCATCACTCACAGCCAGCAGGGCTTCCTGCAGGAAAGCAGCCTGGTGATGTCACAGTGCTCAGGCCATTGTGTGCAGCCTTGTAAAACACCATGCAATCCAGCTGACCCCTGCAGGCATCTATTTTATTAGTCCTAAATGGTCAGATAATCCTTTGAGAGAGCTTTCTGTGGAACCATTGTGTGTTTCATCTACAAGTCGGAGGAAATGCTTTGGTCTAAGCTTCATCATTCTGTTTTTTGAAATCGTGACACAAGCCTGCTCAGAAATGTCCATGCTAGCCACCCTTAGTGTTGCATCTTTAAAGTGTTCCTGGACTCACAGTGGCTGCTGGCTGTGATAAACACTGTCCACCTGTGCTGAACCTGGCCCTCTCCTCCTCTGACTGCTGGGTGTTTCATTGAATGTTCAAAGTGCAAACCATCTGTTCTTCTAAATACAGCAGCTTCTTCTCTTTTGAGCAGTACAGGAGGCTTGGGGAACACCTCCCTGTTGTCAGGGCCCCTCAGACCTGTGAAAGACAAGCACACAAACCTGATTTTCAAAGCTTTTGATCTGAGCTACACCACAGGCCCATCCTGTCTTCATAATCACCACTCCCTAAGACACCAGCATTCCTGTATCATACTGTGCCTTCACAAACTGAAAAAAAAAAACTAAGCTTAGTTCTGAATACACTAAAAATAACCATGAATATTCCTTTCTTTTCTTTACTTGCTCATACCTGGAAAGGAGGGGAAGAAATGCAGCCTGATACTGCAGTGACTGAAAGACAGATGTAGAGGGTGAGAAGCTGCTATGAAAGTTTTTGCAGGAACAGTGGCCAGATCACGCACCATTGAAATTATCATTGACCATGGCATAGGCTTTTCTGGAATGCTCGAATTAAAAAGTGAATGGAGGGAAAATAGCAAATGAAATCCATCTGTTTGGGAACAGGAATAGAACATTCATCAGCTCACAAAGAGTTTTTCTGTACATGCTGCCCTTGCACACTCACACAGAGAAGGGCCACATCCACTTATCAAGGAAAAATCATGGCACTGGCTCTGCCTGGCATGTGGACACCTTTCATGCAGGGTCTTTGCATGAGAGTGTGTTTGTGATGGAAATACTTTACAGGAACACTTACAGTACCACACATCTGAAGAGCTGTTCTACTTCAGAGTTCAGATTGTTTTATTATGAGCTAAATGTTCTTTAAGCTACCTGTGAATGAGGGCATTGTGACATTTAGCAACTGGCTTGATTGAACACAGATGTGAGCTGTATTCCATATGGAGAAGATCCAAAGGGGGAGATCCTAGGCTTGTTTCTGATTTGCAGGGAGTTTGAATGCAATTATTTGGCATTGAGCTACCAAGATAGATGGAAACAAATCTCTTGCTTCCACCTCTACAGTATTGCAAATGTAAAACCAGCCTCAGTTTGAGAGTGTGTTGTCTTCAGAGATCCTTGGAAAAAAGGCAATATATGTGAGAGCAAAAGTTCTGTAGAAATAGGCAGAAATGGGAGGGGGCCAGGCATTCATGGACACTGCTTACCAAGGGGCTTCCTGGGAGAGCCCCATTCCACACAGCACCACTTCCAAACTTCATTCCAGTCTTTCTCTGCACATTACAAAAGTGCTATTACCTGGGAAAGCATTTGAGGGGAAAAATGGTTACATGGGAAATAGGGCTAAATTGCAATATCTGCTGATGATTTTCCAGTTTCTCGAGTGTAAAATTTACTGATGCAAAACTGAAATTGCACCTGGCAGAATTAATTTTGTCATGGAAGTGTTTATTTCTTACCAACAACTTAAGGAGGAAGAGCAAACATTTGGGGCTGGTTCTGGTATGTGTTCTGAACTGCTGAACTCTACAAGGCTGCTCACAGAAATTGTGACCAGCAGACCTCATTCTCTGTTTATGGAGCGAGAGGGTTTATCTTTGTCTCCATTGCCTGTGGCACTTGTTTGTTTTCCTGCCATTTGAACTGAGGGTGCATCATTGAAAACATGGTCTCTCCAGTCTGGCCTGTCAAGTGGAACGGGGTCTGAGCTATAATAGTTCCTGAGACAAATATTGATGAACCTGAATCTTTAAGAATTTCCTTTTCCATGCAGATAATTGCTTTTTTTTTTTTTTTCATCCTTGTTCAGCTGGGAAGAAATTCCAAGTGTTCACTGACTTTGGTTTTTCCCAGTGTCCTTATCTGTAGTTATTCTGCTGTAACTGAGCTGCCAAGACATACTGAGCTTAGCAGCTCTCAAGGTGTACTGCAGGGAGGGGGCTCAAATCTCTGAATGCACTGCTGGAGGGCAAGGAAGAGGGTTGTGTTTGATCTCAGCTGAGACAAACAGTGCTGAGATGGTAGCACTCCTTGGTCCGGACACAGTGACAGGAGCCAGAAGAAGAGAAAAACCTGAGTTGCCAGGTTGAGCTTCAGTTTATAGGGAATAGCAATCTTCAGCACTTTCACAAGCATTTAAATATGTAGGTAAAAAATCTGTCTTTCCTTTTGAAAATCCCCTGGGCAGAGGGAGCCAGCCTTCAGTAACCTGTAGGGACACCTGAACTTGGGTAGCTCAGCCAAAGAGGCAAAAATGTGTTTTACAAAACCCCAGTTTTGTAAACAATCCACCCCACTGGGGCCAGTCACAGAGCACTGTGGGAAGCTGTGGAGTCATTCCCATCCTCTCATCCCCTCATTCCTGCCCTCTCTCCCTGCTCACCTACCTGTGTGTGCACAGACACTCCCTCTTCACAGCTGCCACAAACTTCTGAGTAAGTTTAATCCAGCTGTGCACACCCCTCCTTTTGCTCCCTCTCTGTGAGTGTTTGGAAGGCAGGAGGCTGCAGCATCATGTGCAGGTAGCACAGCAATAAACATGTTCTCATCACAATTTACACATAAAGCGTGAGTCCCTCGAGGTAACTCATCCCCCTCTTGACAGCTTTAATAAAGGATGATGGATTGTTTCTAAATGACAGTTTAGGAAAATCAAAAATTCCCCCCTGTATTGTTTCAAGCTCTGGTGTACAAGAGCTGTTTTGTCTTCTGTGAAAGTTGTTTTTGCCTGTAAGCACTGGGGCTCTATTGCTCTCCTTCACAGTGGTGAGAAATGCTGTTAGCACAGGAATATATTCATTCTGCTGCATGCCTGGGACTTCTGGAAAACCTGCAGGAGCCTGGCACGGGTGGGAAGTGGGGAAATGCCAAGAGCTGGATGTGTTGCTGTCTTGGGGATGCTCTGGGCAGTGTCCCCACATGGGCTGTTGGAAGCAGGAGGGTTTGGACAGGGATCAAGGCAGGAGTGCCAGGAGGAGGCATCACCCAAGCCCACCTGGCTCAGCTCCCAGCCAGCAAATTCTGGGCCTTGGGGTCACCCAGGCCTCCAGGTACCTGCCAGTCACCTGCATTCTGTTTTCTTCCTCTCTGCTATTTTCTTTTTAAAGATCACATGTGGCAACAAATTAGTTCTGGAGGGCAGAGTCCTCTCTCTTGTTTCTTTTTGGCTTGAGATTTATTCCTCAGTGCATGTGCTTTGTAGCTGCACTTGGCAGAGTGGAGTTTGTTCAGCTGTCCATTCCCCTGCTAATCTGGTGTCCTAAAATAAAAACAAGCAAGTGGGCCTTGGGAGGATGGCTGCCACATGGAGACGTGCAGAGTGGCACATGGTTAAACAGCACTGCTCAAAGCCATCCACATGGTGAGAACCAGATGGAAAAAGAGGCCAAAGGTTCTGATGAGGGCTCAGCTGGTGGTACATGGAGGTGACAGAATGAAGCCAAGATGAGCCCAGTGCAGCCAGGTAGCACCAGAATTGTATCTCTTTGATATACCATGTGAAATGAAAAATAGTGAAATCAAAACCAGCATGGAGTGGGGTTAAATCAAGGCTAGAACTTGAGAGGGCAGGAGAGCCTGTGGCTCACTGGCCTGGTGGGAGGCAAGGACAAACCATTCCTGTAGATCCAATCTGAACTTTGACTTCTCCAAACAGAATCTTTGTGGTGGTGCTTCCTCCAGCTGAGGGAGCCTGGCTGAACATAGCTGCTTCACTGGGGGCAGAACCATGTCCATCCCTTCTCTCCTAATACCCCAGGACAAAGAGATTGCTGTCCCAGAAATCTCAGCAATATTGTTTTCACATTGGAAATATCAACATCAGAGAACAAATTTTTCTTCTGAAAACTCCTGGGTACTGATGGCAGGACACCCATGCATGAAACAGCTCCTGTGGAAGGATGTACATGTGATCTGAGGGGTTTTCCTACAGGAGAAGATAAAAAATACTATTCCATTGCTTATTGTAAAAGGAAGTAACTGAATTTTAAATCTGGACTGAATCCTTGTGTTCCAGCTGTGTTTCCCAGCCCAATAATCAATGTTTCAGTTATGTAATGAATGTCTTTCAGCCAGTAAACCCCAGTCACACCTCAGTTTTTACAGCCTCAGATTTGTGCCATACTTTTTTGCTGTGAGCAGGTTGAAATTACTGGAATTAACATACCCTGTGACTTTGATTGCTGGTGTATCTTATGACTGTGATGCTCTTTCCCTCAGGCACAACAGGGATTTACCAGGGAGCCAATGGCCTGACAAATTCTGCAGGATTCAGTGCTGTGCACCAGGTATGGTTCAGCATCTCTTGCTGGCAGCCAACCAACTTTCTTTAAACCACTTGGAAGATTTATAGATCAGAGATACTATTTTCATGTTCACATGTATTTAAGGAAGGTGTTGCTTTGTGCTTTGCTGAACACCCACTATTTTCACGTTCACATGTATTTAAGGAAGGTGTTGCTTTGTGTTTTGCTGAACACCATTCTGCTACATTCCTTGGGACTGTCTGTTTGCTGGACTTCAAAGTATCTTGGTTAATTTTAAGATGTGTCTTAATTCACACACAGAGTGCAGGAGGAGGGTGCCCTGGCAGTCTCTGACTTGCTGCTGTAGCAGTGCCAAGAGTTTCCTCATTCTTCTGCCATCTCACGACTTTCAGATATGTTGTGCATCCTCTCCAGAGGGAATGGCTCCTAGAATCCTGTCTGCTGTCCTGGCACTGTGCAGTGGATGTGAATGATCTGAGAGAAGCCTTGGCAGGCCCTGGTGCTGTGGAGCCATGTGAGCTGTGTGTGCACTTCCCCTTTGAGAACACACCTGTCCATGCTCCATGCCTCAGACACCCTGAGAAATGCGTGTGCATAAATAAAACACAAGGCAGATGTTTGTCAGTAGCAAATGGCTCTTCTTGTTTGGACCAAACAAATGAGTACACTGTCCCAGAAAATGTGTTTTGGTTGGCCAGTAATTTCAGTTCCTTGTTTGTAGGGTGATTGTTGACTTGTGTTTTTAATGACAGCAGCGGGCAATTTCTTTGTTGCTTCAGTTTGGGCTTAAAACATCAACATTACTGATAGAAGTGCATTGGATTGAAGTATGAGGGTTACCTAAACCTGGAGTTTTTTTGTTATTTTGTCATTTTCTGTAGAAGAAAACAATTATCTCATTTCTCTTTCAGTCTAATTGTTCTTATGACAATTTGAATCTTTGTTCTTGAGAGCTCCCTAGTGACTGGAAGTTAATGAAATAGCTCTCACAGACAAAGATGTAAGCTGTTAAGGAGGAAAGTGCTTTTAGTCTTTCTAAAGACTATTTATTATTTAATTTTATTTAATTCCAGAGGCTAATTATAATTTCTGAGGAAATAAAAGCCTTCTGCTCAAAGATAATGCCCAGAGCATGAACACAGTTCTCCATCTGGAAAAGCACATTTAGTGGACAAGGACAGGAGTTGCAATTAAAACAAAAAGAAACAAATTAAGCCTTTTATGCTTTGATTGTTCAGAGATACATTTTATAATGTTTTCCAGTGTGCTGCTTTTCACAGTACACCCACCAAACAAGGATAAAGGTGTGGGGTTTCTTTGGGAGCCTTAAAATCACGACAAAGAGTTTTGTGATAACTCAGCTCCCCAAGGTCACTTGCACCTCATGGTTTTATTTCATTTTTCTGTAGGTAGGCAAGATCACTCAGGCATTTATTTATTGCTGAGATAGTTGGGCAGACTGTCATGAGCATTGCTGCATAAAAAATTGCTACTTTCTTTTCATTTTTCTAGCCCAGCAGCTGATCAGAAGATGTTGCTGATTGTGGGGACATGCAGCCTGTTTTGCTCCTTCCCCCACCCAGTTATTCACTCTGTTCTTGCCATTTCTTAGGTATTTTGTTGTTTACAAAGATTACATGTTCCATCATGGCCCTTTTCAGAAAGCCACCCTACTTTACTCGTACATGCAATTGTTAAACTCTGCAGTATAAAATGTGTCAGCACTGATAACTAAAATCCTATAAAAAAATCCCAGAACTTGCCGGATTTCTGACCTCTTGCTGGATAGCCTATCATATTAAAGTAGGAGTATATTTGGGAGAAGCAGAAATGTAATTTCCTAAGTGAATGAAATGCAGCTTTTGTGGTGGCCTGCTGGTTTGTGAGATAAAACATGGGAGTTAGATATTTCTTTTTTTCCCTCCAAGGAGTATTCCTCGTACCCCAGCTTCCCTCAGAGCCAGTACTCTCAGTATTACAGCTCGTCCTACAGCTCCCCGTACGTGTCTGCCAACAGCATCAGCCCCTCGGCCATCCCCACCTCCACCTACTCCCTGCAGGAGCCCTCCCACACCATCAGCAGCCAGAGCACAGAATCCCTCTCTGGTAGGTGCCTCTTGTGTTCCCAGCATCTCCTTGTTGGAGTTCTTTAAAGGATGTGTTGGTAGCTCAGATTTTCTAGCACTGAATGGTTTTTATACAGGGGTTTGGGAAGGGATTGGGATGTCCAAGCTCTCTGAAGCCATCCTGTGTTGTTTTCGTGAGTGTTTGAGGTTTGGTCTCCTCTAAGGTAAGGTAATGACATGGCAACCCCAGGTCAGTGCTGAAGGCTGACATGGAGAGTAGTGAATTCAAAACAAACAGCCACACTCTGAAAAATTCTCAGTTTCCTCAATGTCTGATGGCTTTTTAGCCCATATCTTTGTCAAGGATTACACTCACCTCTTACAACAACGTGTGATATTGTGCATTCATAAACAACTACATCAAGGGAAAGTCTCTCTTTATAATCTACACAAACTGTGTGTCTGCTATGAAAGTTCAAGATTAATTCCACACCAAAAAAAGTCCTCTCTTTGAGTGCCTACTTTTTAAAGTTTCAGTGCTTAAGTAGTTTATGGAATTACTGGTGGATTATGATCCCCCAGTGTCCTGTTCAAGAGCAATCTCCAGCTATCACTTCCTTCTAGTTTTCATTGGCGTGCAATAACATTTGTGTAAGACACCACACAATTTGTGGATGATCACAGTACACACCCACTGAAGGTCTGCTGACTTCCTAAGAAACAAATCTGAACATCTGTGGTTGCTCTAAAAGAAAAATAAACGATTGTTTTTTAAAAAGAGGTGATCACAGGCTGCTCTAAAAGCATTTGGAGGATTTTCCCTTCCTTAGATGTTATCTCAGCCTTTCTGAGAAGGGATGAGCTCAAAAAGGCTCCTTAGGCACAGTCCCAGCTTCTCTGAAGAAGAGTGTGGTTACTCTAGGAAGTTGCAGAGGCCACAACTTAGCAAGGTGTAAAGAAAAATATGTTTGAAAAGGATTTGTAATGTAAGGTGAGTGAAACCCAGACAGGTCTGTGAAACTCAAGCCAATCAAAATAGATACTATATACATGGGAAGTTTGCTTTTAACTGTGTCTTCTCAGTTATTGCTAAAATGTTGTCCTCTGAGAAATGAGGTAAGGCTCAACAGGTTAGTTCTGTATTTTTAAATAAAAGTTGATGCTGAAAGTATATTTTTAATCATTAGCATTCATCAAATTAAAAAAAAAAAAAAACAACCAAAATATTTCAGAAGGGTAACTGGTCTTGGATTCTGTTTCTATTGCCTTTCTGATTTCTGCCTTTGAGAAGAATGGGGGGAGTAACATTCCAAAGGTTTTTTTCTTTCCAATGAAAATTTTGGTAAGGTTTTTTGAAGTGACATGTGCTTTCTAAATGTAGTATATGTGGTGTTGGTGATTTTTGAAATTTGTTTTAACAAATCTTAGGAGTTAAAACTTATTTTTCTAACACTGTAAGCGGTTGGTGTGAAAAGAGTAAGATTTTTCTCATGGTGTTTTCACAGCGCTTCTGTTGCCTTCCAATAAAAGGTTTCATGCTCTAATTACAGTGACACAATGCAAAATTTAAGTTTACAATAGAATTTCTTTCTCCTAACAGGGGAATATTCCACAACACCAGCCAAAGACATAGAGACAGACAGACATCACAGAGGGTCGGATGGCAAGGTACGAGCACGGTCAAAAAGAAGCAACGATCCCTCCCCTGCTGCTGACAGTGAGATTGAGGTAAGAACTGTAATTTCTGTTCCTTTGGTACATCCAGCACACATGGACATTTGCCTCTGTTAGCAAACCTGAGAGACAGAACTAAATTAGTGACACAACTGGAACCTGCAGGCACGAGCAGTCAAAACAATTGCTCAATTTCTGTGTTATCAACATCTCAGACTGTTCTTCACACCCTTTGTTTTTGTCCTTTTTGTAAGTCTGATGTTTTGTTCCCCTGACTTGACAGGCACCAGGGATTTCTGTGGTTGTTAGGAAAGCAGGCTCCTGGGATGGCCAGCACACACATAGTTCCAAAATTCCTGATGTTTCACTTTGCCTGCTTCCACAAAACATCCACAGCCAGTGCTCCAAATGGCTTGAGAGCTTAAAAATCTCTAGTCCAACAGGACATATTTCCTGACTGAACCTGTTCTTGCAGTTGCTTAATGTGTAACTATATTTCTTTTTTCCACCCCATCTGTCATCACAGCGTGTGTTTGTGTGGGATTTGGATGAGACAATAATTATTTTTCACTCCTTACTCACGGGAACCTTTGCATCCAGATATGGGAAGGTAAGATTTAATTTTTTTAGCATTACTGCTTGTCCAGCCAAATTGCGTGGGGAGCTGTGGGGGCAGCTCATGAGAGCTTTCCAGGCAGATGCTGCCTGGTTTATCCAGACATATTTGTATAAACGTGTCCTGTGGTATTTCCTTTGAACATGTGAAAATTTAATTTGCCTCCCTTTCATGTTGCAAGTAGCCCCTTGTTTTTCAAAGCTTGTGTTGTTCAGCTGCTGCTTGCTGGATGTTCCTCTGTCTGTGTTCTGCATGAGAGCATCCAGCAGCCAGACTCCATTCACTCCAGCCTGAATCAGCTAACACCTTTTTTGTTAGACCAGTGTTTTCTTACAAATCTCAGACAAGTTTTTAAGAGAGATTTTGTGTGTCTAGGTTGCCATGAAGAACTGGCTGTGCTTCCCACATAGCTGCCAAAGTTCACATTTCTGAGGGGCTTTCAGAAACATATTTAGCTGACCATACTTCAGGTACCCTCTTTGAAATGCAGGCAGTTCCATTTTTTTAGACAACTGTGGCTGAGCAGCCTGAACTTGGCTGCTAAGGAGAAAACACTGGCTTTTGGATTCAGTACCACGTGCTTCAATTTCTTCCTAAGGCAGCTTTTTATGATAAACACCTGAGTCACTTTGAATTACAGAATGTCAAACACTTTTAAATGGCTAGGAAAAAAGACAATATCATTACCTAATTAAAGGTGGATGACCTAGCTGGCAGCTGTTTCCACACATGGCTTTGAGCACTCAGCTTCATCAGGAGACTGGAAAATAACCCCACTTCTCTCCAGAAAGCAGAAATATGATTTGACATCATTTCATGGCTTTACCAGCTGTACTTTTTTATGACGGTTATAACAAGCTGAATGTGTAATTAGTGAGATAGATTTATTGTTCAGTGTTAGATGTGCACAGTTGTAAAGGATATAAAATGGTGTTTGTGGTGTGGAAGTCTACTGCAGCACTTGGAATGCTGCTAACACTTCTAGCAGCACCCTCTGAAAACCAGGGCTGTGTTTCCAAGCAGGGATTTACCCAGACCTGTGTTGTACAAGGTAATTGAAGTGGTTCCTTTTCCCAGAGAACATAATGAACGAGGTGTGTGTGTGTAAGCTCAGACCCACTGCCTGCAAACTCCAGAAAGAATTAGGCAGGACCAGGAACCAAACCTGGGCTGTGCAGATCTGCTCTGTGGTGGAGCTGAGCCCTGGGCAGGAGCTGCTGAATTCATGGGCAGAATTCCCTTGATGGGCTGACTTTGTCCTAGCACAGAACCTCTGCAGCAGATCCTTCAGCTGCTGCCTCCTGCACACATTTAGATGGGTTGGAGTTGGAATTTGCTGTGTGGGGGCTTCTGTTGGCTGTTTCCTTTGCACTAATTTAGAGAATAATATAAACAGGAATATTCTTTGAAAGAATGAATCACCTTTTCTATTAAGTGAGACAGGTTCCTTGAGAAAATTCTCTAGAAGGACTTTTTCCTTTGCAGTTCTTCATTTGTTTCATCAGTCTTAAATTCCTCAGGACTCTCTTGTGAGGGAAATGCTTATGTTATAAAAGTATTATAGGCTGGTGGCTTGATCCAAAGACAACCAGAGGCTTTGGTGGACTTTGGAACAGACCTTAAACCAAGAGGGAAATACAGCACACTCAGGCTGTCCTGGGACCTGTTAAATACTAGCACAATTCAGAACTATCAAGTAAAAGTGAAGCAGCCAGAGGTTAATAGTTTCAGAATCTCTTTCTTCAGTAGTGTAGGAAGTGTTAATCTCAAAGTAAATTAAGTATCAGAACCAAAATTCCCCATAAAAAATTCACATGCCTGTAATTAGACATCCATATGCTTATAATTAAATCTCACACATGGAGATCTTGGTTCACTGTGGTTTCCTCCAGAAAAGGTGTCAGTCTGTGATGCTGGCCATTCCCCTGGCCAGCATTTATCTCCCGGTATCATCCTGTCTGTGGCACTGGTGCAGCTGCAGGTGCTCAAAGAATGAGTCTGTAAAGTTGTTCAAGCTGAAGAATAACACCTCTTTCTAGGGTGATTTTTCTTGAGAGGTGGGAGGAGGAACACAAACCACAGCTTTAGAGATTTGGGTCTAAATTCCTGTGTTCTTTAGTTCCTTGGTGGTGGCAGCAACAGGGGTGTCCAAAAAATGAGGGGGAAAAAAAGAGGAGAAAGAATTCTCAAAAAGTCACATTATTAATGGTTAATACTTCAATGCATATTTTCTGACCAGGCTTCATGTAAAAATTCTCTTTGTTTCCTCTGTGGCTTTTAACATAGATATGGCCTCCTCAGGGCATTGAGAGTTAATCTCAAGTGTTTAGAAAATACTTTGCCCACAGCATCAACAGCAGTTAAAACCCAAAATTTACTGAAAGTTGAAGCATGAATGAACAGCCCAGCCTAGGCTGCTCCTTTTTTGTCCTCTCCTCCCAAACCCTTTGCTGTAGCCCATGGATTGCAATCATCAGAAATTCAGTTTAATGTCTTTGCCATATGGTAAGAAAAAAGGCAGCCCCCCAAAAGCTGCAGAGGAAGGTAACCCTGGATATTACGTATGTTCAGGAGGGTTTGTAAAATCTGTTCTGCAGGTTTCTGATCACTGTATGGGTGCAGAATATTTACCATGTGCCTACAGAACCTCAGCAGGTGTAGACCCTTGTGGTGTCCATCCAGCCTTTTTAATCCCTTAGGTGTGTGAGACAGAGCTCCTGCTCCACAGGGGATGGAAAGCTGCAGGCTTTGCCTTGTCAGCCAAGATTTGACTAAACATAGTGGGGGAAATGGCTCAAAATCCCAAACAGTGCTGCTGGGCTGTCACAGGAGGTGGGTAAAAGGCAAGGGACTTGTTTGACACAGCAAGGTGAGCACAGAGAGACTTGGTTGGTGGTAGTGATTCAGAAACAATATGAGGAGATTTCATGCAGTCCTGTGCCAAAAATAATCATTACTCTGTTCCTCTTTCCCCAACTGGGATATTTGCAAGCTTGTTCCATAACCTGTGCTGTCTAAGCCTTAAAATTTCTCAGACTGAAGGAGATGCAGAACTTTTTGTTCAAGTATTATATTGCAGTTTTAGTCTCATGGTATCAAGAAAAAAAGGGAGCAGTGGATGGGTTGTTTTCCTAATTTGAGGGAGCTCTGTGAAGCCAATACCTTTCCTTAGTACTTTGTATTGTTCCAAGAATGTGTATTCTTGTTCTGTGTTGCATCACTTCATGGGATTGAAGTGTTCAAATGAGTAAAAACTGGAGTTAAAATTCATTTTTACATGCAAGATACTCCAAAATCCTGGAATCAAATGACAAGGATTTTATTTTAGTCTGGACTTAGGAATTTTAACACATAGAACAGTCTAAATCCTCTAATTGTGTTGGATCCTTATCAGCACTTTGACAGTGTCTACTGTTACCTGGGAGTTCAGATCTATAAAATCCCCTGCAGGAGCCATACAATTTCTGAGATTGTCCAGCATTTAGAATTGGCTCAAATTAGGAAAAAAAGATCCTACAAAAATCGGTAAAGCACATTATGTCCCGGTTTTACATGAGAGCCATGCCATGGTTAGCTTCCAGTGGAAGGTTCTCAGCTGCCCTGTGTCTGTGTGTCCTGGGAGCTGGGGCTGGGCATGGAGCATCCACTGCATCCAGTGAGGGCTTGCACTGAGAGCTGCTTGTCCGCAGCAGGGGCTGGTTTTCTGGGACAGGCACATTTTTTAATGCTTTTGTGTTTCAGAAGTGGCAGCAGGAGGTTTGCTGAAGCAGACAGGGGTGGGTGAGACAGGACATGCACTCAGCTTTGCAGCCTGTGCAAACATGGGCTTGGCCTCTCTGATGAGAGACTTGCAGTGACCCAGGAGAGGCTCCACCAGTCATAGCAGGACCTTTTGGACAGAGCAGCAGAAGTTTCAGCTCGGCCCAGTTGAGGACAGGACATAAATGTGATTTTCTAGCATTGAAACAAATGTTATAGCTGCTGTATGCTGGCTGTGAGCTGGACTGTCTTGTTCTCTTATGGAGCTAAGAAACCTTATTCCTTAAAACTTTCACTGGCTGTTACATGTTCTTACAAAAAGTTTTCCTTTAAATGAATTATAATTTCCAATTAAAAAGAAAAAAACTCATTGAAAAGTTCCTCCTTGGCTCTACTCGAGATCCTTGTAAAACCCTAGGTTTGATTTTTTAATTTCTTTCTTTTTTCCCCTTCCCTGCTTTCATTGAATGCTTCAAGTAGCTTGTGCTTTGCCTTGCTTTGTTCTCTCACAGGACCCTAAAGCCAGGGCCTGATTGAAACACCATGGGGATTTAATCAAACCTGCTGGTGATTCATGCTCCTAATGGCCGAGTCTGTCCTTTACTACTTTACAAACTGAGAAGGAATAAAACCCCATTTTATTGCTCGGCTGTTAAAAACTATTTGTAGAAGTTGCTAAGGTTCAAATCAAAGGGGCCTCCCTTGAGAACTATTAGTTAATTCTAAGTGCCAGGGCATCGCTTTTTTCCCCCTTCTCTCGCTTGAGATGTGGCCTTATATCATGACTGCTGTTCAAACATCTGAGACTTTTCCATTCCTTTGACAAACATGAGCCAAAGTGCTTAAGGACATCTGTTTATTTTATTTCTTTAATGAGAAAACCTTCCAATTTCTTACTGGCTCAGCTGTGTTTATTTACATTTTGTTAGTCATATGTGTGGGGCACCTTGGGACGTTCAAAACCTGCAGAGGCCAATGCTGAGGGCTGCTAGCAGGCATCCTGGGCAGAAAGGCAGAATAAGCCCTTCCTAAGGAAAACACAGCCCTTGGAACTCCATAAAATAGATTTTCAAAACAAATAGAGCCTAATTCACTCAGTAGATCATGGATTAAGTCAAGATGAATACAATTTGGAAAGGATTTTCTGAGGAAGTTGGAGATTTTTTTACCCACTGGAGGCTAAACCTTGTGTTTAATGCCTTTTTAAGTTAAATTTAAAAAGCATTCAATCACTGCAGGTAATAAAGAAGTCTGTTACTTTAGACATGCTGCTGTATCAATTATTTGGCTCCTTATTGGAGAGAAGGGAGTAAATAATTCCAGCCATTTGATTATTTCCAATGTGTATTTCGGGAGCAGCCAGCTGTGTTTATCATCTGTGCTGATGGGGAGCAGCAGCAGCAGATCCCAGCAGGTCGGAGTGGGCACAGGGGATGCTCTGAGCCCTGGGGATGGAACCTCCTGTGGGTTCTGAGCAAACTGCACTCGGGGCATCTGGGACTGCCCAAGGTTATTTCTGACATAAAATATCTCCCAGGATCAGTGCTGGGTTATTGAACAAGCTCGAGGAAAGGGAACCTGCTTTCCAGGATGGCTGAATTGGGACTGAAGTGTCAAGGGGAAAAGTTTAGAAAACCAAAGGGACATGACTTATTTTAGAAAGCTGCATGTGCAGAACATGTCATTGTGCTGAGGATTGCACTCCAAGATGTGTTTCCACCAGGCTTTCCAGAAGTTCTGTGTTTTTCACAGGGCTATCAAGGGTTTTCTTACAGAAATACAGTGATTTTCCTGTGTTGAGGGGAAGGAAATGAAGATTAATTTGGTTTAAATTCCACTCCCTTTTCTGAAATGCATGCCATGTACAGCAAAAAGAAGTTATTTGTAGGTTTTTGGTCATGAACCTTTTGTATTACTAAATAAAAATAATTGCCATTTATCCTCATGGCCCAGCTTTTAACCTGTATTTAAGTACAGGATTCCCACAGGACTGGAATCCACATCAGGCTTGATGGGTTCAGAGCCTGGATAAATGATTGTGGTCATTGCTGCACAGTTCCTTTGGAAAGGGAGGAGAGTCTTTTCAACCTCTGTGTGCCCCTGAAGGTGAGGATTTAGTGACCTGTGTGCCCATGTGGTTACTGGAATCATTTCCAGCCATATGTGAAGAGACATGACAGTAAAGGGAGTTGTTAGGAAATTGTAAGAATACTTAGAATTGCCCCTTAAATCACAGGAAGGCTGAATATGAAAAGGTGTCTGAAGAAAAGGGATTCAGGTGTATTTGCTCTCCATCTATCATGGGCTTCCCACAAGGTCACACTGAGCTGCCTGTTGGCACTATTCATTTTTCATATTTTATTTATTGTCTAATAAACCTGGATGTATCAATGTTTTCATAAGCAATGTCTATTTTGGTGGGAGAAAGTTTGGACCCTGAAAAACTGAGAGGTTCTATTTGGAGAGGGATGATCCTTTTCAAAAAAGCCTGAAGTGTAGTCCCTTAAGTAAATCACTTCTGAAAATGGCTTTTAGGTCCTCAGCTACTTTCATTACTTTAAACAACTTTGCTCACAAATACTCACTGGGAAAGCTCTGAGGGGCTCAGTCTGGCTGTAGCCTGTGTTATTAGAGATAAAATTGCAAGCTAAGCTACTTAGGTGTAGCTAGTAAAAGAGTGAAATGTGGTTTTTTTCTTGAAAAAGACATGAATTTACTTGAACTAGAACTCATACAGATGCTTAATTTCCCATTATTCTGGGGAAGTCTTGTTCATGTCTCAAATTTTGAGCAAGGTATAAAATGTTCAACGAAGGGATGATTATTCTCACAGACTTTTTTTTGTTCAAACATGTGGCCCTGGTATTTGTATCTTTGAATTTTTTTTATTACAATTTTTTTTAATGCTACAACCAAGCTGGTCCATTTTCCAGGCGTTTCCAAGTAATTAAACCCAATTAAAACTATTAAATTCTTTCTTTTGGTGACAACTTTGTTATTAACAGATAACCACAAGGAGGAGATTTAACTTGGAAGGCCCTTGATTGTATCCTAATCCGTCTCTCACCTCTGGCTGACACCTGTGGCAGATAAACCCTATAGAATAGGAGTCTGATGAATACTCTTAATTAATACTTTCTTCCTTGTAGAAAAGTAATTATTTGCTCACGGCATAAATAGGTATTTGGCAGGGATTTAAAAGGGCTGATTAGTTTTAAATACTAGGGCTTTATTTTGGTGGGGTTTTTCAGGGTGTCTGAATCCAGGATCCACGCTCAGAATGACTTTGTCCCAACAATTCCAATGTCGAGTTAATTGTCACGTTGCTGAGGAGAAGCAGAGTCAGACAAGAAGCAGATTTGTTATCTGCCTGCCAGGAGCCAGCTTTGCCCCTGTGCTAATGGCCTGCAAGTCTGAACAGGGTCCCTGCAAGGCAGGGGCTTGGAGAGGGCTTTGCATCCAGGGTTGGAGGCATGAGTGACTTGCACTTGAGAGATTGCCAGAGATAAATCTGCTTCCCTCTTCCTTTCAGAGCTGCAGTGCACAGGAAGGGAGAGCTGGCTGTGGACAGCTTGGATTAGTTGCAGGTGTTAACAAACACAAGTCTTTTTAGTGCCTGTTCCTGGGCAAGTAGGAGCAGTGCATGCAAAATCAATCTCCGTGTTCCAGAAGATCTGGGGGAAGGTGGTTTTGATGGGGAGCCCTTTGGGAGGGTGCAGTGGTGCAGTTTGAGTGTGGTCAGTGCTCAGGTGTGCAGGCAGAGCCAGTGGCTCTGGCAGGGGAGGAGCAGCAGTGCAGGTCAGCTCCTGGAGAGGGTCTGGGAGCAGCACAGTGCACACTGCAGCATCCTGCACCCACACTGAATCTCATCTGGGTGTGCATTCCCTTTGCTCTGCTAAAATACAGAGTAGTGAGAGTTCATGTGGTGTGAGCAGATCTATCTTCCCACTGCTGTCATAGGGAAATATTTGTTCTTTGCTCACCTCTAGTTTTCAGGGAAAACTGAAGGATATTCAGCAAGGTCCTTTGAGCAATCTTCTGTCATGTTATTACTTGAAATGAAGGTTAAAAATGAAACTGAAACAGATACTAATTTTAGGTGAGATGTTATTAGCTCAGAGGACATAAATGAACTCAAATTGTAATTTTTAAAATACAGTTCACTTGAAATGTAGAGAACTAGTTCAAGGGTTAGAAACAGTGCATGCAAGCGGCCAAACTGAGAGCAACACTGGCAATAAATGTTTGAGCTTGTGCCACTGGGATGTGAAAGAAAATGTGCTCCTGACTAAATGGATGCTTTTGTCTTCCTTTATAACATGTTCCACGGGCTGCTGCTGTCCATATTTTCCTCTGTAGGAGTATGTGCAGAGCAGGCAGCAGAAGTGCCCCAAAGCAGGTGGCTGTGGGGCTGGGAGCTGCAGTGCCTCCCTCTCACAAGGTGTGGCCATTGCCAGCTGTGGGCAGCAGCTGAAAGGCACAGTGATGGCAGAAACAGCAGGGACATGTCCAAGGATGCTCTTTGGGGAAAACATTCTGCTCAAAAATGTTGAAAAGGGACTTATTCTTTGTGTGTTTTGATCCCTTGTTGTTAATGAAGCAGTAGGAGGGAATGGGGCTCTTGTACCTCTCATTTCCCTCCAGGTGTGCCCTAAGGAGAAATGGCAACTCTGAAACTGTGACTTGTGTTCTTTAGGAGTGGGAGTGAAGGGTGTGTTGAGGAATGAATAATTCAGAATGATCACTTCTCTCCTGGTTCTTGTCTCCCCCAAACTGCTCAGGCTGTGCACGGGAGGATCAGGAACGCTGGGTTTGCCATGTCTGAGCACCAGGGCTGTGCACTGGAAGTCATTTGTGGGGCTGTTTAATTTTGACCCTGAAGGAAACTCCACCAGTGGAGCATGGCAGAGATGAGGCATGAGGGGATACACCGTGCTGCTGGAAGTTTTATTTACAAAAGGAGTTTATTGCCTGTTTTCCACCCCTGCCTCCCATTGTCCTTGTTTGTGAAAGCATGACTCAGATCAGCAGAGGGAGGACCTGGCTCCTCTAGAGTTACTAAACAAGCACTGAGGATTGAGCTTTTAGATTAATCTGTTTTCACAGGAAAAAGTGGTTCCTGGAGATTTGATTTCAGGCTGTCTGTGGTCCTTGGGCTTCACATGGATCAGGAAGCATTGGTTGGTGTGCTGGTCAGGAAGCTCCTACCCAGGGCTCACACTTTTCCTGCAGAAGGATTTCAGCAGGGGTCACTGGGAGCGTCACTTTGCTCTGCTGAGCTCCAGCACAGGCACTCACAGCCCAGCAGGGCACCACGGGCACCACTGGGTTCTGTGCCCAGGAAGAGCTCTCCATCAACATCTTCAAACAAATTGCACAATCTCTTTCTGGCTGTTTACACACCGCACAGAGAATTTGGATATACCAATCTCATTTTGGTGCTTCTCTGCCAGCCTGATTTTCCTGTTTATTCCTGCTTGAACTGACAGCTGTAGCAGCTGTGTCTGTCCTCGGGGTGGGCACAGCCTCTGGCACAGTGGGGTTCAATCTGGGGTTAGAGCTTCTGGATGCTACAGTAATGCAAATAAATCACTGCTGGAGGATCCCTGTGCCTCTGGACACCTCTGTCCTACTGGGAGTGCTGGTGCCTTAAAACTTTATCAGCCTCTGTGAGACTTGGAAGTGTGCCTTGCTGAGGAGGAAATGTCCATACTGTGGGAGCAGTGGTGCCAAATCATTTCCCCAAACAACTTCCCCTCTGGGTGGTAAAGTGCATTTTTCTGTTTTGTTTTCATTCCATCATATTCTGTATCTCAAGAGAAAGATTTTTTTTTTTCCCACCCCCTCTCTCATCTGCAGTGTGGTTTCCATATTGTTTAGTTAAAGAGAAGGTAACTTCATACACTGTGGAAATATTTCTTACTCCCCATTAGTGATTAATACCAATAAAGCAAAATGAAACTTAGGGGATAAATGACAGATAGCAACCAATGAGATTTCCTGAAAGAGTTTTAAAGGCTAATGATCCTTGAAATGTATAAAAATAAATTGCTTCATTAAAAACCATTTTACAAAATAATTTCTTCCTAGCAGTATATTTTCTTCAGAGCAGATCCCCCGTGTAACTACACCTGGGTAGTAAAACTTGATTCAGTGCTGCTCCTATGGGGCACAGTCAAATGCCCTGATTAGACCTGTGTCCCTCCTCAGGGGAGCAGGTGTGGGGCTGGAAATGGGACATGTTCAAGGCAAGTCTGCTGAAGTTTTTGCTTTTTGCCCAGAGACAATTCCCTTGTTCCTGGGACAGCAGCAAGCGTGTTTAAACGTGAGTGACAGAGCTTGTCTGTAATGGGCACAGTGCTTGTGAGTCACACACATGGCTGAAACCACAGCCACTCTGCTCTAATTACAGAGAATTCACTGAGAATGAGGAGTAATCAGCTTGGTGTGCAGTACACCATCCGTGTCAGCAGTGACTGCCACCAAGGTTGATTGAGATGTGCTCACCCTCCCAACACTGTGCTCCCTGTTAGAGCTCCTCAGTCAATTCATCACTGTCCTGTCACACCTTAACAGGACTGCACAGCAATCTGCAGAAAATTACAGCAGACACTGTTCAAGTGGGTGGATTTCCTCTGCTGAACTCCCACACCATGCTAAAGCAAGGCACGTTTATCCAGGGTCTGACCTATGGGTGAATTAACAACAAAAAGAAAATTCTGTTGTGGGAATGTGAGCTTTTCCCAAGTTACCTGTTCTTGTTCACTTTGAACAGGCACAATTCTTTTGTGCTATGACTGTTTATCAGATTAAATATAGATAATTTTTGCTTGTGTTTGTGAAGTATTTAATGAATAAGAAAATGCACTACTGGTAACTTTGTTCGCATCAGTGTATTTCTGTGCTCTTGCTGTGGATTTAGGAGCAAGGTTAGTGTGGTTGACTTGGTGAGGCAGTGAAGTGACAGCCCTTTCACAGGCTCAGTGGTGTCTCAGCTGGAAAAAAACATGAATTTTCCAGGATGAATTAGCCAAACTCACTTAAATAGAGCTGCAGGTAGCATCATCCTTTTCCAGGGGAATTGACTACATGTTTTGTCACTGATGTTGGCAGGAGCAGGATCTGGGTGTGAGAAAGTTCACACGTGCTTATGAAGGTGCAGAAGATATTCTGTGCATCTTCATATTCAGTCATTAAAAAAGCAAGGTTTAAAAATGCTACAGGCAGCCAGAGCTTCTGCAGCATGTCCTCCCTGTCAGGAATCAGTTTGGGACCCTCCTGGGGAAGGGAGAATCAGACCCACATGTGCTGGGACAGGAGAACTCAGAGTGAGCAAAGGGGCACAGCCAGGGACACTGGGTGCACTGCCATTCCCAACAGCAGCTGGAGTGACAGATGAACCTGTGCCACATCTTGCTGTGCCTTGTCTTTTCTGCTTGTCTTTTTGTTGGTTTTTATTTAATTTTATTTTTTTAAGGGTTTTTTGGGTGTGGCTTCCACTGGGGCTGCAGCTGAGGCTCTGCAAGCCTGCTGTCCTGAGCAGCAATAGTTGCATTGGACAAGGATTTTATCATGTTATAATTGGGTTTGCACTGTAGGATGGGGCTGTTTAACTCTGTTGATGTTGGTAAATAAGTAGGGAATGGAATTGCTGGTTTGAAGGATAAAAAGGAAAGAATCACCCTCTGCATGTCGTGTGGGTGGGCAGCTACCCCCAAACTAGTCACTGATGATGCTATTGGAAATCAATTTATTTTTAAATTGAAGCAATTCTTACATAGTTTCAGGTGTTTAAAGGATCCTTATATCATCTGAAGTGTGTGGGCTGTTAGTGGTCAGGGTGAGTCACAGACATCCCTCAAAGAACAGAATTTATTTATCTAGGAGAGCAAAAGAAAGGATGGGGAAATCATGTAAACATTAAAGTACACTTGGGAAGTAAAATTACTTCAATAAATGTATCTCAAGAAACAGGAATGTGTAGATCCTGAGTTCGGTCTAAGATCTCCCATGCACCCCCATCTATCCCCAAAAAAGAAAATCAAAGTGAATGGAAAAAACCTGATTTTCCCCACCAGGACACCACAACGTCGGTGCGGATAGGTCTCATGATGGAAGAAATGATCTTCAACCTTGCAGATACACATCTGTTCTTCAATGACCTGGAGGTATGGACCTGCTTATTCTATTTACATCTTTCTCTGTAATCATTTTCATGTGTCTACAAACTTAGAGGGGTTTGGCCAAGAACCTTTTTTTATTTCTGTCCTCAGAGAAATGGACCTTAGTTGGCTTATTGGAAGCATCCCTTTCACACCTCTGTTCTGTTCAGGATTTTTTTTCTAAATACTCAGTTAACAGTGATGGCTTTTTGCAGGTTTACTAAATGTAGTAGTGAGTACATTGCTGCTGCTTCTCCTGAAATCTGCTATTTAATAATTTTATTAAGCTAAATTAGCATAGATCCTGTGGGGGCAGGCAGAAATGAGCTGTGAGGCAAAGCAGAGGTTTTGAAAAAGTTGCTCTGTTCCTGAGGAAGGTTTTGCACAGACAGACAGAGCAGGAGGTCTGCTCAAGCTCAGGAGTACTGCAGGATGAAACTCTGGGAGTTCCAATGTGACAGAGCAAGAGGAAGAATTTTTCCTGCTGGTGACATGGTTAGATCTGAGTGTTGCTCATACACAAAGCAGAAACCCTTTTGGGTGTGTGGCAGAACGCAGCCAAGTGATGCTGGCAGGGTGCTGGGGAGCAGCTGTGCAGCAGTGATGGAAATGTGCTGGCATTTGCAGTCAGAGCACTCGCTGGGAATGGATCCTGTACAGAGTGATGGGGTGGGGTTTGTGCTCTGGGCACCTTGGAATCAAAACACTGCTGGGAGGCATTTGGAGAAGAAAAACCTGGCATCCCTGGGCAGACTTCTATGGGCTTTTTTTTTTTTTCTTCACTTGAAAAAGGAAGAATTTGTTTCTGTGCCAGATGAAAGGAGAGAAGTTTTTCTGTGCCTGAGGAGTTCAGCAGGAATTTCTGGTTCCTTCAGTGCTGGATTGCACTGTGGTCCCCTGTGTTAGGGGAGGCACAACCTTTCCTGCCACCTGGCTCCTTGCAGTCCTGAGCTTTCACTTGCTGAGAATTTTTATTTCCTTTCAAAGACAAGCACCTGAACTGACAGATTTTTCCTCTTTCAATTTTTTTCATAGAGGGAGTTTGTGATGGGGGCATGGAAGTACAAAGAAAAATCTCAGGGAAAAAAAGAGGGCTCCCAAAGAGGAGCTGTTGTTCAAGGGCACTATTTAAGTAGTGATAGTACTTGTTACAGAACCATCACCTCTCACCCATCAGATCTCAATATCTGCAACAAAGCTCCAAGCTCCACGTCCTGCACAGTGACCCTCCAAAACCTCTCTGCCTTTCCAGACTTTTGCAAGAATTACCAGTGTTTAAATAAGTTTTCTCCTTTTTTCACTTAAAATTAAGTTTTCTCCTTTTTCACTTACTCCTCTAAAATTTTAAATGAAGCAGCAAATTGTCTGGCCTTCATCAATTCGTGCACATTTGTCAGTCAGTAACAGCTCTGGGCACTGGTGGTTTGGTTTTAGCTGAGCTTTTTCAATGAAAAATTGATGGATGACAGAGAATTACAGAAAAGTTAATGTGCCTTACAGAATTTTACTTTCCAAAAAAGCCATGTCAGTTTGGAAGAATTTGCAGCAACAGAGTCATCCAGAGTTACCCACCCTACTGCTTCATTTAGGATGATAAATAAAAGTCACCTTTGTGTATTCACAGTGGTATTTAAGGATCATAGATCACTGAGTACTGCAGTGAATGACAACCTTAAAAACGGAAAAAAGAATTTGTGAGAAGCAGCACAGGGACAGATTCAGTTGTAGACCAGAGGCATTACCATATACATGAGCACCATCATGTGGTGCAGTGCTGGCCTGAACAAGACAAAATGAGCTAAAACTGCACAGGGCAGAAACCATTTCTGAGCATCTTCTGTGCTGGGGCAGAGAGCAGGGGAGAGCTGCCCATTGGAAACCAAGGCAGGAGCTCCAGCAAACACTGCAAAATGTTCCTCTGACACAAACCCAGGTTCAGCAGACTGGACTAACCAGGGCATGGCTGGCCTCATCCTGGCAGTGGAGTCAGGGGAAGATGGAAAAGTGTCACCCATCCCTTGCAGAGTGGCAGGTTGGACAAGGAAATCAATTCCCTCGCTTTAGCACAGGGGAATGGGTGAACCTGCTGGCTGCAGTTTGCAGTGCTGTGCAGAGGAGAAGGTGCTGCCAGGGTGCAAAGCCCTTCTAAAGAACCCCCAGGAAGTGCCTGATGAGGACAAAACGTTTGTCCATAGATGCAGCAAGGTTTGCAAGGTTTGCACAGCCCTTGGTATCATTTGTGTGATCCTCCTTTGTTTGGTGAGGATGTGATGTCACATCATAGCAAAAATACTGGCTTCAAAATCTGAGGGATGATTGCTGTCCAAAAAGAAAGAAAGAAAAAAAAAAGGATTCTGAAACCCTGGTTAGCCAGGGCTTTATCTTTTCTTAGGATCTGCCCAGAAGGGGTTCAGGTAATTGTTTCCTGGATGCATTAGCTGAATGCATTTTGGCTGTGCAGTTCCATTCAGATGGATCTATTCAGACCCATCCTGCTTCAGCCCATCCTCTCTTAGTGCTGCAGTCCAGTGGACAGGACAGCTTCCAGCTGATTCCCCCCAAACCTCAGGGGAGTTGTGTGCAAGGAGCCTGGTCCCTGGTCCCCAGAGCAGGGGGTGTCTGGAGAAGTCTTAAGGCTCCTACTAAAAACTTTCAATCTTTTTACAGGAAGGGATTCTCTGTCAGCAAGTTAAGGCAGATGAAATCCCTTCAGTGTGCAAGTGTGAGCCATGCAAGGTGCAGAATATATCAGCAAATATTCACCTGACAGGAGATATTCTCCCTCTCTGCTCCCCCTTTTAAGGAAATCGAGGAGAAAAGAAGTTAACCCAAGATTAGAAATCACAGTGAAGTTAAAATCCAAACTCTGGGCTTTCCAGGGTTGTGCTTTTTTTCCAGCTGCCTTTTGTTCATGGTACAGTGCTGGCTAAAGAGCAGCACCTTCCACCCCCAATCCCTCTGGAGATATTATTGTCTAGCTCTCTGGAAAACAGGTATTAGGGACAGGAGGGCTGGCAAGGGGATGAGGGTTTAACAAACAAGAGGATTAGTGTGTTTACAAGGTGCTGCCTTTTGGAGCCATCCCTGGAGGTTTTGTGCTCTGGGAACTGTTGGTCCCCACCTAATGTGAGATGGAAGCTCCACTGATCAGTGATTCCATGAAATGTTTGAAACTCTAGCACAGTTCTGACCCACAAACAGACTATGTGTGCCTTTTAGGTTGTTTTTGTATCTGCATGAGACATACCTTGGGAGTGCTCAGGGGGATGGGAGGGACAGCAGGAGCTGCTCAGGAGCCCTGTGTTTCACAAGGAGGCAGCAGAGGCTTTCCCAAGCCAGCAGTGCCATTTAGGACAGCCCAGGCTCCTCTGAACGTGCCTGCTCCCACCTCAGGCAGGTTGTGCAGCACAGAGCTGTCCCAGGACTAAAACCAGAGCAGTGCCCAGAGCTGCAAGGGCTGGCTGGGGTTTTACACATTTGACTGAGGTACAGCCTGTGTGTGCCACACTGCATCCCCCTGAGACCCCAGTGTTAAAAATCAGGTGTGACACCTGGGCTGTGTTCCCATCACAGCCTTCCTGCCATCCCAGCAGCCTCCTCCTTGTCCTGCTTTGATTCCCCACTCACTGAGGTTTCAGGGAGATCCTGCAAGAATGAAGGATGGTTTTTGGGAGGCAGTGGTGGAAGGGGGTGCCCTCTGTGGCTGCTCCCCGAGTTCCCCAGCACTATGAGGTAGCGTCTCAGCCTCTGTCAGGGTGTTTTATTAACTCAGAAATGTGATAGCTGCTCCTGTCACACTCCAGTGTACAGAACAATCCATTCACAAATGAGAAAAACAGATCCCTGCACAAATGCCTTTCCCCTGACTTCAGCCCGTGTTGTACAGCTGGAGGGGAGTGGGCTGACCCCAACTGCTGGGAGGGGGCTAAAAAATGCTGGGCTGGGAGGAGAGAGGTGCCAGCACAGATCTGTGCTCAGCTGCAATTATGTACAGCAATATACATCCAGTGGTGTGTTGATAAAAGAGCTGATGAGATGAGAGCAAGATCCAATTGTGTGTCTCTTTGAGAATTACCTAAAATGCTGGAGGAAATCTCATTAACATGGACAGGAACTTTCTGTCATGTTTTGCCACTGACAACAAGTTTTGGTTACTTGTTTGGGTTTTTTTTTTCATTTTTTGAAAGAGGCTAGTTTAAAGTAATTCATCAAACTCATCAGTGTGTAAGGAAGGTAGAACAAATTCTGTGGTTTTCAGAACCCTGAAGTGGTGAAGAATTGCTGCACCTTGGTTAGCTGCAGTTGTTCTGACTCCAGAGTCCTGTGGTACCAGGTGTCACAGCTTTAAAACTCTGTTGAAAAATCAACTAAAACAAAAGTAGTGTTCATCAGCTTGCAGCCTTTCTGTTCTGTTCTCACCTGTAAGGCTCATGGAGAAAGGAGAGTTAAGGTGGTGGGGGAAAATCCCAATTTTTGTCTTTCTAATGTTAATGCTGAGACTGGGAAAGAAACCAAAGGAGTAACATTTCTCACATTTTTGAGGCAGGGCCCCCACCATTCGAACAATGAAGAATTTGGGGAGATAAGATCTCGAGCACATACTTCATGCAGGCTGAGCTCCAAGTGTATATTCTGGTTAAATTTCCTGTGCACAGATTTCCTCCTCACTGACACACATTATTCCTCAGCTCAGTCTGTGGCTGGGGCAGTGGAAGAGTTCCCTTCAGTGCTTCAGCCCAGCTTCCCTGCACATCAAAGCAGCTCAGAACAATCTGGGAAAACACAGGACAGGCGTCTCTGGGAGTCTCTGTGGGACAGATCCTCTCCCCCTGTAATTATGTGGGCACACACCTCCTGTCCCAAGCAGTGTTCTCACAGGGGGAAAGGCTGCCAACTCTCTGCCTTATCATGCATACAGAGTAGAAAAAGCACAGCTTTCCTGGCTAAAACACAAGCATCTCCCTCCCTCCTGTCTGCATAGGAAGGAGTTCCTCACTCACTGTGGACTCACTGTGTAGGGATCACTCTGTTATTCAAGAGCTGTTGTGCCCTTAGGTTACAGCACATCTCTCTGTCTGTTCATATTTTGTGCAAGTGCTATGTGATACTTGTTGCTAACAATTAACTGGCCAGACTACAATACTAGCAAATTGTAAGATTTTATCTCCTTAATATTACACTTAAAGTCACTTTGCATTATATTATTTCAGGATTTTTTCCACAACATTTACTTACTTTTTTTTTTTTTCATCTCAGGACTGTGACCAGATCCACATAGATGATGTTTCATCAGATGACAATGGTCAAGATCTGAGGTATGGGGTCTCCCAGGCTGGAGATGGATGTCCCCAGCCATTTGGAAATAGCAGGGGGCTGGTCAGTGATTGTCCAACCTGCACTGGCTCCATGCAGTCTGCATTTATCAGGCACACACAAGTACAGAGTCCCCTTTCTCACATGCTTGTGCCTGTGCCTTCTGTCAGCCCTGACTATGCTGAGCTTTGAACCATTCTGGGAAATGCATCTAAATTAGGTTGAACTCCAGTCAGACCAGTTTCTGATGTGATTTAACCAGACAGTTGTAACAGCTGTCACCAAAACACTTCAAAAGCAGACTGAAAGGTTTCCACTGTCCAGTCTGTACTGAATGGGCTTAGCAGTGAGGAGTTGGACTTTGCCATGCCAGATCCTTGTTGGAACTTGTACCCAGACTGCACAAACATTGCCATTACCTGTGTGAGCTGGGTCATCACAGAAACTGCTGTGCAATTCCATCTGCTTTTCCCAAAGTGTTTCCTGCAGAGCCGTGGTAAAAGGAAAAGAATGAAATGTGCAGAACTCATACAGAGCTTTGCAATTTGTGGTTTTATGGATGATTATTGTGAGAAATTGCTGCAGGAACAGAACATTTTTTAGATCAGTGCTGGTAATTGTGTGAAGATGAACTGCAGTTCTGTACAGCGTGTCCTGTGTGTCTCTGCTGCCACTTGTCTCCACGTTTCTTTTCAGTCGTTTCCCCTCCCTGCTGGCACTGTGCAGGCTGTAATTACACTGACCTCTCCCCTTGCCTCCTCCCTCTCCCAGCACGTACAACTTCTCTGCTGATGGCTTCCACAGTTCCAGTGCCAGTGCAAACCTGTGCCTGGGCTCGGGGGTGCACGGCGGAGTTGACTGGATGAGGAAGTTGGCGTTCCGCTACCGCCGCGTCAAGGAGATGTACAACACCTACAAGAACAACGTGGGGGGTGAGTGCCACTGCCAGCCCACCAGCAGCCTCTCATCTCCCCGAACACTGGGGCCCTCCAGGGGCATCTCTGGATGCTCTGGGCATCCCTCATGATGTGAGGGACTGAGCATCTCAGTCACCGTTAATGTGGTTCTGTACAGATTAGTGGGAGGCACACTAAATACCTGGTTTAGTAGCTTGAGAGGGTCTGAGTGTGAGGCTTTGTTTTGTAATTTATTTGGCAGGAAAGCAACTTTCTCCAGTTTTTCAGAACATTTAGCAGGCATGCATACAGTTCAAAAGTAAATGTCCTTTTTTCCTATACAACATGTCTGATGGCTTTCTTGTATTATAACTACTTGTTTTTAACTCCCCCAAAACAATACTACCAGCTATCAGGATTCCCTGGGTTCCTTCATCTCCCCTAGCTCCAGACTCTCAGCTTCCTTTTTAGTACATCAGTGCAGGTTTCCCTCTGACTAGAAAAGGAAAGAAGCAAAACTCAAAGCATCACCACAACTTATTTATTGGTTGGAGGAAGAGTCTACCCTGCATGCACTGGGAATGGGGAGTGGCTTTTCAGGAGACACAAAACCCTCCTGGCCTCAGGTGTCTCCCTGCCCACCTGGCACAGCTCTTCCACCTTGCTGCTCACTTCCCTTGCCAGCTCTATGCTCACTCCAAGAAAGGTGTTCAAGGAGGTCCTGCCAGACTGGAATATTCCAGCAGAGGGGAAGAAAGCTGAGCTGCAGCAGCAGAGGAGTGTGACATGGCAGGGACAAAGGGAGAGAGTGGCACAGGGCCAGGAGAGGGGCAGAGGGAGAGCTCAGAACACAGGCAGTGCCCTTTGGCATTGAGCATTCAAAGCCATGCAGTTCCTTTCTGTGCTCCTGCAGAGACACTTTCCCTGCTTGCAGGTTTAATAGGAGCTCCTAAGAGGGAGACCTGGCTGCAGCTGAGAGCAGAACTGGAGGCTCTGACGGATCTCTGGCTCACACATGCTCTGAAGGCGCTCAATTTGATACATTCCCGGTAAGAACTGCTCCAGGAATTGCCTGTGGGTTTGGTCCAGGAGCTCCTTTGCTTCCCTTGTTTTCCTCCTCTAAACAAATCAAACACATTTGCGGGACTTTGCTGGCCAAGCCTGAGGGATGCCAGTCTGCACATCAGCCAGGCTGAATTCACAAGGCTTGGGGTGAGCTTGGGATGGTGAACTGAGCAAAAGCAAAGCAGTTCTTTCTTTTCCTTACCTTTCCTTGGCTCCCTCATCCATGGCACCATTTTCATGTGAGCAGGAGAAGAGGAGAGGGAGGGAAGAGCCCTTCTGTCCCTGAACACATTCACTGCCAGAACCCAGCATAGACATCACTGCATTGTGTTGAAATTCCCACCAAAGAGATCCTGGCAAGCTTGCAGTGAGGCTGCACCACTGCTGCTAGTTTGGTTTATGTTTTTTTCATTCTACTGAGCTGATCAAAAGACATTTCTGGTACTCACGTTATCTTCCTCTGGCTGCAAAATCCCCCATTGGCTTGAGAACTTCCAGTGGCAGGAAGGGTTTGCTTCCTTCCATCTTTCAGTCATGAGAGAAACCCAGGTTTCTAATAACTTCTGTTTCCTAGGCCCAACTGTGTCAATGTGTTGGTCACCACAACTCAGCTCATACCAGCTCTGGCTAAAGTGCTTCTCTATGGCCTGGGCACTGTCTTCCCCATTGAAAACATTTACAGTGCAACAAAAACAGGTAAGAGCAAACTGAGCCTCACCTAAGACAGGCTGAGGTTTTGTCCCTAAGTCATGCAGTGAGTGAGATTTATTTTTAGCTCTGTGCTTACAGATGTCTAATTCACATCCTGACTCCCACACTTAACCTAGTACAGACTGCAGGGGGAGAAAAGTCTGAAAAACACTTCTCAAGTGTCTCTGTGGGGATGTGAGCCAGATCTATAGCAGCACACCCACCCTGTGGAGCACTGGCTGCTCGTGGGATGTCCAGCTGCACCCAGCTGGAAGGAAAGTCTGCTTGGAGCTGTTACAGAAACACTCTGCATCCTCTTACCCTTGCAGAGGGGTCAAGTGTGCTCAATGAGGTTTGTGAAGCTTTCTGACTAATAAGTACTTGGGGCTTTTTTGTATTCTGTTCTTTCTGGTGTGTTTGAACCTCTGAGGATTGCATTTTCATGTTTTTACTGCACAGAATGAACAGAAGAGGGCTCTGGAAACTGAATGCCATGAGTGTCACTCAGTGTGGCAGCTGCTGGCCTAAGCAGGGCATCAGTCACAAAGCTCACACAAAACTGGCAGCACTTGCAACTCCTGGGCTGACAAAACAAGTGCTAGTAACTGTGATGAGATGGAGAGGATCCACCTCAGAAGAAGATCCAGTTTGCAAAGAAAGCAAAGAATGCTGCAGCCAGTTCAGCTGGGGGATAACTCCAGATCCTGTGCCTCAGTATTGGCTCTGCCTGTGGTGTGTGCCCAGATAAAAAATGTATCTTCTCTTGTGTTGCTCAGGGAAAGAAAGCTGTTTTGAAAGAATAATGCAGAGGTTTGGAAGGAAAGCCGTGTACATTGTAATAGGAGACGGTGTTGAAGAGGAACAGGGAGCAAAAAAGGTACAGTTTGTGGATGCCATGCTGGATTCTTCCAACTTTTGATTGCAATGACCCTTTCTTTATTTAAGCATTTAATAAGGCTCCCTCCATTTGAAGCCGCTTACAATTGGTCTCATTTCTTAATATGCAAAATCAACAATCCCCTTGTCAGAAATTCCATATTCTAACCCCCCCACTTTGGCAGCTGGTACAATATTTCAGGTAGTTGCTGTGTCACATGTTCCAGGAATCATTTTTGCTTATTAAAGATGGCTAAAAAGACATGAAAAGGGAAATTCCAGTGTGTTATCTCAGATGAGCAGGCAGAGTGAATTTCTGTTCTCACATGCTGCTTTTGTAAATTCTAAATTGTTGGAATTAATTTTGAATTACTTACTAGAATTTGCCTATGTCCATACCTGTGTTTGTATTTATGACTCATTGAGTAACTTAATTATAGCAAATACCAAAGGGAATTTTGCAGAGTTGCTGCCTTTATCAATGACTTCTGGATAAATGTGATTAGTTTCACAAGCAAAATGAAATTAGAAAATTGTCCTGAAGGCAAAGAACAGAAACTGCAAGAGCAGTGTGATCAGGAATGATGAGAATTGTAACAGCCAAAGTTTTTGTTTCCTAAACTTTAGACCAGAAACCTGCCTGGAACTTCCATTTATTTGGCTTTACAGGGTCAGGAATACAATTTATTAATGGCAGACATTATTTGCAAGATGTCTTTTGTGCATCCTGGGTCTTGTGCTGGCTGGAGAAATGTGATAGAGCTGCCTTGGCTGGAGGAGCATTGCACATGGGTTGAGATGCAGGAACTGGCTGAATGAGCTCCATCTTCAGCAAACTTTAATTTTGAAGAGATACACAAATGCCTGGTGTAGCTCAGGTGGTGTTGCAAGTATTACATCTGAGGAGCTGAGCTGTCCAGCCTTGTGCTGCAGGAGCTGGTGTCTCATTCTGACTGAAGATCCTGCAGAGACATTCCAAGCAAATTTGAGCTGTGTGGTTGCACAAGCCCAGGAGCAAAGGGATCCCAATAAATAAGGTGGGGGGAACAGGTTCTATCCCCAGAACTGTATCTCAGATTATCTACAAAGCAGCAGGAACAGGGTTTTTTTCTATAGTGTATTTTTCTTGGCCAGTGGAAACAACAATATCTGCACCCTCCTTGGAAAACTACCTAAAACTGCAGATGGTTTTGTAGCTCATGAAGGGTTAAGGAGCTGTCAGGAAGAGTCCAAAATGCTTGACTGGGGCTGAAGTGACAATGGCCTGCTGCTGTGGCAGCTCAGTGCCACACTTCAAAGGCAGTGGGTCACTGAGCAGAAGTGCATCAAAGGCAGCTGGGGAGGGTCAGCACTCTCCTCTGCTGGCATCTCAGGAGCCTCCTGTCTGCTGGCCTGAGCAGCTCAGCCATTAGTGTAGAGCACATTCTTTGCTGGGCTGTCACCTCCTTTGATTGATGACAATCATTAATCAAACCTTCTACACACCTGAGCTTTATTAAAAAAAAAAAAAAAAGGAGGGGACAGGCAGAGAACCTTTTGCACTGATAACATCTCCAGTTCTGTGGGTCATTTTTCTTCACCTGTCTGATGAGTGATAAATCTGTAACTGCTGAACAACAGGAATGGCTGGGAGGCCAAGTTTTTTTTCTGGTTTAAGAAAGAAAAACAGATAATTTAATGGAAGGGTTTAACAGAAACTAGGGGAGGGGGGAGGAAATAACTTTTCCCCTTAAAGTGAAGTTGCAGAACAGTGGATTTCAGTCTCTTCAGCTGCCTGGGTTTGCTTTCTATATCTCTACACACACTGATAACAGCTTGAAGAAAACATTTATTGGTAGGCAACATACCAGAGAGAAGCTTTAGTTGTATTTAAAGGTTAGAGGAGTGTACATAGACACTCTGAAACATAAACATCTGGAACCATTGGAGTTTTTTGTGCACAGGTAGGAAATTGGAAAAGGAATATCTCCTTTCATCAGAATCTCTGGGAAGTGTATGTTGTCTGAAGCTTTGTTGAAGCTGTTTATGCAGGAGCAGTGTGGTTACAGGTGAATTCCTGCAGTGATAAAAGACTCTCAGCAGTGTTGTGCCCATGCTGGAAGGGACTAAGTGCTGTCAGCTTAGGCTTTCTGTACATTCAGTACTACATATATACTACTGACTGTGCAGGGACTGACCTTTTGGGAGAAGGCAAAGGAAATCAGAGTCCCAAATGTTTCAAAATCACAGTGCAGAAAGGAGTTGTGTCTTTGATTAAATTGTTTTAACTGTTTTGGAGAAGAAACAATTCCAGCACAAACCCAGGCTCACCAGAACACACAAGAAAATTGTATTTAACAGCTAATGTTCTAATTATTTTGAGATTCTCTCTGTGCAAGCAGCCATGGGGGTCACAGCTATTGCTAAGGAACTCTGCTGTTCAGGGATGCTTTCAGGGCACTCTGGTGACAGGCAGCATTCCAGGTCCCTGATGGAACTGAGCTGCACTTGTTTCACAGCAGTTAAAAAGTTGACACTTTGTCCTCTTTCAGGTGCAAGTCTTGTTTTCCTACAGTATATTCACAGCTTCTAGGAGAATGATCAAGATGTTATGAAGAAGATAGAATAGGTCACAGGTGGCTGTCCTTCCAGATTTTGTCCAGATGCTCAGATTTCAAGAGGAACTGGCTGGTTAAAATTTGGACATGTGTGTACATGGCTTCAAATTTATCACAGCAAATACAAAACAGGGAGGCAGAAGAATAATTTAAAATAATCTGACATAAATGGGAATTAGGAGAGTTTTTTTGGGACAGGCTGTTTTATAATCCTATTACACCTTCCCCTGAGGCAACAGTGTTATGTTAAATGAATAATTGACCTGAGCAATGATACCAGTTCCTACATTTACAGAAAATGCAGTATGACCTACTGTTCCAGTTAATTGGGAAGGTGAATTGTTAGAAAGCATTTTGGTTGTGTGGCATTTTATCCCTTTATTTACACTTTTATAAATTTTAATAATTGCCTTTTCCAATAGATTTAATTTGTCTGTGAATCACTGATAACGGCTTTCACTACTAAAATACAGTAATACAATAATATTGCAATTCTAGAAACATTTCTAATTAATTTGTGGGGGGAAAAATTGGAGCAAATCCAGTCCACATCCTCCATTACCTGTGAAGCAGGATACTCCTAAATTGTGGAGGATGTGTCTTCCTGTCTGCACAGGAGAGACAGATGAACAAAGAGCCATTTCCCACTTAGTCCCTTCCTCCCTCCCTGAGATGATCCTCCTTGCCCCTGGCTCTGTGACAACCTGGTGGCCAAGTACAAAACTGTTCCTGAGGGTACAAGCGAAGAAAGTTGTTTTGATCTGAGTATTACACAAAAACAGAAAAAAAACCTGCACTCTTTTGGTTTCACTCTAGCACAACATGCCCTTCTGGAGAATCTCTTGTCACGCTGACCTGGAAGCTCTTCGGCACGCCTTGGAACTTGAATATTTGTAGCAGACCCAACATCTTAGCACTGGGAGGGCTTCACTCAGACTCTCACATCGGTTCCACCTATTCCTCAATGTTTTCTTGGTAAAAAAAAAATCCCACAGCAACTGCAGTTTTTCTTTTTTTTGAAGGAGAACCCTTTCAGTGGAAGCCTTTAAGAACTTGCAGCCAAAGAATAGTCTCAAGTCCTTCTTCCTTTGGACAGAGGAAAATCCTCCTGCTCAGTCGCTGGGATGCTGCAGTTGCTGGCTGAGATGGAGGCATAGAGCTCTAATGGCCTTTTTGCCATCAACAAGGCAAATGCTACAAGGCTGGGTCTCCCTGTCAGCATTTTGGTTTTGAAAGGGGAAGAGGACACAGCAAGAGTCTCTGCACAATCCATCACATCACACAGGACCTTCTGAAAATAGGAGTGAAACTGTTGATTTTTTTTTTTTTTAATTTTTAATTTTTTTTTTAATTTATGAACTAATCTCATTACTCTGGTATTAAGCTCTGTACCTGTGGTTTTCATCTGGCTTGTGGGGGGTGGGGAAAGTCTTACTGTTCTAAATTAATAGTTCATTTCTCCAGAACAAACTCTGGGGAGAATCATATTGTGTACATGAGTAGTAAGGACACGTGGAACTGCTGGTAAGAACTGTAGCTGAGTTTTTGGACTTGACCAAGATGGTTCATGGACTGTGCCTGTGTCTACACGGTGCCTTATGCTGCCGTCTTGGGGCTGAGGATGGGGAAAAGTACTTTGTGATGAGTGAAAGGCATTAAATAAAAACATGTTTACATTTTGGGGGAGTGGATGACCTGCCTTCTCTCCCCCTACTCTTGGATCTGAAGGTAGGATGTGGAATGTGTGCTCCTGTTTCAAGGCTGGCCTGGTAATGTTGCTGTCACAATATTTAAATTCTCTGGGCCTGGCTGGATCTCTTGGTTTGAAAATGGCTGATTGTTCCTTGCTGTGGCACCAGGTAAGGGCAGAAGGATCAGAGGCTCTCTGGAAGGAGGGGTTAGACATGCAGCAAGTTACACAAGTGCCACACACACCTGAGGGATACTCCTGACCTCTAAAAGCATTTAGAGAACACAGTGCTAGATCTGAGGGGCATTTTCTGCCAAGCTAAAGCAGAAAATCTGATCTTAAATTAATCCAAAGCAGCAGCCCCACAGCAGCTGTGCCACATCAGCATGACCAAACCCAGCCTTTCAGTACATGCTGTGGGGACAAAGAGCTGCTCTCTGGGCTTAGCACAGCTCCATGCAAAATGTCACTTTTCTAGCACAGGCCGTGCTGGTCTCAGGGCTCGCTGAGCAGAATTTTTTCAAGGTTTCCCTGCTGTAAGTAGGGTTTCCTTCACTTGTGATGTAACTTTCTATTGGTGACAAAGTCAGTGGAGAATTGACTAATGCCTGCAAGGTAAGTGCTCTGGTAAATACACTCTTGAAAGAGGAAAAAGTGTCAGGGATTGCAGATTCCCAGAAAAGCACAACTTCAGCTTTTAATACCCCATCAAGTTCCAAATTTAACACCTGACTTAATCAAGTCAATTGTGTGAGCACTGATTCTGGTTTTAAAGATTCTTGGAAGATGTTGTTTTCAGAATATATTTAAAGTTTGAAAGCTCTTGGTTTTGTTGCTGAGCTTCTTAGCAGAGCTTTGGGCAGGAGAGACCAAGGGTGAACCCATCTGGCACACAGGTGACACCATGGCACATTCATCTCCCAGTGCAGCAAGAGTATCAGGATTCACTTTCCAGGCAATTCATCATGGATAATTGTACTTAAGAATATCCAAAAGGCCCAGGAACATGCACAGACATGGACAGGTCTTGCTCAGTTCATTCACCTGTAGTTTTATGTACTTCTAAATTTTCTACATACTTCACTGGGATTTGGTCACTTGTTATTTTAGAGGAGGAAAGAAAGCCTCTCTTCTGTAGAAATAAATAATGTTCATTAATAAATAAAAACCTCCACAGGCTGGAACAAGTGTCAGAAAGCAGTAGGGTTTCCTTCAACAATTTGTACATAATTTTCTCATAACACAAGGCCTTTTTCAGCATCCACTTTCCATGGGGAAGGCCAAAACATCATTTCAAGCTTTCCAGTTTTGTGTTTTTCTGTGAACAGTAGCACTGGGAACATGAACTGTGGTTTCTTTACAAATTCACAGAACAAGGTAACTGCAGGAACAGGAACTTCAGAAAATATTCACAGATTTTAGTGTTTCATAAGCTCCCTGTTTCTTTTATATTTAAGACACACATGGAGAAGTCTTACCCAATTAATGTCCTCTTGAAGGGCTACAACTGCACTCAGAGGCCCCATCTCTAACCCCAAATCCACCCAACACTGATGTGCATCTGTTCACCCTGAATCCAGCCAATGAATAAATGATACACAACATCAAACTGGGCAGGCTTGGCTCCAAAGGTCCCTCACTTCTGAGACAAAGTGAAATTACCTGTGATCTGGAGACTGCAGAAAGGAACATTCTTCCAGACTGAACCAAAACTGGAAACCCAGGAACACAGAACATTTTTCTAAAACAGTTTAATTAAAAAATTGTGACGTTTCTTGAAAAATTGGAGAAACCCAAAGCATATTGTGTGTGTCACCTGTCTCAGTCACAAAGAAACACAATTGTCAAAAAAGATATTTAAGTTTAATACAAATTTTATACAAAGAAAATGTGAAAAAATACTTCCATATGCTAAAAGCAATTATGCTTCACAAATAAGGCCAGCTAGGCTAGTTTTGACACAACTGCAATTAATGAATATTCTGTTCTCACTTTTTTTCTTCTAATACTTTTTCCCTCTAATCTGGGTACTAGCTGGAGACTGTACAAACCGCATTCTTATATAAACAATGGGAGAAATCAACATGACTAAAATGTACAACAGAATGTACTGGAATGATATCATACAATTAATTTTCTCATATACATACATCACCTTTGCTTTGTTCAATGCCTTTGTTTTACACAACATACAAAATGGGACTACAGCCTCAGTGTAACAGACAGCATCTCCAGGGGGTACTTCCTCTCATACTGCACTGCTTCATGCTTACAGAAAAACAGAAATTCCATCATATAAATAATACATGCTCTGGCCCAGCATCAAAAGTCCTTTGCCCACGTTTCCCAATCCGTGTTTTTCTCCACACCTAGTTCTTGTTCGAAGTCCTCTGGGAGGATTTTCAAAAAAAAATAAAACTGTGAAGCATAGCAACAAATTTTACTTTCCTCAATCTTTGATATCAGTAAACAGAAATCCTGTTAAACCCAGCTACTGCTTCATTTTGCAAATTTTCTGATCTTAGACTGAATGAAATGTTAAAATATTTAAAATATTTATTTTAAACAACATTTATGTTTGTTGTTAGCCTGGTCATTGTGAAAAACAGTATAAATTTTTATAGATTTCAGGTCCACATAATTTGCCTAATAGAGTTAACTGAAAAGAGATATCCTTCATCACTTGGTTGTTCAGAGAAATTCCACAAGAGTTTCAAAGTGCAGAATTTTTTTTTCACTCTAAATGCCAAAAGTTGTTCAGATTTTCCATATTAGATTATTTGACGCAGTTTCCCAAGACCAGTTTTCAGCATTAGGTTGTGGTAAGGCTGTTTTAAACCTTCCTTTTCCAACTTCAAACACTCTTTATAAGTTAAAGTCAATACAAATATAAAAAGGAGATGGTACTCTAATGACATCCACAAATTGTACATTATTTACAAAAGAAGCATAGTTTTAATATGGATCTTACCTGTCCTCAGCTTTTCTAAGCCAGCACTAATGCTTTACATTAATGTAGTGTAATTACTGCTTTGTACACATACACAAAGCTAAAGTCTGAACCTCTGAGGTTAATCCAAAGAACTGTGTTTATCTGTCCCATTTCTATTAGATTCAGTTATTCCAACAATGGTATGAACTTCTTGTTAGCAGTTAGACTCTTCATACTTGGACTGGCATTGTGGTCTGAACATACTGAGCTCCAGTTCTCATTGCCACTGTCCCAGCAGAAGGACTTACCACTACAGGAATGGGCTGTGGATCAAAACCAAGAGAAACAGATTGTTATGTTAAAGGTCACATAAACATGACCACAGAAATAGAGATTTGTTTTCCAGGGGAAATCCAGAACAAGTTCTATTTTTGTGCAAGAACTAATACCTTTGTTACCACAGTATTACCTCATTCCAGGGGAGGAGTAGTGCATTACTGCCCTATAGCCAAGAGTGTCTCTGTTCTCATCACTGCTATATTCTATAATTCTATAATTCTTACAGGGACAGGAGGTGCTATAGGGGCTGCACACACTGCCTGTGCTTGGAGGGTGAGGGTTTCAGAGTTACATCCAGTTACATATTTTCTGCAGACTAATACATGGGAAGAGGAAAAAGGGCTAAGAAAATCCTTTGTCATTTGAAAAAGTTCTGACAAATCAAACTGAAGTACAAAAATACCCTTGTTTATAAGTATATTCTTGTTACACATTACTTAAATCTTTTTCCCCAAAAGGAACTTTTCCCCCATGCATTCAGTCTACACAGAAGAGAACAAAGAACATCCATTTGAACAAAAAAAAAGTACTTAAGTTAACTTGTGCACAAATCAATAGCAAAAACATCAGCATTACTGGGAACTGTCTTACACACCCTGTAAAAATATTAATATAGAATAAACTTTACACTTCCATCATACTAATCATGATTTATACATCTCAACAAATGGAGTTTCAGGACATCTCTATAGGTGATAATTGATTCTACAGATGCAGAGACAAAGGCACAAGAATGTTAAACAATCTGGTCAAGGTCACATCACTCTGGAGATCTGTAAGAGGATTTATTGAACCTAAAGTCTGTATCTTAACCTTCCTCCAAAAATGTGAGAAAGTCTAGAAATGCTAGGTGTGTTCCAGTACAATTCCAGTGATGCACAACTGGTGATCAGACAAACGCATCCATTTCAGTTCACAACCTCTTGTGGAAGAAACAGGGAGTGAGATTTTGAGGAACCTGAAAGGGATGCACAGATCTTCCCCCAGTGGTAGTGTGACATTCCAGAGAGGACATGGAAGAACAAATACAAGTTCACTGAAGCCCAATGTTTCCCCACACTGATTCAAGAAACCACATGAGTGTCTTAATGATATTCCACAAAGACTCTGAGTATCCCTGCTGAGATGGATTACAGCTCCTTTGTGCCTTCCAGAAGCCTACTCATTCCATTCCCTGGAATGCAAAGAAGATGGGTTCATATTTTTACATTATTTTAACTGCAGGAAGAATAAAAAACAAACATGGGACCAATTTGCTAAGTAAATTCAGGATTACTGCCACTTTGTAATGATTTCAGATGTGTTTACAAGGTTCCGTGGAAATGGTACCCAGAAGATACAATGGAAGTTGCTCAGAGGAAGAAATTGCTACTTGGACACAAAGTGCAAACTGAATTCTAAAGAAGCCATTATGTAAGCCACTGTCAGTACTAGAGGTGGGGGAATTAGGGTTGCCACAGATGCCTTTTAAATATACACACTTACACACATGGAAATCATTAATTCAGTTCTTAGCGCGATCGGAATATGGAATGTGCGAGACTCCTTAAATGTGTTAAGATCATTCCCTGAGAGGTAAATTTTCCACCTCTGCCAGTTTTACACATATGTACATTTTGCATACATAATTAAACATGCACTAAGGTTTAAAATTATTTAAATTGCACGTGCAGTCATTAGAATACAGAGGTGTCTGTAGCTGTGCAAGACTAATGCCAATGTGTACAAAGTTATAAACATGCACAAAGAAAGTTGGAAACCTTTCACACCTTCCAATTCCGCTTTACATAACTCAACACACTTTGTGTTACAGAAAACCAATGAGGGTAACTGTCATTTTTCTGAATATTACACAAAACCACCACAGGATCTTACAACCTCGCAGTTATTCACAAAAGAAGCCTGATGTCTTAGAAGTCTGCTATTGGATTTTAAAACACGTACAAAACCTTATTGTTAATGGTAGTTCAGTCCAAGCAACTCAGAGCCAATGCTGCAAAGGTGCACAGTGGTCTCACCTGAGACCTAATGGAACTGAAATGCTGTGAGGAATGGGGGAAGTGTCTATCCCCAGCAAGAGCTGTGTTTGTGTGGGATCTGATGGCTGTGAAGCACTGCTTGAGCATGAGTGTATCCACCACCACACACAGGCGTGTCCTGCAGCTGGGGGTGTGCACAGGGAGAGAGACAGAGGAGCTTCTACAGCACATCAGGCCTCACAGTCAGTGTGGGTAAGGCACACTGTTAAGTCAGATAGTTTTTAACAGTGTATTTGAAGTCAGAAATGAAGTTACCCACTTCAGGCTTCCCTGCTGAACCCAGCACAGAGGCAGAACACGTGTCATGGCCAGGGCAGCATCAGCTCAGGAGCCAGCTCTGACAGGAGCACTGCAGAGCACAACCAGCTGAAATAACAGGCTAATAGGGTGTATAAAATACAAAAATCCAACTCACTTCTGTCCCATCTACTGTGACTGATACCAGGGAATTTGGATGTCCTTGGTTAAGCCTTTGATGGAAATAACCCAGGTCTAATGCCAATGCAATTTCTCAATGTTTCATAATGCTAATGTGCAAGACTGCATGGGAGAGACACTGCTGACAAATGCATATTCTTTTTCACAGGTACTGAGATGTCACAGGAATATCAAGCATAGCTCAGAAATAATTAAATTCTCTAAAATCTTTAAGATACCATAGACAAAACAATATTTAAAAGTTTTTTAGAATGACTTCTATATATTTACATTGATGCTGTGATCAAGTATATACATGAAACAGACCAATAATGTGAAACTGCCTGTCCTCAGTGCCTTTGCCAGACTTCAAGATTTCTGAATCTTTGCAATCATGAATGGAATGAAAGGGTGGAATGTTGCACAACAAAATAAAGCATTTTGCACTGCAAGTTGAGACTATACCAGTGAATTCATCTCTTGATACAACAGCAGACAGAGACAACCCCCCGGAGATACTGAGCAGCTTCAATGCCAGGAACAGCACTGCTGCAGACTTTAAATTATGATGCTGTACTTACAATTGTGGGTTGAGTAGTTGGAATAAAGGTGCTGGTCTGCAGTACCTGGACCAGTTTTATAGGCTGGTTGCTTGTCACACCTGTTGCTATCTGCAGAGACAGCACAGGCAACCTCAGTAGAAGCCTCAGCTTTTACACAAATTCCACCTAGTTGTTACATTATTATTATTATGATATGCAATTTGTTGGATGTTTTCTTTGTGTTACAATTTTGCATCGTAATGAATTCACAGGTTATTTCTTTGTTAATAAAACAAAATTCAAATTATGAACACGATCAATGTATACAGCATGATGTTTCAGGTAGAACATCTATATAAAAGAAATTCCATATCTGTGTAACTGGAATATTCCCTGGAAGGTTTTAGGTCTCACATTCCCTACTTCCCCAATAGTACAAAGCTTGTGCTGCCATAACAATGCATGTGAACAGTAAGTGAGTGAGCCAGAGTTCAACCACCTTCATCAAAACACTGAAGTGAAACAGCACCTCCTTTTCCCCCTTTTCAAATCTGTTCCCCAAGTTACTCCCTTAGATGACATTTCAAGCCCAGAGATCTAACACCAGACAGTAGCAAAAGTGTCAAGAAATGAACACAGCTCTCTAGATTACTATGCTTCCCAATTCTACAGGACTATCTCGATGAGACATCATGCTGGAATCACAATACTACAAAATTAGTTTGCTTTTAATATTTTAAAATACAACAAGGCTCCTACTGATGTGGAGGATCATGTGTAAGGGTTTGAAGGATCAGCCCTGGCCCCCTCCCCCCCACTAAAATTTTTCATTTAATAAATCTTGCAAGGGCAGAAAAAAAATGATGCCAAAATTGCTAATAGTCAAGCCCTACCTATAAAGCAGAATCTTCTCTATAAACATTTTCTATATATGCAATGTTAAGTCCCTTTTTTTAGAGCATTTGCTCATCCTTGCCTACTGAACACTATCAGAGTAGATGCTATGGAGGATTTCCAAACTGCTCCGTTAACCGTTGATCCAGGTGAAGTGTTGTATCAGTTATGGAATATTGTGGTACCCTAATGGCAGTCTGTGGTGAGAAAGTAAGTTGGTTTGAATGCAGGTCTTGAGCTTGGCCTCTGAACCCCCAGGCAAGAAGGGCTTGGAAGTGCTGCAGTCAGTATTGCTTATCAGAAGGCAACTTGTATCGAAAGATCCAGACCAGAAGCTACACTGATGGGTCCTGGAGAGAGAAAGAGAAAGAGTCCAGTCCCCCTTGGCTGGAAGGATGAGTCAAGCCAACACAAGGTTTTATTGGGAATGAGTGGAGGGGAAAGGGTGTTCCCAGAGGACAGGAGGTTTTTTTTTTTTTACAAAAACCACAACTCCATCACTCCCCAAAAAGCTCTCCTGGAAACACACAAATGGTTATAAATTCCTGGCTTATCTAGGGAAGTCTTTAGGGGTAGGTTTCAGAGAAATCTTACACATTATTTTTGTCTGAAGTGTTGATACTCACTGTAACACTCTCTTTGCTTTTATCAGCTGAACCTTCCTTTTCCTTAGGAGTGCTGGCTGTTTCTGTGGGTGTAGACTGCACACTTGAACTGGGCTGGGATGATTTATTTAGTGTTTCTGTGCTAATTTCAGTATCTGTTTCCTGCTGTGTCGCAGTAGCTAAAATCAAGGAAAAAACGAATGAGGCCACTACTCACAGGAGCCAGTCCACAGTCCCTCCTCAAAGCCACATCTGCACTGAAGAACTGAGTCACTGTGGATCCATCCACCCACCCAAACCCCCCAAGCTGTGTGTGAGGCACCATTACCTGACTGTGTGCAAGATTTCATGTGCTCAGGCCAGTGAGCTTGTTGGCAGGGGTAGTCACAGTAGCTGGTATTCCAACAGCAGTAAAAGATGGCCTCTTTCTTGCAGTTGGCACACCACTGCTTCTTCTTGGTCTCGTCCACTGCTTGTTGCTTTTCCAGTTCCAGCTGCTTCTTCACCTCAGCAATCAAACGATCTCGCTCCTGTTCCAGGCTCTGACGCATTTCAGCCATTGTCAGTTCTAGTCAAAATCCAGAGAAAGATGGGTTTGCATTTTCCACTCCCCAACAGCAAAGAACAAAACAGTAATATTCATGAATTTAAAGACAACATGAAATTAAACTCATCAAGGTATCCCCTGAGTTTGGGCATCTGTTTCATACCTACTCAACAAATACAAGTCTTCCATCTTCTTTTCTTATTCTGGCACCATGATTTTTAACCGTTACCTTCCATTTGTTTAACACTTTAGTTCTAGATGTCCCACAAAAGACCAGAATATAGCATAAGCACAAAAAGGAGATATACAGGTGCTGCTAATGTGATTTGTCTTTGCAAGCCCAAATTCTTGTTCTGCTCCAATATTCAGAAAATACAGAGGATTGCATCTCTTCTCTCATCTCATTTTTCATCATGTCTTGGTTTCTTTACAAAGCAAAATGTGTTAGTTCCAAGGGGGACAATGTGCAACATCATGTCAGGAAGGGAACATATACTAGAAGCATTTCCATTTTCTATGTAGGACAATAGCTGACACACTGGTTTGGACTGTCATTTTCATACCTAGGTTATGTTTCATTTCTGAGAGTTCCTGTTGATGTAACCATTGGAGTTTTTCTATCTCAATCCTCAAACGCCGAATCTAAATATTAAAAATATAATAGTTAGTAATAACAAACACAGTATGGTAATACAGAATTATTATATAAAAAACCATGCCCAAACCAATGAAACATTGTTTACACCAAGGTTCCTTCATATTAACACAAGGACAAGACAATAGTAAACCCCAAACCAAAGTGTGAAATATTCTAAATATCTGCTAGATTTGCTCACCATAAAGTTCAACAGGACTCTTTAAAGACAAAAAACTTCTGTTAAACTTACTCTTGATTCCTCTGACACTGTCAAGTCTCAAATTTCTGACATTTATTAGCATGACATTTCATTTCTTTTATTTTATTTGTAACTAGATGAGGCTTAAAAAGGCAAGATAATCTATTCACTGTGGATCGGGAATAATACAAATATCTTTGCTCAAAACTTTGACTTCCTTATTTTGGTTAAAGCAGGTAAACAAATCATCACACTTCAAGCTTTATTTGTTCCCATTCATAGTTAGTTTGCACTGCTTTATCTGCCTTTTCCAAGGTTAAAAAAAGCCCTTAGAAGACACTAAGTCCGACCCTTAGGGAACATTAAAAGCAATGGATAGCATTTCATTAAAAAAGCAAAACATTCAAAGTATTTAAAATAAATATTAAAAACTATGGTCATAATCACATAACTGGAATAAGCTACTGCACTACACAGTTAAAAAAATTTATTTTCAATAAAACCAACTTAATTTCTGATTTTAAACAAGGTGGCAAATTCTTGAGAGAAGACTGAGGGACCTGGGTTTGATGGCTTAATGCTTATCTTACAGAGCCCACCTGGTATTTTTTCAGTGCTTTTTTCCACCACTGGAATCATTACTTCTAAAACAGCACAGAAATTCGTCCTCTCTTGATAATCTCCACATATAATACTTTGTACATACAGTTATGTGGCACGTTCACATACATTAAAATACTAGTTTGCATTTTTCACACTTAAAATACAAGTTTGCTTTTTTTAATCTTACACTGACCTCAGCTATTGTACTTCCAGTAGTATTTTTTGATAGATCATTATATATTTCAGTCATTGTTCCTTTGATGGCATCCATCATCTGAAAGACAAAAATAAATAAAAACTTTCTTTAATATATATTTTTAATAGATTCCCACTTTCATTTTCTTTCAACCCCTCTGCTGGGAACCTATATTGTTACCCTTCTCTCTCTCTCTAAATATATGTAGTTTACCTGGTCCCACTATTTAGAAGTTAGAGCACAACAATTTTGATCAAGACTCTGATTTTCAAGTGTCCTGAACAAGTGAACTGCTTGACCTTCTACTTTTTTAAGAAATTTCTACTGATATAATTTATAAACAAAAAATATATAACCATGAATTTGGGGAAGAAACTCAATGCAAAAATATATCGTATTCATTGATTAAATCTAAATATTTAAGAGTATGGAAAGCTCATGTGCCTTCCCTCACTGTCACTGATGTGACCAGTACCACAGCACCCCTTCTCTTTAACAACCTGCCATCTGTTTAATGCAAGAACACACATTCATGACAAGTTCCCACCTAATGAAACTACAGGGTGTTTTAAAAGAAAAGTACAACTTTTTTACAACCCTCCTCCAGAACTTACTTTGCTGGTATATTTAGCAATATCTGCAGCCACATCAGCTGAAGCTGTTGCAATTGGCAGGTCTGTGTTGAGGGAGGAAGAAAGTGTGCTTGCAGATCCAGAGCTGGTAACCATGGAAATAGGCTGAGTGCTTGTGACCAAGGTTATGGTGGATGTGGAAGTGCTCTGTGTGATCTCTTTTTGCTGCACAGCTAAGGAAAGAGAACATTGAGGGGATCAATCACACAAGGAATTATGAAAACAAGAGGCAAACTTCTACCTTCAATATCTAATTAAATTGTGTGCATGTAACCATGCCAGATTTGCTTTATTTATACAATGGTGCCATCTGATGATTAATTACACAGTGCCCAGCCACTGAACTTGTACATAACTGTAAGGCTTAGAGGTAATGAATGTAACTTTGAAACTAATCATTTTTGACTGGCCAGTGTAGAAGTATTTTTAAAATAATATTTCTTTAAGAATAAAACTTTTCAAGCTATTTTTACTGATTCATATTATAAAAGATGTCTTCATTGCCATTGTCCTCAGTAGTGCAATTACTGAAATAAACAATTTATTCATCTTCATGAGCTACATTTTTGTTTATGCCAATTAAGTATATAAGAAATCTATAGACTTTATAGTTTTCACATGATAGATTTCTAGACTATAATATTTAAGATGGAACCCTGCCATGATGTGCTCAACAGCAAACAATACTGAGAAAAACTCACAGACTGAACACAAAGTTCAGCCCATACTGTTAAGGTATGTACTAAATTATGATTCTATTAAAAGTTTTGCATTTAACTTCTCCAATTTTCACATTTCTTTTTCCTCACTGAACATTTCTGCATCAATTTATGCAGTTTACAAGCAAAAAATACCACTTCCTCAACACTGCTTAAATAACAAAAACAAAGGCAGTTTGGGAGCAGAGAAATGAACTTCTGTAAATGTCTCTATGTGAGCCATCACCTAAATCTCTCCTCTACAAAACCACCTGCATGCCAGTGGTGTCAGCAGAGTGGAGAATGTCTCCTCATCAGGCACAGCCGTAAACATTTCAGTTTATCAATTTGAAATGACAAATGAAGCTGATTTACATAAAGTTCCTGTTAAGTGAAGGGAAGCAGCAGCAGCACAGGCTTGTGTAAGCCTGTGCCAGCTACTGGTGAAGGCTCCAGCAAAGGGATGGTGAGAAAACAGTTGTGAAAACATTCTGAAATGCCAGGGCTGTTTGCTCAGTAAACTCACATCAAAGTCTTGTTAAACAACAAGGATTTCAAAGACAAATCCTGGAGCCTGCCTAATTTCATTGTTGACAAATTATACTCTGAAAAACTCTTCAATCCTTCAGATCTACTGCTTGTCAGACAAAATTGGAAGCAATTTGTAGATACTGAGGTGACACCAATAAACATGCAAGTGGAATAGTTAATGGTTTTAGCATATGATCCAGAAAATTATTCTGTTTACCCTTCCAAATCTGTTATGGCTATGAAAAGCAAAAATATTTATAGAGACACATAATTTTTTTGTGATTAAAATAAGGAGACATGACTATAAATACACACAGAAAGAGCAAGTACAATGATAACTGGTATATTAAAGACACTTATCAGAGACACTTTTAGATTTTGTTTATAGACAAGAACTCTTGGCTGGGCACCCTTGGAGCACAGGGATCACTACTGGGGAACTATGGCACCACAGGAACATTGAGTAAGAAAGTGTGTACCTTTAACTGCTTGTCTGGTCTGATATCTTGTCCCCTGAGAGGACTGAGGCTGCTGTGACTGGGACTGCTGGCTCTGCTGCTGCTGCTGCCTCTGCACCTTCTGCATGTGCCATTTCTGAGAAGATGTCTGGAATTTATTTGAAGAATTCCACACCACCCTCTGCACAGCAGGGGCGGTTTCCTTGGGCAGCAGAGGCCTCTGCTTTTTCACAGGGCTGCCTGTGGCAGCAGAGGGAGCACTGACAGTAGAAGCAGCACTGGTGGTTGCTGTCACACCAGCTGGGGGGGTCTGTGATGCGGAGCGGGTGAGCACTGGAGTTTCTGGCAGAGGCTGGGTGCTTGCACTGGAGGAAGGTGGAGTTTTACCTACAACTAAACAAACATGAAATGTTATGCCAGTTTTTCACCAACACATCCGACTCATAATTTTCCATCTAGTTCTTGGAACAGCCATATATACCTTCCAGTCTGCTTTGAATTATTTTCCTCAAAAGTTATCAATATTCTACAAGTAAAGTCATTTCAGTCTAGTTGAAACCGGTGGCAATACAGATGCATCAGTAGCTAAGCAAAACAAAAGGTACAAAACCAAGAAAAACCAGCTTACTAAGCAAAACAAAAACTACAAAACCAAGAAAAACCAGCTTGACCTCATTCAGAAGATATGTAAGAGGTTAGCACTTGTTAGGATGTTTCTGCCTTACCACTTTCACCTGTCATCCCCATTTCCTTCAGGAGAAAAAACAACATTCTAAAGGATTAATGTCTGAGCAGTATCTGAAGGAACACTACAAACTTCCTCAACAACAGTGAACTGACATTGACAACCAAATGTAGATGACACCAGGTTGGGCAAGAGTGCTGATCTGCTCCAGGACAGGAAGGCTCTGCAAAGATCTTGTCAAGAGTGAATCAATGGCCTGGGACAACTGAAACAGGTTCAATAAGGCCAAGTGCTGGGTCCTGCCCTTGGGTCACAACCACCTCTGCAGCACTACAGGGGCACAGTGGTTTGAAAGCTGCTCAGCAGAAATGGACCTGGGGTGCTGGAGATGAGCCAGCAGCGTGCCCAGGGGACCAAGAAGGCCATGGCATCCTGCCTTGTGTCAGCACAAGTGTGGCCAGCAGGGTCAGGACAGTGATTGTCCTGAATACTTGGCACTGGTGAGGCCACACCTCAGGTGCTGTGTTCAGTTTTGAGTCCTTCAGAAAGGAGAGCAAAGTGCTGGAGCAAGTCCAAAGAGGGGCAGTGGAATGGGAAGGGTCTAGAAAACACATCTTGTGAGAAGCATCTGGGTGTGGGGATATGGCTTAGGGGGGATTATGGTGATGCTGGGTGCATGGTTGGACTAAATGACCTCGAAGGTTTCTTCCAACCCTGATGATTCTGTGAAATTTACTTTATATTTAAGATATCTGTGTTTAAATCATCCAAAGTTTATAGCTGACTGTTCCACACTTATCAATTTAGGAACTGGATGATTCTTTCAAAACTGCAGCCAGGAAAAATCTGTCTGAAAGAGAAGGCTGCTGCACTGACAGGGGTCTGCAAAGGGACAAAGACCTTCAGGTTTGCATGCATCAGATCTCTTTTCTGGACCAAAGCATTTTAATATCTTGTACACAAAAGGTAGAGCCTTGGAACCATGGACAAGATACAAATTACATCTATAATATACTCTAATATATATATATATATGTGTGTATGTATGAATGAATGAATATATAAATTCACTTTTAATTTCACCCAGAATATGTGTCATTTCTTTGCCTCTCTATCAAAGTAAAATTTTAGGATTACTTATTCTTTCAACCATCACTGGTTTAGATCACATGGACAGTAGTTCTGAAATTCATAAAGCTGCCTTACTTAATAAATTTTTAAACAAAGCAAGAATCCTCAAAATTAAAATTCTCCTCTTATTTGACAATCCAATTTCTTGATTATAGTAACATTTACGCATTAAATTCTGTCTTAAAATTCAAAATTCAGGAGCATTAAGTGGTCTTCTATAGTATGCTTAGTTAAAGGATTTAAAACACTATTTTAAATAAAATTATTGAGCCAACATGCTATAAAGTATCAACAACAAGATTAAAGTTATATGAAAAATAAAATATTTTTCAATCCAACCATTTAATTCTGGTTTTCTATTTTTCAAAAGACTAACATGCAAAACAAGGCTAGCAAAAGAACATTACTCATTAATTGAGATTGCTTTCCTCTTTTAGCAGCACAAACAAGGTACAATAGCTCAGAGATACCAGTGATTTAGTTGTTCTTTTGATTATTACTGAGTATGTTTACATTGATTTGCATGGGTTCTTATGCAATTTCTATGTTTGGCAAGTTCTAATTTCTTCCAAACCTGAAATGTTGGGAGGTCAATGGGAATGTAAAGATTCAACTGAAAGTAGTAATAATTGCAATCTACATTTGTGACAGAGCAAAAATTATGGATATTCATAGCTCTACACTGCTGAAAGAAAACAGTAAAACTAATTAGGTTTAAACAAAAACTACAATGAGCACTGGAAACTTTTTTCATTGTCACAAAGGATGAACAATCATCCCTTAAAATTGTTTTAATACAGATACCTTTATCTTAATGCAAAAATAAAAGTGGCAATTCTACCTTTAGTAACAGCCCTACAGAACAGAGTGGGGAAAAAAGGAAATAATTTCATCCTACCATCTTGTTTAGGAGAAGTTTCTTTAGATTCTTTCTTGTTTTTCCTTCCTTCCCGAGTACAATGATCATCTCCTAGGTCGATGACAAGTTCACTCTCAGAATCAGAGTCCAGTCCCAGGTGCACAGTTGGAGAGTCTGTCTCATCTTTACCTTTCAGCTTTTCTTTTGCAGGATGCTGTAAACTCTTTCCCTTTTCAGAAAATTCTTTTTCAGTGTCTGAAACAGCTTTTTCCTTGACTGCTTCTTCTGTTTTCTCCACTTCTGGACTTGTGCTTTTAAGTTCCTCCTTGTCTTCATTCTGTGCTGGAGGCTTAGGTTTTTTTTTCAAGCTCAATGATTCTTTATCACTTCTTGCACCTTCCTTGTCCTCACCATCCTCTTGATCATTCTTTGATTTCTGATCCTCATCGCTATATTCACTGTCACTGGTATCAGATTTTTCAGAATCTTCAGAGTCACTGTGTTCTACTGCAGTATAAACAGCTTCAGATATTTCATTTATTCCTAATTGTGGGAAGAAAAGTACATTCCATGCTGACATCAGACTGACTGATATTACCAAGAAAATACTCTATATACTGGAACAAAGTGTACACATACCATTACCTTAACTGCAGACCTTAAGCTACAAAGCTCAGTGCCCTATCCCAGTAGCACAATGGGTAAGAATGAACTTCTACATACCCCAATTAATATTTTTATTTCATTCAGTGGCCCTCCTTTCACTACTTTTTCCCACTGCCTGCAAGGTCTTTTGTTCAACTCAGAACCCAATGCTGGCAAATACAAAAATGAATTATTTTTATCTACAAGAAGCCACCTTGAAAATCAGCAACACTATTCACCTGATCATAGTTACTTACATCCATTCTACTCACTGCAACTGATAGAATTTAGGCAGAATTCTCCAATTATTCAACCTGCAAAGCAGATAAGACTATAATCCTCTCATACTGTGTACATCAGAATGGTACAAAGCCAGGTTAAAAGATGAAAACTTTTTGACAAAAACTTGAAGCATCAGGTCTCACTGTGCTTTAAAGCAAACTAGTTCAGTGTTCTGAATTTTGCCTCAAAGAGTTTGAATATTCCCTTCTCTTGTTTTAAAACATAAAATATTTCTGGTTTTACTATCCAAAAACTTATTTAAGCTCCAATTTAGGTGTATCCTGCTGATGTCCACTGTGCTCTTGAGGGCACTCACCCAGTTGTGCTTTACAGCTCTCGATGGTCTTGTCCAGGTTGAGCTGGAACCTGCTGCGGATCTGGCGCTTGGGGGAGATGAGCTGCACTGGGGTGCTCTGCTGCTGCACTGACTCACTCAGCTCCTTCAGATCCATCTCAGCCTTGCTGCGATCTGCACAAAGGAACACAAACCCAGAGAAAGGTTTTACAGGAAGAGCCGAGATCGCTATCCAGATAAACCACGTTTCACCAAAGAGCAGTGCAGGCAATCTGAACATACTGCACTTTTCTTTGAACTATGGGCTAAATAATAACTCTACAATGACTTCACTACAAAAAAAAATGGATTCTTCCTCTCTTCATATACAAAACACATGTATCAATTACGGAGACATTTTCTCCATCAATGTGAATTAATTAAGAAATCCCCATTCAGGTTTGTAAAGCTGTCTGCACCTCTACTGAACTACTGCTCTTGTTTACTACTAAAAGTACAACCTTCACAGAGAAAATCAAATAGAAATAAAATCTTTACAAGATTGTAAGACACATAAAATCTTTATAGTCATCATTTAAAATCCAAAAGTTAGGTCATGAAAATACATACAAAAATATGGATTATTTCACTGGATAGAATAGTACATTTTTCAGTATATGTCAGCAAAATCTTGAGTTTTCATCTACATGTATAGAACTTTCTGAAATGCACACATTTGTCTGCAAAGAATACACACTACAGTGCTAAGGCTAAAACTGTCTTAGCAACTAAGTTTCACATTTTTCCTTCAATTTTCCTATTTCAGAGGCTGTATTTCTATAGCACAATCCTATCCTTTACCCTTTGCCAGGAGTGCTGTCATTCCATCAGTGCTCAGGGCACTAAATCAGTTGGAGTTAGCTGAGGGAAGAAAAAGGACCCATGAAGAAGGAGGAAAAAATGAAGAGAATTATGCTTGGTCAGTTTAGTCCCTTCAACTGGCTTGAGGTAGGATCAGAAGTGCCAATGCCATAAGCTGAGAAAACTCAGAGGCCACAGAGAAGGCAAAAGGTAACACTGGCACAGTGTGCATTCGTGCTTTATTTCATTTTAGTTTCATTCTAGAGTAATTAAATATGACACAGCATTGCCATATTTTACTATACATATATGTAAAACATTTTCTGTTGAGGCACAACTTGCAGAAATGTAAAATAAATTCAAAGAGTTGAACCCATGATTCATTTCATATCAAGGTACATTCTTACTATTTCCTGCCTCTGTTATCCAAGGGTAGGTCCAGTATTACCAGAGACATGTTTTTCTTCCCCCCAAATCCCTGAATATCTTGCTCATTCACATTTCAATTTTTCAAATTAGCAAGTCTGCCAGTAGCAACCGATGGTTCATTTCTGTTATTTTTACTTCCTTTTCGCTGAATTGCAGACCACAGAGTGCTCCTATCACTCTTCTGAAGATAAAGTGTCTTTGTTTTCTGGACTCTCACTTTTGTTTTTGCAGAGAGAAATCCTGTTCACATCGTGTATGACAATGAGACACAATGAGATATATTGGAAGCATTCTGACATCCACAGAAGAACCCATGTCTGGCACAGCTGACACTATTAAATGAAGAATGGTTGTTATTTTCACTCTCATCACCAAAAAGTGTATTTCATAAAAGAGATTTCCCTAACCCTGAAAAAACCCCAGATATTCTACTTGAGAGTATACAACTTCTTTTATGGTATTACTCATGGATCATAACATCAGATTTTCCAATCTATGCTATTTATTCAAAGTGCTCCAGCTGATGTCTCCCATCTGTGGCTCAAACAACTGCATCACTGTGTATTTCTTAGTGTTTTTCCAAATGCATTGTTACCTCAGATGAGGTGCCAAACAGCTGCAGTGCAGCAGAAGAAATTAATTCAACAATTATGTCCACACTATGACCCACTGAAAAATAGACTTGTGAGCTTGTATCCAGAATCAGAATATCTCTAAGGCACTGAAGACATGAAATCATGATTTGAACTTCCTGAAATACCTGGCAAACACCAAGGGGCAAAATCCTAATTCTCTCTGTAATATCATGTGGAGGTAAAAAGCAACCAGAAGTGAATCAGAACGCTCACAGGAACCAAGCATGACTGAGGAAACTGATTTACAAGTTTGGCTTGCAGAACTGTTTTAACTTAGTACTTACCTGCTCCATCTTTCAAAATTCCACAATCCCAGAATTTACTTCTAGGGAGTTTCAAGACTTCAAGAATTCTGCTAATTCCTTTCATCCATCTATCTCCCTAGAGAGGGATGGTCAGTGAGGAGGTGATGTGAAGGCAGCAAGAGAGAAGCCCTAGTAAATCCTAAATCCTAAAGATCACAAGGAAACCTTGCCAGCAATTCACTTGAGAGAGACTGAGTGGAGAAGAGCAGCAATGTTCATGCAATTACAACCTTTAGAAACTTACCTACTGTTCAGACATATTCATTTGTATGGTTCAGCTAAGAAAAAAAAAAATCCCTTAACTACTTCCTTTCATCAACAAGAAACAATAACGGAAACTTTCTTTTACAAGATAAAACCCCAGTATATCTGATGAACCAATTACATGTGTGCCTCATTTAACGGGCTTTGTTCATTTAAAGCCACATACAAGCACATTTGTTCATATTATGCTGCACTGACACCACCATCATTTGTTCAGCTGTAAGAATCAAACACATCAAAACTAACCAAGGTTAAGATTCAGAATGCTTCCAGGAGTGGAAGTTCTTTCTTGCTTAGCAGAGATTGGCGTTGATGCTTGAGGAGAGAAAGGTTTGGGGCTGCCTGACAAGCTCCCTGCTTGACCTGTTCTTGTTGGTGCTGGAGAAGCTGAAAAGGTACAAAATTAATAAAGACAGATTTAAAACCAGAACACCTACTCATGACAATTCTTTTATTTATTTATTCATTTATTTCCATTCTTCATTCACTTTAACAGTTACAGCTATTTCCTGCTACTTAAATTGAACAGGTTAGTCACTTTTTAAGATCATTCATTCCTTCTCAATGTGACAGAAAGAACTGTTCTTATCTGTGATATTGAAAGTTAAATGCATCTCTTTTTAAAAAATTCTTTCATAAACTATAATACCTTCATAAAGTCATAATACAGCCTGTCTTTAAAAAGTACATGGAATAAAACTAGTCCATTTCCAAAGTCCTGTACCTTCTTTTTTTTTACCTGTATTTTTCTCAATGAAGTCCATGGATTCCTCACTGGCACTAAAATGACTGGAAGTTGCTTTTTTCTCTGCATCCTGCTCAACATCAGAGCCAGTGTGAACTGATGAGTTGGTACTCATTGGTGACCGTGGCATATCTGTCAGTGAAATCCTGCGGCCGGTGCTACTGCCCAGCATGGACTTGCTCATCAGAATCTTGGGTGATGCTGTCATATCAAAATTCAGTTTGATTTTCTCTTGTTTGTCTGTTTTTGCAGTTCCAGCAGCTGGGTTTGCAGGGTCTAACAACATTTGGTATTGATTGTTGGGAGTATATGGTGTCCGGAAAGGTGCATAATTAAACACTCCGAATTTTCTACGAATGTTATCCACATAAACCTCCATTTCTTGCATTGCACTATTGAAGATGCTTTTAGTCTTTTTCACAGAAAAAGGAATTTCTTTAGACATGAGGTAGCAATTATTTATTGGAACCCAGGCCCTACATATAAAACAGAGAAATAAAAGATAATATAACTACATTTCACACTGCGAATTGACACTGCCAACTTTTATGCACTTACTAATTTATTTCTGCTTAATCATAAAGATATGAATAGCTCAGATTATTTTAAAGATCCATCATTACATTCTTTTAATATTTCAGTGCTTAGTTTTGGTAAGTAAGCAAATTGCATGCCTTGGATTACAACTGTCCTATTTTACTTTACCCAGCAGCAATAAAACATGACTTAATGCTGGTCAAATATGACAAAATATTCCTAATTGGAACAGTCTATGTAACTGCAAGACAACCACTGCTAAACAATCTATCTGTCATGGCACAAAAATGTAAAAAGCAGGTAAGGAAATGAATACTTCAAATGCACTTTCTTAGAAACATTTTTACACTCCAGGCCAGGTTGGCCAAATTCCTCAGTGCCAGGAAAAGTTCTATCAGGAAGTATTGGACAGATTTTATTTACCATCAAATGAAGCAGAACTGCTGAAACTGCTTCCCATAATCCTAAGATAGCAGAAACCTCGATTTCATTATTCCATGACCCTGTATAGTTGGGTTTTTTACAGTTTATAACAAATCAACTTGGATTCATCATGGCTGTGCCCATCTAAGCAGAGGATTCACAAGTACAAAGAACTCCCTTCAGAGCAAAACTGGCATTTTAAACACAGGTTATATTTCTGTATTTTTTAAACCTACAGGTGTATGCATATTCCCATAATGTTTAGACAACATAAATTACTTCATTGGTTTCTTCCATCTTTAACAACTACAGTTCTCACCAGCACAACACCAGACACAGGAATTAAGCTGCACATTCACCAGATTATGTAAGTATCTTACAGAGTTCTAAAGACATCATGTAGGCAACTAAAACTATGTTTGCTACACTATTACACCATTTGTTAGGGTGTTCTAAAGACAGGATCCAAAAACTTGCAAGCACACTAAATTCCAACAGAAATTTTTTAAGTACAGCCTTTGGTTCAACTCCCACCTGTCATGTTGGCCAAAGAAACGGGCATCGACCTGCCCATCCTTATCCCTCAGTGCTTTAGCAGGCCAGAATGGAAAGCCTTTGAGTTTAGCCCAGACCAAAGGGTGGGGATTGCTCTAGAGGAAGAGGCAAAATACACAGTAAGAAAATGTGAAGCTTCAAATCTAATAATAAACACAATTTTTTAAAATTGTATGTATTACTTAGATTAAATAAAGATCTAACATGCACAAGGAATTTGCCAAATACAAGATTCCATTTTACTGTAAACATAATAAATCCTGAGAGGACAAACTGATGAAATTATATTTTTAAAACTCTCAAAATGAAAAACCTTACAAATCTTGATTAAACTTCTAATAATTGCACTTCGTAGTCCCCTCCAAATATATAGCATAACGTAAGTTAGGCAAGAGCCAATCTTTGAAATGCTCTAATTTTCACTTAGGCTTGTGTCTTGCCAGATCATAAGACACTAAAAAGTCCTTGACTTAGGGTAAGCACTACTTAGTAACAACCAAAACATCAATGTGTCATCAACATGATTCCCACACTGAATCAAATACACAACACTGTTCCAGCTACTAAGAAAAGGAATTCTTATCCCAGTTGAAACCAGGATAGATCAAGAAAGAACTTGATTACACACTTGTACTTAAGAATCTCAAGGTGTCTTCCCAAATTTGGTTCAGTATTAAACAGCAAACAGACAAGTTATCAATGGGTCACAGAAGAAAAATCAAGTCTGAGCTGATGCCCATTAGAAAGAGCCGTTCACATTTCAGAAGTCATCTGAACACTGAGGGTACCTCAGGTAAGCACTGCTGGCACAAGGCAGTTACCTGAGGACAGAGAACTTGTGAACTGGCTGCTGACAGCCTTTACAATCATTTCCAACTGGACCAATCCTTTTGTGAAAACCTGCAATCTTACAGCTAAGTCACTTGAGATAGTTTGACTCCACAAGGATGTTTGGTAAACTGCAGCAGCTTTCCTTGACTCAGTAATCACCCCAGGTTGAAAACAAAGAGGGGATAGCAGGCAATGAGAACTGCTAGTTTAATGTAGTAGTTAGACTACCATAATTCTTAACTTACACAAGGCTCACAAAACCAATTCTCGCGTTTTTGGCAAGCAGCTAAATAACATTCCGGACATACTTCAATTTCATTCATCTGGAAAGACAAAGCAAAGTTATTGAAGAGATAACCAGAGTCCCAAGTGTGGTCATTTGCATTTATTCAGAGGAAAATCATATTGTTACAGTAAAAGAACCACAAAAAGTACATCTACACATCAGAAGATGTTGGTCTCTTTTTCCAGCTCCAAATATTCATTAGCATGACAGGTGCCTTTCAGCAGAATCCATATATTCATTTTCTCCCCTGCCCTTCCCACAAGTCTTAATCATAAATAGGGAATATCCTAGTGGAAGACACATTAGCAATGCCTTTGCCAAATGCCTTTCTGTAGGCCATGGATATGCATACCTAAATGTAAGAAAACCTACAAAAATTATAAATCTGCAATACACATCTTGGAAAATATGTATTATGTCACTCACAAATACATTACATTGAACACTAAAAATACAGAACAATTAATTTAATCAGGGCACTCATACCTCATGCTCACAGATTTTGATGATGACTTTTGCTGTTTGTGTCAATTTGTGATTTCCTGAGGAAACAATAAAATGCTTTAACCAAGAAAATTGTTATGGTAGAACCATGATAAAATCAACAGTTTTCAGATATAAAAGTCATCCATAAAAACAAAAGAGAAGATCTAAAAAAACTACATAAAAACACATGCATGAGCTACTTGCATGCATGCTTGCAAAAGCAGAGCATCAGCACTTTTCTTCTCAATGTAGCATTTAATAATCATTAAATGCTCCTTTTTGTAGCCTACTGCAGCCTTCCCACCACTGACACACTCTTTCAAAGAGAGATGTGCTGGATGATCTTCTCAGTTAGGTCTCAATTAAGTGCTATACAATACAAAACATGAAAGCAATTTGGGGGCTGGAACTAAATGATGCAGATTGGATCAGGTCATCTAAGGCCCAAACCATTCCATGATTATGATTCTACCTTATTAGAAATGTTTTCTCTAAGGTGCAATAAGCAAGTGACAGCACAGGTTGTATCTGGCCCTACAGTTTTATTTATTGTTGTTAAAAAAAAATTGTTGTTTTTAGGCACTATGGTCATTAACAGGAAGACACTTTCAGTATAGAAGTCTACACTGCTCCATGACTTTATCTCCAAGTTTCAGATCTGAGGATGTAAATACATATTAATACCTACCCCCATTGTAAATAATGCAGTTGTGCAAAATCCATTTGGCATCAGCCAAAAATGCTTCAGTGCAACCGTACATTTTCTTTTTAACATTCTGTAAAGAAGAAATTAAGAATGTATCAGGGATCAGAGATCAGTAAAAAGTGAGAGCTTCTTCCTGAATGTTCTGTCCTATCAGTCAGACAATAAATAAAACTGACCCCTGGGGGTGTTTAAGGCCAGGTTGGACAGCTCTGAGCAACCTGGTCCTGTGGAAGGTGTCCCTGTCAACAGCAGGGGCCTGGAGATGAGCTTTAAAGGCTCTTCCAACCCAAACCAGCCTGTGATTCTATGATATTTATTTACTGCAGACTTAAGATTCTAAATGCTTAAGAATCTCTCAAATTCAAGGCGCCTTTTGACTTTCCTGGAAACATATGAACTGTCTAAATTAAATCTAAATAGTGAATTATTTAGATTAACATCTCAAGCATTTCCAAAAAAACATATTTCCTAACACAGGAACACAGTATTTCTGCAGAAATTAGTCTTTGGTTTCTTCTGCTGATATATTATCATTCCACAGCAGTTTTAATTTTTACAAGACTCAGGAAAAATTCTGGTCACAGTACATTATGTTTGATATTACAGTCTACCTAGAGGGTAATGCAATTTGATTAAATAAAATCAGTCCTGTGGTTTTGTTACCATACTTTATACCACAAAAACATCGGCCTCCAGTGTAAGGACACAGAGAATGAAAACTTGTCTCTTCACCAGGTCCTGACAGAACAAAGCTCTGCAATGCTTCACTCTTCATTAAGCAACAGAGAACGGAGAATTTCTTCATTATGTGTACTTTCAAATTACTATTGAACTGAGAATGAAAGTTCCATTTGACTGTTTCTTTTTTCTTCTACACCTCAGGTGCAGTGGAGATTACAGTATTTGTTGAATGATCAGTAAAATGAGTCTGGAATGACCCCTGGACATACATCAAATGGCTCCTAATTAATGATCCATAATGATCAAATGAAACATAATGCAACATAATGATCAAATGAAAATTCTGCTTTAAGAATTCTCTCCTGGAGATCACTCATGGAATCAGATTAATTTAATAGGAGGAAGCCAGCAGTATCTGACTTGTCTTTTTCACACTATTTTTTCCTGAGCATTTGTTAGTGGCTCAGACTGAAGTTCAGTTAAGATATGATTGTTTTTAAGCTGTAAATGACCTGACTTTCACAATAACCAAGAAACCACACCACCCATCAAAATAATTTCAAACAACTTCTCTCCCCCTGCCATCAAACATTTTAGAAATGTTACAGAGAGAAATCAAACTCAAGAAACTTTCCTCCATTAGCTTCATACAAACCTTCTCTAATGTACAAAGGTCCATTGGATGAAAGATATATTCTGCATAATCTGGGTGTTGATCCAGTGAAACTGGCTTTTGAAATGGCTCTGTCTGTTAGGGGAAAAAATAACCACACTGGTTACAAATACTGAACAGTTTCATCAATGACACAACACTCACTCATGTTCTAATACTAAATCCAGCTGTGTTATCAGGCAAAATTCTTCAAAGGTAATTATAGACTTATGAGGTAAATTATTAGCAGACCAGGAACTAAAAGGTCTCATTTAACTGATTTTTCATATGCTGGATGTGATGAACTGCAAAAATCACAAAAATTGGGGGATTTGTAAAAGTACTGTTGTGATTTACAACACACAATGGCACATGTTTTAGACACACAGAAGGAAATTTCCTCAGCATTTCAGAAGTATGTGATACAAGCAATTTCTGTGGTAAGAGCACTTGTAATAACAGAGAGAAGCTACATTTAACACATACAATCAATAATGCAACAGTGTCAGTGCTAGGGCTCCTGTGTCCATATAAACACATTGGGAAGAGATCATGTCTCCATATTCCCCTTTTATGTCCAACACAGCACTGTCCACTTTCAGAGAGTAAGAAACCACCATCTTCCACTGGAAAACCACACTGTACTTCCATTACACCTACTGAAAATACACCCAGAAGTTACATCATGAAACCACATTTTAAATGCATTCCAAAATAGTCTGTCCAACCTAAACTAATCTGTAGGTGCTAGACAGGTGGCAGCTAGAACAGAAGCTGTCACAGACAATCTGATAAACTAAACTAAACATTCATCATCCACTAAAGGAGGTAAACCCCAGATTATGACAAACACAGGATCCAAGTATTTAAACAAGAAAACAACAAAAACGTCCTTACCCCTGGCTGTTTCATTTTCTGTAGTGCAAACTTCAGTAGATATGATAGCTGTTCGATGGTGAGCATTGTCATTGCTTTACTCTGTGTTTCTATGCATTCTGCAACTGTGATTTTCTAAAAGTTCAGATTAAAAAAACACTTTGTCAGCTAAAATTTCTAGACAAATCCTTCTCCACTGAAACATTCTATCATTAAAATGAATTACAATAGCTGTTTTATAGGAAACAAAATATTTCTGATAATGCAGTGTAAATATTTCAGATGCCTGTTTTACCTGGGTTTTGGCCTGTGTATATTATCAAAAAAGAAGAAAAAACAAAAAAAAGGAAAAGACCAGAAAATTGTCCAGCATCTTCCAGATCATGCAAAGTGAATATCTGAATACATAAAATTCCCAAATACAATGTGGGTTCAGAGCAATGTGAGAGTGAGAAGGTCACCTGGGCTCTAATAAAATAAGCGATCAGAGGAAAACATGCCATAAACCAATTTGCTTTCATTACAGACACTTGGATGCTAAGTATTCTCTCCTCAGATATCACTGGAGAGGAATGATTAAATTCTTCCACAGTAATAAAATACCCGCTTGTTTATGTAGACCCTATAGTGCAGTATTTTCTGCACTGTCGAAAAGTTAACCAGCCCACCAGTAGAAGCACAAGTTAAACAAGCGAAAACTGCAGAATGATTTCAGAATTACTGGTGCCTGATGAAGGTATCACTGTGAAATGGTGCTTCTCTGGAACTGGAGACACAAAGGAAGTTGGAGACTCGTGGTAAGAAGGCAAACACAAGCCAGGTAACACAGAGAAAAAGTGGTGAAACAAAGCCATGGATGCCTCCTCTTCTACACAAATTTTTCTGGTATACCTTGACCAAGAGGCAATGTAGGAATAAACCAGAAACATTTCAGAACACAGAAAAAGCTGCTTAAATCTCAAAGCCAAGAAAGAAATCCACTCCTTGTATCAAACTAACCTCACATTCTGGGCAAAACCAATCCCCCTCTGGTTCGGCTGTCAGTTTCAGACACTTAGCATGATAAACCCGAGGACAGAGCTCACAGCAGAGGACTTGGCCTTCCCGATGACAAACCCAGCAATAGAAATCATTCCGTCCATCCTGCGGTACAACATCAACAGGGTCTGTGGTGAGTGGCTGCTTCATATAGTAAAACGGACCATGTCTTAGTTCTGACTGAAATGTAGGCAAGAAAAACAGGTTTGGTTTCAAAACAAATTTGCATTTTTTCAAATCATAATAGTCATAATATATAAGCAAACAGCAATTTACAGAGTTTGATTAACATTTATGCAAGCACAGTAACTTAGTCATTGCACAAAATCATTCATAAAGAAGTTTACTGCTTATTCAGATGCCGAATGCCAATTTGCACTCAAGACCAGAAATAAATTTTTTGGCAAGTGAGGGCAAGACATGCAATCCAACAAGAGCCAGCAAACACTTTCAGCTTCAGAAAAGAAGTTGCTATAGAAGCCATTAGGCCCTCGAAAGTCAGAATTTCATGGGGCCGCGCAAGCTAAATACCGAGATATTTAGTGGTGGCTAAACCTGGAACAACTGAAGAAGTTAGTCCTGAAACAAGGAGCTGAACACCATGCAAATCTGCCAAAGTTTGCAGCAGTTTGGAGCTTTGTACCACGAAGCAAGCCAATGCTGATTTTGATTAATAAGGCAAATTGTAGAGAAGGATGACAAAGGAGCAAATTCACATCCTGAGCAGCCACCTCCGCTACAGGAGAGATTTCATTCACCACCTAAACGTGTATCACAATTTAAGACCCACATCTCTACTGGTTTGCCTGCACTAGAAAACAGTATTAACTTTGTAACCTGGTCTTCCCCTTGAGCCTGACAGCTCAAAGATGATACAGGTGACGCCAAAACACAAGAAGTGATGAGCCTGGGATGGTTTAAATGGGTCCAGAGATACCCAAAGTTTGTTGTATCATCTTTGAAGAGCTGGTAACATTTATTGGAAAACTACTTGCTATTTATTAATGACAAAGGAACTCAAATTCTCTGTTTGGTATTCATGATAGGGGTGGTTTGCTGAGGAAGGAAACAGCCTTGAGATTTTAGACAGCTCATTTAATGTGACTCTCTCGTTTGATGTAAAACCACTTGCTCATGACTTCATTTGCAATTATCCAAACACTTGTAGTCTGAAGAACCATTTTGTTTGATTCTCAGGTCATTTTGCAAGTGTCCTACACCATTTACAAATCTGCAACTTCTGAGACTCTCGAGCTGTCACACACCCACGTGATTCACAGAACAGGGCAGCCAAACAAGTGTTCTGTACCTTTGAGGCATCCTGAACAAAATCATAAACAATGTCCCCAGAAAGCACCAGCATGCCACCTTGAACCATGGTATTTCTAGATACCTAAAGTTACAAAGGAGGAGGTCTAATTATTTTCAGGAATAAGGGATCTTCAAGGTAGAAGCAACAACCCACCTGAAGATGTTGTATCTCAAAAAACCCCCCAGATTATCCAACACTATACATTATTTTAGGCAAAGAAAGGATGTTATCCATAAACACTCTGCCACCTAAAATTTCACATGTTTTTGTGCCAGTTTTGGTGGTTTTCATTTTCTATTATACAGATGATAAAGCCCAAAGAGACACTTTGTTCCCACCACAGAAATGGGCCAAGTGTTACTTCTGTACTTTCTATGTACACACATTTAATGACGAAACAAAAATTTCAGAAGGATGATTCTATGAGATCTTGGAATTTTGGTTCTATGAGATCTTGTGGAATAAGTGAGACAGAATAAGGGTTTAAATCCATTTCAAATTAATTACTACAACAAGCATTCAAACAAAGAAACCAGAGTGATGAAAGTTGTAATTTCCAGTGCAGAAATATGTTTTGTTGCAGCTAAATGCACCACAGCTGTGAGACCAACATCTCAATCTTGTATACATGGAAAGGCAGCTATGGGGCACTTCCTCCACTGCAGATAAAGAAAATTACCAGAGGAATTTCATAAATATTCTAACTTTGAAGTGGATATAAGTAGTATATCCACACTAACTTTGTAAGCTTCAAAGATTCTGCTTTAAGACAAACATACAACCTGTGAACCTTCCACAGGAATCATAACATCCAAACTGAAGTCAATTTTTGCTGGAATGTGAGAGAAACTGGTTTTCTGTTCAAGGATGCTTTTATCATTTAGACATCTATCACTTTATTTTGCCTAAGCCAGGTTTAAGAAACAAAACAAAAAAGGGTTTAGAGACTCAAGAGAGACCCAAAGAACAAAACTAAAAGACTGAAAATTAATGATTCAACTGCATCAAGGGACTTTTTCACTTGTCCTAGTCAGAGTAATATGTTTAAAGAATTAAAATTTTAATAGTTAATAAAGTTCAAGCTCAACTAGGTGATAGCTTGCTTTAAAGGCTTTATTGAAGTTATTAAGACCTGTAGAATGACAAAGAAAACTGAAGAAAACAAACAACAGTATTGTAGTGCTGTTTTGGAGAGAAAAAGATCACTATTTATATTTAGTTTAAAATCATATTGAAACAAGCTGACAGCTTCAATTACATCATAACTGACCACTTAAGTGTCAGAAGTTCCTGATTCTTCACCTTAGTTACATTCTACAATTCCTTAATTCTTTGCTTGATTTTCAGCACTTTAAATACTTGACGACACCATTCTGAAGATCTGTTACCCACAACATGTAATACAAAGCTTTGTGCAACTATAATTTTAGTAATGGTATCTTGAAATGTTTAAGTAATGTAGAATATCAAGTTAGAAGTTTCCAGGGAGGCTGTCATACCTCAAAACAGATTTATCAATCAATCAGAACCACAGCTATCAGCTACATCAAACTCATCCTGAGACCAAAACCAGAACCTATGCTCAGCTCACATCTGCTCTGCAGTAAAAGAATCTAAAAGCAGCTCCTGCTACCACAGAGAGAAGAGTTTGAACCTATTTAGACACAACAATCTTCAGCATGCCCACTTCAAATTTGACATGCAAGACAACATCAAATGAAAAGCAACTTGTAAAAGCTAAACAGAACTAAACAGATTATATTTTCTTGCTAACTTGTAATGAACACAGCAAAATAAGCAAGTCTGATAGGTTTTCTTCATTAGATACACAACTTTATTCTATCCTGTACATTTCAGGTCTGAGATACCTGGAAAACAGAAAAGTATTTACCAAGGGGAATTTATCATGTTCAACAACTGCAACTGTGTTTTCACATATATTTTTAAATGCAGGAAGAAGAAGTGGAAATTAATACCCAAGCATTCAATTCCACTGTTTGCAAAATTATCTCTGCACCGCACAGTTACAAGCTCACACTTCAGAGGGGCAATACCTGCCCAGGAAATGTCCCAGATGTAAAGGAATAAACCCAGGCTGCAGTGAAGCTCAGCAAATGCCAAACTGAGCCCAGTGCACTTCCACATGATACAGTTACACCTCCTGATTATCCTGAAATAAAATACAATTTACACTGAGTTTTAAGGCCTGATTTATTGAGGGTTTTTGTTCCAGGACAATTACAGTCAGTAGGAATTTCAATCTCTTTGTTCACCAGTGCAATTGTACCAGGATAATGTAGATGCTCTTATGCCAGGAGAAAATGCTTTGAACACTCACAACTTAATCCTGTGCTTATAAAACATTGGCAAAAAAACCCATGACACAAAAAAGCACTTTGAAAAATACAAGGGCATGTATTAGGACATCAGGTGTGAAGTAACTTCAGTAAGGTTGAAGACTGCTTTCATGTAATCTACTCCAAGATGATACAGATGCTTTACAGCATTTGCTTTCAATATAATTCATATAATTCCTTCATGTGCATCACACAATGAATCAGAAATTGTCAAAATCTTGTGGAGTCAAGTTCTTCTAAGAAGGACAACAAATGCTCTCAATTCAGCATTCAGAAGACAGTAAAAATAAGGTTACAAGCATAAAGACTGAAAAGTCAGTGTGACTTTGATTTAACTAGTTTGACAGGAGTGTAGACTGCCTGGAAATTTTAAGGAAGGGGAGAATACACAGAGCACCAAGGTGGAGCTGACTAATGGGCAGTAGGAAAGGACTGCAAGCAGATGAGGAACTTCATTGACTTTATGAGATCTTTATTAATCTAGGTTATCACACTGCTGAACATTTCCTGCTAATGGTTTTAATAAAAAAAACAGCTATTGCTGGTTTTGTTATTGTTATTATTCATTATTGTCATTCATAATAATTCTGTTCCAAATTGCATTTATTGGTTATGTATCTTATTACCTTTATGAAATCACTAAGCAGGACACAGGTGGTCTTTTTCAACAGATGTAAAACAATATTCAAAGAGCATTCAAATCAAAATTATAATACCAACTCCTACCCCCATTGCATTCAAAAATTAATATCCATTCCTTAAGAGTACAAAAATGGAGTTTCCTTAAAGAAGGCTGAGCTCCTGATCAGCTCTCTACATCCTCTACTGTTTCATATTGGAGTGTAATAAAACCATGACTTCTCTTACCTGCTCTTTATTATTACTGTTCAATAGACCAGGCTTCTTTTTCTTTTTTATAGGACTTGTTGATGCATCTTGAGGTGAGTGGCCATTGGAGGAATGTGGAGGGCTGGGGAATTTCCGTTTTTGTGCTGTGCGTTCAGCAGAGCCAGGATCTGTAACAAACACATGGTTAAATACTGCAAACTGATGAAAAATGTTCCAACAATGTTATGGTTTGTCATTCACACTCTTCAAAGACTTTTATTTCATCTTTATAAAGTACAAGTATTTGCAACTTCATTCTCTCAACAAAATTTCAGTAATCCCTAATGAATATTAAATGCTCAGTTCAATTCAAAAGAACTTACTAATATTTTTCAAAAGAAACAAGTACACAATCAGCTGTAGAGGACAGTTAGAGAACAGTGATAGGATTCTGACAAAATACAAGTGAAATTTCATCAGAGTTGGGTCAACAAGTTTAATTTTTCCTTAAGCTTTTAATGCACACAACAAAACAGAATTATACATAGAACCAGAGGGATCAGAATTCAAAAAAATCACAAGAGAAACAACTGAACCATCCCCCCAGTATTTAACTGCACAGAAAAAAATTTTAAAACTCCAGTGGTTTTGGCTACTTTCTACATGAATCTATAGAAAATATAGTGCTATATGATGACTTCTGATTGACCAAAAGCTTGGTTAACACATGTCAAATTAACATTTAGGGAAACTATAAATAAATATGAAAAATACATGAAAATAGAGATGGAATGACATGTAACTGAAAGAGAGAAAACAAATGTAGGAGTGTTTGCCCATCCTGAGTTTTACTACTCTACAATAGCTACACCAGGCTAACAACATCTGGAATTTCAACAATTCCAACAAGTCTAGAAGTGTCTGCAACAGTTCTGGGATTTCAGCAGTGCTGCTCAGCAGACATGTTAGTGTCTCAGAGAAACTCTTCTGCTGACATAAGTTATAAAATGCTGGCAAAATGTAGTAAAGCTGGTTTAAATAAACAAACAAAAACTTGTCATGCTTTGAGCTTTGACAGTAAGACCTATGAGTATTTTCCCTTGGCACACCCCTCCCCTGTTACAGGTACTGGCAGCATTTAGCACCAGTTATGTGCTGACAGCCTTGGCTGAAATCAATCAATACAACGTGTCTGAGGCCACGATCGTTACTTGCTGTGTTTGGATTGGAGCAAATCTGCCTCCTGCTCCATTTAGCCCCAAATTTAGATTGATTTGACAATACAAAGAGCTGCTATGTCACCTCCATATGTGAAAAACACAATGTCTGCTTCCTCCCCTCCTTAAGCAATTATGACAATAAAAATGCCAACACAGCACAAGTGTGCTGACAGGAGACTCAGAGGGTTTGTCAGTTTAGCTGATTATGCACAGAAGGTGGCAGAAGAACTCCTTAGGCTGGGATATGCTTCACATATCCCAAGAGAGCTGTGCTAATCCAGCTATCCTGGAAGAAACTGCAGCATCAGTGTCAGCTAAACCAAAGCCCACAACTAAATCAAAATGATCAAACCTAAAACCAAACAAGCTCTGAATGCTATTTTTTTTTTCATGAAAGTAGAATGGAGCTTACTCAGCGTGGGAACTGTTTGCAAAAACCAGCATCATACCATGTATTTTCTCATCTTCCCATCACCACATTAAAGTCTTTGGGTTTTTATTATAATTTGCAAACAATACCCTCAAAGGGGTCTCTAAGCCCAAGTTTCTCACCACTAAATAAAGCCATCCCTGTAACTCCCTGAGGAGACTTGGGTTTTTATTTCCAGACTGTACCTATGCAGGCACACCTTAACCAGGAGGGGACATGGACAGCAGAGTTTTCTGCCCTTTGGCTTTCATTTCTCACTTCCAGGCACAAAACTGCCACCAGTGGAGCACACCAACCTCCTCTCAGCTCTTCAGCCTCTGATGGTGGGGCTTACTAAGAAGCTGTGACACTGCACATTGTGTCTCATCTCTGAGAACATCAGCTGTAAAGTTCCTGCCTCCATAACGCGATGCTTTTCACTTTTAAATGTTGTTTCTTTCCTAAACTAACTGATTCAGAGTCAGGAAAAGTGTTAAACTGTTATTAGCTAAACCAGAACTGAATGACTATTCAGTCACAGCCAAATCCAAGCTACAAGTCAGCAGAAAAGGTGCTGATTCAATACCAATCTTATTAAGTGGTCACACAAACATATATATTTGGTTAAGTAATTTCAAAAACTACTTAAAGTGATGTAATTTTCCTCCTTGGTTCAAGAAGCCTGAGTATACTGGGGATTTTTCAAATCAACTAGTGGTGACTCATAGACAACACACAAAAACTGACCTGAAATACACTTCCTTTTTTTTTTTTCAGCTGGCAAGTTATTCAAATGCACAGAGGTTTTCTTGAGGCAATGTAACTGGAAAAATTAAGGAATAGACAGGAAAACAGCAATGCACAGGCATATTTTTTCAGATTTAGTTGTGCTAGTGGAGCAGGACAATGTCTTTAACTACCACAGTACCAATCTGTGAGGGACTTGATAATATGAACAATCTTTTAATTCAGATCAAGCAACAAAAAATGGTAGCATCTTCTTAAATTCTAATTATGATTTTAAAAATGCATATTTTGTGTGAATTTCTTTCAGTGAGAATACCCTGTTCAGCACAAACTGATGCTTCTCCCTCCCTGTCTCTCCCAGCTGTGTGAGCAGAGCTCCTACAGCTGAATTGTGAGCCAGGTCAAGAAACAGATCCCTGTTAAAACAACCTGTCAGGAGGAAGGTTAATTTTTAATTTTGAATCATTTCCTTAGTGTAGGGTCACTTGAAAAGAGTGAAACAAATCTGGGGGGGAAAGAACAAAACAGACCAAACTTAAAAGAATAGTTGTTTAAGGGGTGGACTCGAGTTTCTGCTCCAAAAGGGAACAGTCAGAATTTCTGTGATCTCTTCTATGATAAGTAAATATTTTTCAAAAAGTGTTTAATGAGCAAGAATGGTCTCACCTTAGGAAGGATCTCACCATGCCAGCCGGTCACTACTGAACTCCCATCACACACTGAGCTCATCAACGTGAACCAAACCTCTCATTGACAAACCAACTGTACTAAAAATATTAATTTTGCCAAGCAACCTTAGTCTACTTATTTCTTGATTTTTTGTGTGATTTTGCTTTCTTAGCACCATTTTAAAAATGTGCTTCCAGCTCAAGTGAAGAAATAGACACCTGAAATAACTTTTTAAACTCTTATTAAAAGTTCCCTGGGTTTACATCACTAGGTTAGCATTAATTGGTCTGTGATGTTGTCAAGGTTGACAATAAGCACCTCTGAGTGCTCTTGCAAATCATTCATTGGGGAGCAACAAGCTAACCTGAGCTTCACCTGAAGCTTAAATCTTTGTTTCTGTATGCCATCATGTGACTGAAGGATTAGTAACTACTGCTCCCAGGAGATAGACTAAAGCACACTTAAACCCTAAAGCAATTTCATTTGACTGTTTTGTAAGTCCAATTTTATGTGATGGCAATACACTTTGTAAGCAGATAACTACAGTAATTACTTACTATAGTTTAGCTTTAAAAAATTATAAAAACAAACAAAAGTGTATTATTTATATCAGAGATCTTATCTTGCTGCAGCATATGGAACACAGACCACAACCAAATATTTTTATCCTCTGTGTATTGCACAGTGCTGCACAGTAAACACTCCATAGCAGGGATTCCTGACAACTGACAAGTCTTGCTTTTCTCAACAGAAGCAGGTGCCAACTCAGAAAACCTGTAAAAGTAGGATGTTGTTTCTCTTGCTTTTCCTGTGATATTTAAATGTAATTCTTCTTGAAAACAAGCAACATCAACATGCTTTGCTGTAAGAATGCAACATAAACTGCTCAGTACCACAGACTGCCAGTGACACCCCCTTATGCCCTTATTTTCATACTCATTTTTGTTATTTTTTTAATTTAAAAACAAGCTAAATGCAATCAAAACAGTTCCAGACTAAAACAACAATGAAATCATGTCTACATATGTATTTCTAGGCATCTCTTACATTTGTATTGTTTTTTCTCCTGATAAAGCCTTAACGAGAGCTAAAGTTAGGCAAACAAAAAAAAAAGCCTTCCCAAAAGTGTGGAAATTGCAGGATAAAATCTTTTACTGTGAGAGAAGAACTATCCTTCTCTGAGATTGTGTGGATAGGAAGAAAAGTCTTGCATTTCAAAATAAAGTGAAGAAAAAAAAAATCTTAACTATATCAAGTTGACTTTCATGAAGGGTATTACTTATTCAAATTCTGTACCTAATTTTCTTAAATTGTAGATATAAACCCTATGAAAAATGAGCTGCTTACTGCTTGGAGAATAAAACTTTTCTGTTCTGGAAATTTTCAGAAAGTGAGGAGAGGGAAACTAGGAACACATTTGTTTAAACAGTAGCAACAACAAAAAAACAGAAATTAAAAAAGCTTTTCAACATGATTTGTGATAAAGATGGTAAGATTAGCAGTCACTTTGGCTCTCCAGGAGCCAGAGACAGCAATGTGTTTTCTCAGTGAAAGTATTATTTTAGCCTCCCAGGAGATACCAGTAAACTGAGACTTAGCCATACCAATGAGTTTCCTTTGATCTAAGTAGGTTTTTGATATCTCAGTGCAAGTGGGTCAAATATGCAAAATTCTGAATAACATTTCCAACTAGAAACACAACCAATTGTTCCATGTGAGTCAGACACTCAGAAGTGTCACTTAAACAGCCCAAGGCTACTTCTGTTAACCTTCATTCCCAATGCCATGCTACACCTTTTATTAGGGCACAAACAGTTCTGCCAACGCCAAATCAAGGAATTAAATGTAATAAAATGTAACAGAACAGAAAATTTATTGAAAAGAGTTGCATGAAGAATTAATTTGATGGATTTAAGAAACAGCTATAAGAAGGTAGCCTGAGAGAAGGGACAAGAAAAGAAAGGTGACTGAAGATTGCTTAAGCTGTCATTACCTGCAGAAGTGTGTATCTATGCCTTTAGAAGGGACAAGAAAAAAAAAAATCACCTACACTGTCATATCTCTACTCTTTCTCAAAATCTCTGAAAGCCTGTACTTTAAATGGCAGAGAGTGTAACCATGAAGAAATCTGACAGAAAATGCTGCAATATTAACTTGCCCCATTTGATAGAACAGGTTTCAATTAATAATTTAGATGAATTCCAGAACTGTGACACCTTCCAGTTAAAATTATTATCCTGAATGGTTGTTAAAAGATTTCTGATTTTTTCATATCCATTACCTGTAATACTTTAGCAAGGGTAACTATCTTAAAAACTTTATAAAACCATGGATTTAGCTGTTAGGACTTACACTCAGATTTGAAGAATTTTAATTTTCTGCCAGAATTTTGAAACATGATGCAGTTGCAACCAGCCACTAAAGCCCTGTTTACATTCCAGAAACTTCAACTGCTGTAATTAACCCAGTCCAGTTGCCTAATGTAATAAATAACAGAGGTCAGCAGTGGTTGTGTAAATTCTGATGAACTCCTGCCACGTTACAGTTTCACACAAATATAAAAATATGTTGTTAGTTGTTTCTTCTGTAGGACTTGGGGAGATAAAGAAACAAATCCCACCAACTTGCAAGGTAAGAGCTGAAAGGCAGTGGGGGACTTGCAGTCCCTCCTAAGGTGGGACTGCTGATAGCAAGGGCTCTGCACTAGAGACAAAAGCCCAGGGCTGCACTTCTGTTCCCTGCAGGAGTCTCAGCTTCACACTGGAGTAAGAATCTCATCTCTGTGTGATTAAATACTTGGAGTCACTACAAAGAAAGCTGATAGAGATGTACTATTATGAAACTGTTACAAAATGGATCATGCATTCTGGGAATTCCATTTAATTAGTCATTTTTGTATTTATATTAATTGTATTTGAACATTTTACTGCTGAGAGGAGTTGCTAAGACCAAAGCCTTTAACACAAACCTGAAAAAACCCCCAAGCCTGCAAATGTCATAATTCTCCCCATTAATCAGTACATTACTCAGTATGTTTTATGCCAAGCTAAGACCATCTAACGACCAGCTGTCCCTGCTGAGGTGAGGCTGCTCCCAGCCATGTCCAACATCTGCTCAACTCCCCAGGTTCAGTGAGAAAAGCAGGTAGAAAATAGCCTCTCCACCCAAGTCCTAAGGGCCAGCAGAGATGCAAAGGCAATGTAGATGTATGACTGATGATGGCAAAAAGAGAGTTAAAGAGCTCCTTTTGACTGGGCACTACACAGGCAATGGCTCCAGTATCAGCAGAAATACATGAAAACCTACATGGAAGTCCATCTGCCACCACAGCTTGCTACTGTTGGCAGCTATGTAAGTTAAACTAGCAGAAAGGAATTAAAAAAAAAATCTTCTAGGTTAATAGGAAGAAAATACATTGCAGAGAGTTCATTCTGTCCAAAGAGAACAAGTTCAAGTGAAGACAGAATTTGCTCTGGAACCAAAACCTGAAAATGCTTGGACATTTATCCAGAGACCTTGCAAGTCCCCTCTTGAAATAAGGATAAAAAGTAGTCCATAAGGCTGGAACAGAAGTATAACAAGATGTTTCTGCTGGACATGTTAATGTAACATATGCAAAAGACAAAATATAATCCTGGAATCCACAGCCTCTCTCCTTCACTAAAGGGCAATCCTCTGTTCACTCTTATTTTCTGGTTTTGAACTCCTTGCATTCTCTTTAAGCTGCCATTTCTCATTTCCAGTTCTCAGATGCCTTTTGCTTTCTTGCTCTCATCAAGAGAGCAGCATATTTTAAAACCTTGTCTTTAACAAGGCTGCACATTCACAGCTTATAAACAGATCTAAACTACAACTTCTGGAGTAACTCTTACTGCTCTTTCCCACCTTACCAGGTATCTGTCCCCACAATCTGTCCCAAAGTTTGGAGACAAGCACTTGTGTGCAACAGGAGGGTTAATCAGCTCACGATTCAGACAAAATCTGGTACTACAAAAAATGATCCATTTTCTGCTAGATCATCTGTCTGACACAGCTGACTGCAACAGCAGAAGCATTACAGCCAGCAAAGGAGAAGGGTAGAGAAATGCAGCTGAACATGAAGGACTCCATAGCCCTGAACCCAGCTATAGACTCACTTTATCTATCACAATGTAAAGTAAGAAGTGCCAGTGATGGCTTTCAGCTCTGCTTTCATTCCAGCCTAGCCCTGCCTAAATGCTTGCTAACAAAGCTCCACACTTCCTGCACCCAACTGGTGTATTCCTGCCTTCTCTCTTACACCAGTTCTGGCAGGCCCCCAAGCTGTTCCAGCACACTGAGCTAGTAGAAAACTGTTCATATTTTATGGTTCACTTAGTTTCCTGCCAGCTTAGGTATGGAAGGAAGTGGATAAAACTGCTGCAATGAGCAGTTTGACCAGCTTAGGCTGCTTTGAAACCACCATGTTACCTAGACCAATTCAAAGGCTGTGTTAAGACCTGTGTTACAGATTAAACAATGCATGGGTTTAGTTCAGCTTAAACTGAACTGCAATTGAATTATAGCAATTAAACTGCTTATACCAAAACAAGAATGTTCATGAAGAGGTCTGCATCAGGCTAATTGGTATTAAAGCAATTAAATTTATTTCCCTACAACTTTGTTTGGACACAGCCTCACATGAGCTGCACAAACCATTGCTGGGTGAGAGGTTGGAGTCTTGCAGCACATCCGCTGCTCTAGGTCAAGTCTGAAGCTGTACAGTGCCACAGGCTGATCTCCTCCTTAGTACAGGCTTCTCACACATCAAAAAACCCAAACAAAGCACAAAGAGCTTGTGCTCCCCACCAGGTTTGCCTAGATAGGGCCAACTTCCTCAGCTATATCCTCTGCAAAACACACAAAGCAAAACTCTGCACAAGCTGATGGCTACAGGTAGAGACATGGCTGCCACCATCCCACCAGCTGAGAACTTTGCTGCACCTTTTCTGCCTTGCACAGAGCAGAATAACAGTTTTGAAATCCTGGTTTCTGACTTCTCTGCAGAAATACTGCACTGAACTACCAAAGAAGCTTGTTCAATCCAAATAACAGGAGTCCAGAAAGATGCATTACACCAGGCCTGTAATGTGGCCAGCTCTTGGAGATGACACTAATGATTCTTTTCTTTTCTGTGAGAAACTCTATTTTCAACTATTACAAAGTTCTATCACTAATTTACAGATTACGTTGGATATACAACAAAGAGAAATTATTTACAGGTAAGTCTAAAGAGTTCTTTACATCCCACATTCTTCACTGGAAAAAATATAAGCCTGTAAGGGCTTGGGGTGGGTGGTTGTTATTCTTGTCCTTGGAGCGTGCTGGCAGGGATTTTATCAAGATACATGCTAAATTTAACAAACCAACTAAAGTAAATCAGTATTTAGTTAAATAAATATCAATTCCCTTATTATTAAAGTGATTCAACACTTCCTAAGTTTTATCTCTACTATGGTGATACAGAAATGCCATTTACATCACTCCCACTGGTATTTAAAACACTAGGAGAACATCCATGCATGGACCAGTGGTTTCCACACAATGAGAGCTTGGGTCAACCTAAACCAGCACTGTGGTAAGAGTGGATTTGGCATCAGCTGGTTCAGGGAATTGCAACAACAGTGAACACTATGAAAACACAAGTCTCTTTCTGCCAGGTTAAATCCCTCTGAGCTGACCAGTTCTAATTGTTAAGAGCCCACAATGCAAGGGAAGATGCAATATCATGTGTGTGAGAAGGCTGGGCCATGACAGACTGACCTTTTCAATAACCATGATATTAAATCAGCTCACTGTCCTAAGAAATTTCATCTCAACCCTACCAAGCAAAAAGTTTCCTGTGGGCTTCATTCACTGAAACAGCATATCCTAAGGTCAGGGCAGCACTAGAACTAGCACGAGGAAATGGAAACCTTTTGTATGGCACATACACCTGTTTGTGGCTGATTAAAGCACCAGAACTAAAATGCAAACATCTACAAAAGTAGATATCAGATTTTTAAGTGTCTTTTAGACATTAACTACGTCAGAGTGATGGAAGTAATGGTTTAGCTCAGTTAAGGCATGCAGAACTCATATTAGTACTAGAAAGTGGGCCAGTGTTTCTAAGGAGAAATAAAGATGAGATTTCATGGGCAGCTAGATGTATCTGATAACCCCACTGTCTGTTACACCAAGTTCTTACGTTATCAAACTCTTTCATAAACAAACTGGTCACTACAACAGCAGAAGAATGTTTCAGCTGTTAAGTTGGTTAGAAAGTTCAAGTGGCTGGGATGTGACAAGCACCACAAAGGAAGTAAGTGGTGGAGTGCAGAGCCAGGAGCTTACCCCAGTCAGTAGCAACCATTAAAGCAACAAAAACATTTACTTTCTGCTGGCTTAGAAAACTGAAATACAAAGAGAAGTAAATACTGAAAGCAGTCCAGTGGTGAAGACTGACACACAAGACCAGGAGAAAAGAGAGAAAAGGACAGGGAGAAGAGACAAAAGGAGCCAAGTATATCTCTTCTAAGGTGTCAGATCACACTACTACCTCACCTAACCATACCACGAGAACTGAAACAAGAAATTTACAGTCTGTTAACACAAATAAGACCTGGATCCAACTTTATAACCATGCTATCCAGCCAAGCTTCCTCATTAAAAAACACACAGATGATCTGTGCCATGCCTTCCAGACAATCCCACCTGCACATCCAGAGTTAACCAGATTTGTGAGCCCTGCTGTAGGAATGTGAAGAGGAACTGGGTATGTGCCAGAACTTTAAAAGGATGGTAGTAACCATTGCTGCTGTTTTAAAGAAAGGGCTTTCAGGTAAACTCAGCTGCAAGTACAAAAGGAGATGGACAGGCATGAATGTCCATGAAATACATACTGCTCAGGGGACTAATTTCTGTGGGAGTAACTCATTACAGTAGGAAACACTACCTTAATAGTTTTGCTGCTGCTACTACTTTCTCCTGTCTTGCCAATCTAGAAATACTGCTTTAAAGGAAGCCATGATAAGTGATACAAGAGGTTTTGGCAATTTAACCTTAGTTATTCACAAACCTGAAATAACACTGAAATGTTTGTGTGTGCAGATTTGATATATAATGAAAACCAAGGAAAAAATTAAAACACTTCCTAATATACAGTAGTAATTGTAAAAAATACAGTGAATCTTGAGTCTCCACTCAAGAGTAGCTTCATAGTAGATGACACAGCCTCACTATCCTGGTTTACAAATAATTGTGTTGCAGAACCTAATTGAAACATTCCTCTTACCTTTGGATCGAGTGGAGATGTCCATCCCCTCCACCACCTCCTGCTCTGCCTTTATTTCCTCTTCAGCCAAGCTGCAGGATTCAAAGAGGTGAATTAGAATACTTTATGGACTGTATTAATCTCATTACTTACTTCTATCCCTTAAGTTCAACCCAACACTGTCAAACACAACAACATTAAAATTTCTGATGGAATGAAAGGTTTGCTGTTTGCCAGAGCAAACACTGATCAAACACAGAAAACAATCCAGGTGCACACATATGCTGCGAGTTACCAAACACAAAAGTTACATTTTTGTACCAAAGACAGTCTTGTAACATGTACTGAAGATTATGGCAATGTATGTATGAACTGTATGTGTGACAGACAAACAGGAATTCTGTTCCTTGCAGCTTCTAATCTCAGATAAACCATGTGGACAGATGCCTGCCAACATTTAAATGCTCATCAGCATTTGTGAACAGATTAGCTGAAGTAACAGACTTAGCAACACAGAACAACTTGCAAAATTAGAAGGTAAAATATAATTTTAAAAGCCATTAAATAAATAATTTTAAGGATTTGGTAAATAGACTGTATATCAGAAAACTGAATATTTATAATGTATTGGCAATACAGTATCACCAATTATTAACCATAGAGAGTAAACAGTATAGAGTTGTTACCATTCAATCCCACACAGTCAGTTTTCATTTGCTCCAGGCAGAATTAAATTCTTACAAAGTACATCTGACTTTCTGAAATTCTACTTGTGATATTCTACAGTCATTCATGAAAAACAACTCAATCAATTTGGCTTGTTAAGTCACTTTGGGGAAAGAAGAGGAAAAATTAACAAAAATGAACACAGTTACAGAGCAGTTCTGGAGCTGTGACTATCCTAGAGGAAAGGCAAAAGAAAACATACAATGTTGAAGCAAACCCAAATTCAAAATGAAGGACAAAGGGGGTTCTGGAGCTTCAGGCAGGTATTGCAGTGCCCACCAGAGCACATCATGAGGCATGTAGATCCTCTGCTGTACTGGGACAATTCACCACCCAGTCTGTGGATGGAAGTTGCTGCTGACACCAGTCTGCACTGACCCAGCAGATCATGAATTTCTGCTGCTATGGCTGAGGTTCCACTCAGCCACCCCAGCTCCAGGGACAGGGCCAAGAGGGCAGCTGGAACCTTTGCTTTAGCCACTGTGTACAAATCTGCCTGAGACATCTCATCAGAGCTGGGAAATAACAGTGAGGACTTGGTTACATTTATACCAGAGAAACTCTTCAGCCTGACAAACAGTTTACATTAGCAGGAGTTTTGTTACGGGTATAAGTTAAAAGAGGTTTCTTAACTAAGTAAAACTCAGCAGTAGAAGGATCTTTTAGTTTGCTATTTGACAAAACTACTTTTAATCAACTGTGAGTTACTGGGGGATTGGGTTGCAATTCCTTTCACAGTTCTAAACAGCACAGTTATGTCAGCAGAAATTTTACATAAAAGTTAACCAAGCTCAATGTAGAGAAAACTCAAAGCTGAGAAGTTCCATGAATGCCAGAAATCATTATTCTTTGTCATTTGGATATAGAAATAATTTACAAAATAAGCTCTTTAAAGTCACAAATACTGAAGGGAAGTTCTAGTCTACCAGCATCTACCTCCCAGCTCCTGGACTATTCTGCTCATTGCAGGAGCAAGGCAGGGCACCCCTGTGACCAGAATTATGGTAAATGTGTAGCACAGTTGACTGTAACACAATACTTCTCAGATTTATTTTGCATGGGCAGATTAAATGCACAACACAGCCAACCATACTACAATGCTCACACATTTACTATGCATGGGCAGATCAATTATTCTGCACATTTGTTACACCCTTTCCCAGGGGCCTCAGCAAAGAGGAGCTGGCAGTGGCCTGCAGACACCAAAACATTTCATGCACCACTTGCCTTTGCCCATTCCTCTCCTAAGCAAAGGGAAGGGATGGGCTCATGGGATGGGTTCATTGTTCTCTTACAGTGCTGCATTGGAGTTTTTTTCTTCCCCTCCCTCTTTATAAAATCCTATTTCAATAATGCCAAACTGTAACAAACCCCATATTTTTAAAACATCATGTATATATAATCAGTAATGCATTCAGGTTAATATGTATTCATACCCAGTAATTCTGTAAGACTGGAGTAATGTGGCAGTGCACATGAACTGCTTCTAAAATACAGGTCCAGTTCCAGACACAGACCAGGACATACAAGGCTTTACAAGACTCAGGTTGAACATTTATGCTCATTTTACATAGGTTGCTACTAAAAGGAATGGTTTCCCCAGTCCTTAACCTCTTGTTCCAGAAATCATGTCATTTTTATCCAAATCAGTTCTGGAATGTAACTCACTGTGCAGCTGGACATGCAGAAAATAGGAGAGAACCACACAGGGAGAAAAGGGCACCACCCTTTCAGCAGTTCACATTTAACTTACATTAAAGCCATCATAATATTCCAGACCCATCCAAATCTATCAGGTAATTTGGTTTAAAACAGAACCACAGGGGAACATGGTACAACATCAAAGATACAGCAGTTGGCACAAATCAGTACAATCCAGAGTTGTGCATGAATCCTGGCTGAGAAATGGGAGTGATGGGTCAATACGGCAACACCACAGCAGGAACTGTTCCTACTGCCCTGACCAAAGCACCAGGAGATGTTTCAGACTGACTGAGGATGTTCAGCGTCCCTGGGCCCAAGCCCAGCACTGCAGGGGGTTACAGGGCAGGACTCCTGCCTATTATTACAGCATAGCAGGGTTTTTCAGCTCAGAATGTGTCCCACTCATACAATGAGTTTAATTTAGCAAACTGAGTCTGTTTCCTCCATTACCCTTTAAAGTGTTCTTGCAGTAGTGCTATAAACAATAGAAAGATTCTTCAGAAACAGTTGTAAGGTGAACAAAGCATCTTGCAAAATCTTGATACAAAGAATCATAGAATGATACAAGAGCTTGGCCCTTAAAGATGATCCAGTCCCAAACTGCTGCCATGGGCAGGGTCACAAACATCAGGTAAAGGATGCCTGAAAACAGCCTTCCCAAAGATTTCAAGTATAAATGAGCAGTCAAAACTGCATTCTCCACTTGATACCAAGGTTCTCCACTTTCCTCAGCACATTCCCTATTCACACATGTGCACCATTCACACAAAATCCAGCAATTACCTACTACACTCTGAAACCTGAGCCTCAGAGGAACAGAGGTATCTCCATATTCTCTGCAATTAATTAATCTTTTAAGGGCACAAACATTTAAGTATATAAGAAAACCACAGAGACTGTTCAGAAAAGAAAAAATCCCACTGTTGGTGGGGAACAGTTAAATAAAAGTGTGTTAGACATAGCTATAAAAGATACTGAACATTCACAGCTCTTCAAAAGCATCTCCCATTGCTTTATTTGCTGTAATGTTTAATGACTTCCACAACATGACATTGTTTGAATGTTGGCAGTGATGACTGTAGTGGTCATCTTTGAGATTCAAGTTCATAAAAACATACCAGTAATCCATAGCAAGTTTACAGTAACTTTTCTAAAGTTGACATCTTTTCACCCTCCATCAATACAAGGAAAATTCAAAAAATGTTTTATAAAGCACAAACTTCCAAATGCAGGTATTAGCAAAAGATTTCCAATTAAATAATTCAAGAAAAACAGGTTCTTAACCAGTTACCTTACTATTACCCACAACAAAATAAAAGGAAAATTAAAACCATCAGCAAAATAATTTAAAACAAGTATCTCATTCCATGGAAACAATAACTGTGTGGTCAAGTAGACTATTCTAGAGAGTTTTATTTTGAGAATTCAGTTTTGAAGGGCTCAGAGCAGCAATTTCACCCAGCATGTATTACTGTCATGCATGTACAAATGGGATGCTCTGAGGCTGCAGATCAGGAATGATACTGAAATATACTCAATTAAGTACCTAAATGAATACAACAAATAGCTTATGTAATTCTGAAAGCTACTCTTATTTCCTCATTAAGATGAATGAGCACAGAGGCACACATTTTAAGAACACAACTGAAATACAAGCTTTGCCAGTTTCCCTGTCAAATGACCAGAAAACCAATTAATCATTTAAAACTTCCCTACTCATATTGACAAAACTTGCAACAACAACAACAGCAGAAGTTTTTTTTCTACAATGTTAAGCTAATTTGTTTGATACAAACTAGTTTAGCATGTCTGAATGAGGGTAGAAGGGGTGGAGATTACTCCTTTAGGGAGAGATGGGCACAAAAAGAAAAAAAAAATAAGGATTGCAAACGTACAAGATATATTGATACTTAGGTAAAAATGGAAAATAACTTAGCTGCCTAATTTTTTAAAATGTTCTCTCCCAAACTGAAGAGAGGGTGAGTTTTTCTAATATAAAATTTCACATCCCTGAATTATATACTGACTTTTCTGTTTAGGAAAATCATTCCTTTACTAACAGTAGTACTTACCTGAGAAAATGTACATATACAAGAATATATAAAGCTGCTCTAATCCACAATAACTACAAAGAGCAATTAAAAGTTGCAGATGAACTACTGCACCTTGACATTTAACCAAGAAAAACTGACAGATATGGAAAACCACTCGAAACAGCTAATGCCCACATACACAATCTAGATCTACATCAGGGAATAACACATGAATTTCAGATCAAGAAGTACATATTTCTGGAATTCATTTTTCCTTTTAATTAACAGAAAACAAAACAAAACAAACAAAAAAAAACTGATTCAAGACTATAAGCACTAAAACTGAATTTCATCTTTAAGATAACTCCTGCCTCTCATGCATCACATTTGTGAGCAGCAATTCTAAACAATGATTCCAAAAAACTGCATTCAATAAAAACTTAAAACCAAAAACCACTATTTGCATGCCATTGCTGAATAAATAGCAGCTTTGTATGAGCACTCACCTATAACAGTCTCTTACTCATCGGTAGCTATGCTATTTATGCAGGGCTCTTAAAATGGCGTCTGCCAGCACTGCACTGCCTCACTCCTGCTCCTGAGCTAAAATGGTAGCACTTTGTTCAATACCAGCAGCTCCTGTTTACACAGCAGGGCAAGATTCAAAGCCAGCATCTAAATATCAGAAATGGTAAAGAAGGACCAAAGGACACCTGACATCCGGACATTTAACTAAAAAGGCACAAGGTAGGGAGATTTGTGAAGTCACAGGTTACTAAGGAAATCACTCAATTTTAGCTTCACCCTCCAGTGTGAGCACCTTATATTTTACATTTCCTTCTGCAGAATTCCCTGCAAAATGCTCCACGTGTATTAAGCAAATAACACTCTGTATTAGGTAATTAACACACACAAAAGGCTTGTTCAGGTATCTATGTACAGCAGTGTTTAAGCTGGTAACCTGTGATAACAAGCAAAGTAACTGTTTTTCATTTAAGGAACATTTTGGTTCTTTTTAAAACCTTACTTTTATTCAGTGTCCATTCGAAATAGCTGCACTAAAGAGAAAAATCAGGGGAGGGAGGGGGATCCTTGGGGTTACACGTTCATCTTTAAGTCTATAAACAATACAGCTGAGGCCCATGCAAGGCAGCCAAATAGCTACAGATTTCAGATGCTAAAAATATAATTTCAGAACAATCATGCTTGAAAGTAAAGGTTTATATCAGCTGAATTAAGAATGTTAACATCCTGGAACAGCATGGCTTTAATCTCACAGTGTGAAACACAGATGCTCTGACAACAGGCAATAAAGGGTTAACACGAGAATGACAGACAACTACCAGCTACATGAAACTCACTTCCTATGTAGCTATGGCTAAATTAGTCTTTAACCCATGAATACAAGACATGTTTATTAACAAATGTATTTAAATTACTTTCTAAATACAATTTAAAGGGCCAAGCCTGATGGCCTACTGTGCTGGTTTCCAGTGTGCAGACCCTCAAAGCCAGTGTTCTACCACAAAGGGGTTTGCAGACAATAACCAAGTAAATCAAACCTAGTCTAACAGGCTTAAAGTCCCTCTAATGGGATTCATGTGCCCATGGGAAAAATACTGGGGATCCACAAATAACAAAATTTGAAAAGTGCCCTCAACTCTATTTTACATGGGTAAAGGTTTTGTTTGTTCAACTTTCAAGATATTTAGGAAATTCAAATTAATACCCGGAATTTCAGACAGAGCAGAGCTTTTACTGAGATTTATCTCCCATTAATCAATTATGCTGCAGTAGTACCACCACTATGGAAAAGTGACCACCAGCTATCACTTTTCAGCTACTGGATCCACAGGGCCAGCAGCTGAAAAGTGATACAATACAATCCACTGGAAAACAGGAGAAACAAAACAACAAAACCAGAAACAACAACAAAAACCTCAAGCAAAAGTGGTATCACAAAATGGAAGACAGCTCAGGAAGACGAGCCAGTTGAAGTTTGTGGACATGACATGAAGGGCTAAATTTGTAATGTAATCTATGTATTTCTGCTTTTTGAGCACGAAGTTCCTTTTATTACATGCTCCCTTAGTAGCAACGTAGGTTTCTGCTACATTTCAATACTCCTACCTACTGTGAGGGGGGGTGACTCCTACATTTGGAGCGGTTTATGCTCTGCATTTTTTTCATTCCCAATATGTTAAGTAGTGTCATTTGTTTAAAGAAATTACTCAGCTTTTCCCAGCACTATTTAGCTTCCAAGTAAAACAGTTTGCCTGCAAAGAAAGAAAAAGGCATGTAGCTTTTTAAAAGCTACTGTTTTCACCATGATTTATAATCCAGATCACTCCTTTGTTTTCCCCCCCACTCCATTCTTTGTCCAGTTAATTACAAAAGTAACTGGATGTTGGCACTAAATAATAATGGCTAATCATATTCATCCTGGGCAATTCAAATTGCTCTCTAGTAGCCAGAAAACTTACAGTGCAATTATACGATTAGCTGCTAGTTATAATCAGAATAATGGCCATTTGCTCCAAGCTGAATAAACCTCAGCTGCATTGCTTCATACATGTCCTGTCTAATTGTGATTGTAACAAGATCCAGGCCAGTAAAATCTTGGGGAGGAGAAAGCATACGTGCTTTTTCCCTGCATCTGTCACTTAAACAAAACCCCACATTCCATCTGTCCTGAACAGAAAAAAACAGCTTATTATGCAACCTAGGGAAGTGAGTGATAACACGGTACCTTGACAAAGCACCAAAATATAGATATACAGGAAATCCTTCAGCTTGGCTGAATTTGCTTTAGTTAGAGGGAACAAAGATGGCAGAAATTTCCAGAAGGCCTTTCTCAGCCCTGCCACTGCAATTGTCAATCTTTAACCTGCCTGCTGCAGCAATTGGCTCCGGCGCTGGCGGAGCAGCGCCATTGGGCTGAGCCGAGGCACAACGCTGCTGTCTCTACCTTGCCTCAGACATCTTGCTGCAATGCAGACATTTGTTTTTTGTGAACTATAAAAGAATTATACCCGAGTGGTTGAAAATAGGGAACTTTAACAGACTCACGATGCTCCGTTTCATTACATGCACGAGGGCAGCTCACACAAATGCGCTTCACTGTCAGCAGCGTGTCTGGAGGTGCAGATTTGAAACAGATCCTGGTTTAACAAAACCTGTGGGAGCCATTTTAATACAAGCTTTCTGATTGCAGATCACTTACCCCTGCTTCCTCACATTAAACAAATATTATGTTGTTCACTCTTAAAGGCTGAAAGTAAACTGCTAACATGTATAAACTACTACTAGGAAAATTGTGCCCAAATGTAATTTCTGTTTTTCAGCAACTGAAGAACAAAAACCAGAATAACTTCTTAGCTGTGTCAGCACTTTCGTGTATGCTGAAAAATACATTAAAATTGCATACAGAAATACTATCACATGAAATTCAGTGGTACCCCAGCAGTATTTCAGGTTTCAAATTGAACTAGACATTCTTATAATCTAATCCTAGGGGACTGGGGTGGGGGGGGCACATGGAGAGGGGGGGAAGCAAAGCTCTTAACCAAAGTGAAATATTCAAAGTAAGATACTCACACTGGTAAACAAATAACCAGAAGTAAATTGTTATGTTAAAGAACATTACCAAATACATGGCAAGGGTCTATAAAAGTTTGCATGCACTGTGCCTCAGCAGTCATTTGCAAAGCCAGACTAGCTTTCAGTTCTTCCCTAAAATGATGAATGTGTAAGGACTGTAAAAACAAGTGCAAAAATTACATTAAAAGCACAAAAGAGCATCCTTTCTCTGCTTTTGTAACAGCCCTGGTGATCACTGAAAAACAGCTTGTTCAAACAAGCATGCAGGCGCTACAATTAAAATCTTTATAAAGAGCACAAAATGTTTCTAAATTAGTTATAAACCAAGCAAGCTTGTCTGAGGTTACACTTTGTATAGTATCAGAAACATATGCTCATTAAGTGTTATTTACTTTACTTCATAAGGTCACTTCATTGCTGAGCACTAGCACTTTCATCACACCCAAAAAGCCCAAGGAACAGTGAAAATGCGCTTTACCCTGCAAACATGGTAATTAATAATCTAGGAACAAACAACAAGTAGAATATTTTTCACTGGCCTAAGGTAAGCAGGAAGTAAAAGCTTCAAAATTTAGAGACAAATTATCAGAAAAACAGTGCATTCTAACAGAGCAGTTTACATGTACAAGTCCCTTAAAATGGACGCTAAGCAAATCTGATCTTTTACATAACTAACCACTAACATCACTTCATCTACTGCACTAACTGACCCAGTAAAAACAAAATGTTTGGAAAACTATTAAAAATGTTCAGAGAGTAGCATGCTGCTTACTTACCAACTGTTCAAGCACCCATCTCATTTTTCCAGTTAAGAAGATACAACAGGCTGGCAGATTTGGGAATTGATCAGAAAGGAATTTCTTGAAATAATTACGTAGCATTAAACCAAAAGTTAAAAAAAAATAAAAGGGAAAAAACACCCCAAGAACGAACAACATGTACTACTGTCATGTACCACACATGATTTTATATCTTCTGGACTCCACAACACAGAACTGTGGCTGATACAATGTAAAACAAAAAGGCACAGATAAAAGTTGCATTAGTTTGTTTGAACTATGCAAAACAAGAAAGCTAACAGTTCAAAAACATTTTCCATAAAGCATCAGATTTGTAAATAGATGCACTGCTGCGTTTTACTGAGCAGCACTCCATTTCCAAAATCTGCAGCACAAAAACTCCCTTTTAAAGGAACAAAATATTAACCATACATTGCCCCTCAGAAAGAGAAAAGCGTTGTATTAATTACTCCTGCAAGAAAAAAGGTTCAAGAATCATTTTAAGTTAAGATAAGCTGCATAAAAAACATGATGCAACAGCACACCACCACCTAGGCCCAATATCTACAATCTGCCATTAGCACTTTTTGCTGATGCCTAGGTTTTTAAAAATCCCATATTTTCTCAGAGATAACTTATCTTAGCTGCTCCATTCACTGTTTAGAAAGGTAAACTTGCCTGTTCCTCTGTCTGCCATTATCCCTGCTTGACTCCCTGTAGGGCAGTTAAATGCATCTGCTCCCTAGCTTCCATTTTCTCTCCAGCAGGCATGTGACACAACAGACAATAGTGCTGGCAAACTGCTCAGAGACACAAACCTCCTTTGGAATACTAGGATCTTGATAAACTCTAAAAACACCATCCTCCTGTGAAGAAGTAGGCATGCCAAGGCTTTGCCAGACTGTAAAATAAAGCTGTGGCTAATGGCTACTAACCATGTGACCCAAGAAAGCAAATTTAAACAGTTCCAACTTAATATAAGTGCTGTGGTGTGAGTTTTGCACGAGAAATCACAGAGAATCACACTCTCAACCCACAACTCATAGGTCTTAGAGAAAAAGCAATGTAAAAAGCAAGGCTTACCTCTGTGGATGCATTGTTAACACAGTGTTATGTCAATACTTATAAAACATGGAGGACAGGCTCTCAGTACTCGGGCAGGGAGGGCTTGGCACTTGGGCTTGATGATCTGTCTTCCCCATGAAAGCCGCCCCCGGATTGGCTGCCCCGGCAAATCCGCATGTAAAGCGCCAGGGGATTGGCTGAGACACTTCCTGAGCGATTATCTTTGTGCGGCTCGGGGAGCAGGAGCCATCCCGGGCTCGGAGCAGGCCGGCGCGCTAGGCCCCGCTCCGCTCGCCACCGCCCGGGCCGCGCTGCCCCGGGCCCGGCCGCGCTCTGCCCGCCTCGGGACAGCGCCCGCAGCCCGCCTGCCCAGCCAGCCTGCCCCAGCCTGCCGGCTGCTGAAGGCGGCTGGGTGTTGTGAACCCGAAGGAGGCACAGTTCGCCCAGGTCGCAGGAGCTGTTCTTTTGTTTGCACGGAAAGCGAAATTCGCTTTGCTGGAGCACTGCTGGGCCGAGCAAGTGAGGCCACAGGCGGAGAGCAGAACTTACCGAAAGTGCACGTGAACAGGAGTGACTGAAATTAATAACTCAGAATTCACAGAAGGGTTTTCCTGCTCCAGAATTTAAATACATGAACATGCAGCAGAGCAACTGTGTATCCACAGTGTGATTTCTTTAGATATCACGATATGCTGAGTCTTAATAGGAAAAAAGAACCTTAAACAGCAACACTCATGTCTCCTTTCCCCAAAAACTACTCCAGACTGGAAATTGCTTTATCACAGAGCATTGATGCAGGCCCTCCGTGTGTTTTTAGAGCAAACTATAAATACCCATGTCCCGCAGAGGCCGGGCTGTGCATGCCCCGAGCCCCCAGCCGGGGCTGTTGCACAGCACTGGCTCCAACTGCAGCTTCCTGTCCGTTAACCCTGCCCTGGCTGCTGCTGCACGCCAGGCCCTCAACACCCGCATCTCCTACCAGGGATCTCTGCCCCCCCGCACAAACATCCACCTCGCTTTTCACATGGCTTCGCTTTACCTTTTCATCTCCTGCTAAAACGCTGCGAATGAAATAAAATGGGCAAAGCGGCGCGTAAGCAACCGGTTTGGTCTTGGGCCAATTGCCAAGCTTTTGATTAAAAAATGTGATTCCGTTCTTTTCCCTAATGCGGTGGAAGTGGGAGGATTTATCGTTATGCCAAGAAGGAAGTCTTAACTCCAGATCATCTTAAAGGTTAAATTTTTAGAGAGCCCCCAACAAGCCTTTGTATTATTTTTCAAAATTTTGTATCTGTGCTACATAGCTCTGTATTATCATTTTGTAGCCATGAAGATTGCAACAGAAATTGCAGATGAAAGGGTGATTCTGAAGCATATTGAATATCAAATAAATATTTATTAAATAAAAGCAAAAAAACCAAACAAAGCAAGGTGTAGAGGGAGACGCTTAACATTGAAACAATAATTATTAAATAATGAGATAGAAAAAACAAAGAAAAATAAACATTCTTCCAGTACAACATGCAGGATCTCAGATTGTGCAAAACCAACTATAAAAAGCCCTCTTCCATAAATCTACGACAGTTGCAAACAGAATATGCACGTCACGTTTAGTCGAGTGCTTATAATCCCAGAAACAATCACCACAAAAAAACCTGGTGCCCTCCCTTACCTCCATACAGCACCTCTCACGAAATAACTACTTTACCACACAAACCTCTCTGCCTGAGAGCCGACGTGACTCATAACTGTGCCACTCAGTAAAAATTAGTCATCCTGCTCTGCATTGTCCCACAGTGCTTTCAGATTATTCCTTGAGATAGCATTGTCACAGGAGCTGCCCCAGCAGCCCATGGCTGTGCTTACACTTCTGCGGCTCTGCATTTCAGGCTGCAACAGCAGATTAACAGCCCAAATTATCATCTCTTAAAGAATTCTGGAATCCCTGCTGGAAGCGTTTTCTCTTTTTAGATTTGGCAGCGATTTTCAGGGCAGGGAGCAGGAAGGAGCATGGATACACTGACCATTTGTTCTGTTTTAGGAATGTAGCAGAAACCGGGAAGAGTGCTGCTATAAAGGGAATCATACAGCCCACTACAGCAGCAGAACACACTGGAAATTCATGACATTCAGTGAATACTTGCATCAGTTTCAACAGTTCAAACCATTCAAGATAGATTTCTTTTTAATTTAACACCTCAAGGCCTATGTTTCTCAGAGATATTACCCCTGACACACAAACATTCAAATTTTGATTCTTCTAAGCAGTAAATGTGAGGATTGGCAGTCATTAACATTTATGCTCATTGTGTGACTGCTCTACTCTAATATTATTCTCTTTAAAAAAAAAAAAAGGAGAAGGAAAACGTAATCCCTATGAAGAACGGCATGAGAACAAAACTAAATACACAGAATTTGTCAATGCTTTGTGCTAACCCAGACCCGACTCCGGGAATGTTGTAATGCTGATGGTGCCTGGGAACGCTGCCAAGCTGACACACTTGGGCCTATCAGACAGAATGAGCAGTGAGAGAGAGGAGCAGCAGCCTTAGGAAAGGCCTAAGGCTCCGCTCCACTTCATTCAAGGAAGCTGTGGCCCAAATGCAAAAGAAAAATTTATAAACCAGCAGTCATTAGCAGGAACAAAACCGTAGAAAACACTGCAGACACGTACAGCGTGTATATTCAGCCACTCGGCTACTCTGCTCAAAAAGACAAAAGAATTCAGTCAGGAATCAAAGGGGAAGCTTGAAATATATTTCTCCTTATTCTCTTGTCCACATGCTTTTTTTTTTGCAGCAGGAGGTACCAGCCTGGTATAACACCCAGGTACATCTGGAAAATACAGATTTTTGTCTTAAGTCCCCATGATTGCATGTCCAGCTGCAGCTTAACCATTTCTTTTACATAGGAGTAGTGATTTTTTTTTTTTTTTTTTTTTTTTTTTGTGGAGAATGGGAAGGAAAGGTAAAGAAAACAAACAAACAAAAAGAGCGTGAGAGGGGAAGCTAAAAAGCTTTGTTAAAGCAGCAAAGAGGACAGAGATCAGATTAGCTTGTATTTGTCCTTTTCAATTCTTTGGAGATATTAAGGGAAAACAGAGCTGTGAGTCAGAGAGAAAAAAAGGCTAAACAAAGAAACCAAAGGAAAGATGGAAAGCAAATTCAGTCAAAAGGAAATTAAAAGACAGTAATGTTAAAAGTACAACCCATTATACAGATCTTTGCAAAGAACTGCCCACTGTGTAGCATCTCCAGGAAGCATCACAGAGTTATAAGGGACTATACTGCTTAATATATACCAGAGCCTCCAAATTAAACAAATACCAGGAAGGAAAATGTCTGCCTGTATGACAGAAGCAGTATGATATTTACCCCTACAGTGGGTGAATCATCACTGACAGAGAAGGAACATTAAGTGAGGGGCAAAAGATGGAGCATTTTGAACAGATCCACAAAAGGGAAAGTGTCATATTTTTCAAGTATAATAAATAAATAGATAAAAACAGGGGAAAGAAAATGCATTAAGAGGGCGCAGCTCGATCCATTGTTTCCAAATCATTGGCTGATAACCCTGATTTCTAGAGTAAGAACATAAAACATTGTCATTCAGGCTCTGGAAAAAAAACCCCACTTCAACTTTTTCGCCTTTATCATGACTCTGACAAAATATCAGTAACTTCTGAAGACTGCTGTCTGGTACAGAATCCAACAATAAATGTCTATAAAAACAGTTCCTCAATTTTTAAAAGTAGACTGGATTCTAAAATTAGTGACCTGTCGAAGAAGGTTGGTAATTTTGTGAATTATTAGAAGCTACAGAAGGTACCTGTGCACAGCAGGCCCCTGGTTTGCCCATGAGCTTAAAAGGCTTTGCATGCATTGGTCCTTCAGAAGAGCAGCTTTCAGTATTTTGGGCTGACATTACTTGTTCTGGATTTAAATGGTCACTCATTGTCTGCAGATTAAAACCTGGTTCAGTATGTAACACACACTGAGTATCTGCTGCATTATCAGTGTCTCTTGATGGCCATTTTTACTGTGCTGTGCAATTGCTTCATGTACATTTCTTTCCAAAGGAAATCTCCATTCACGTCCAATCATCTGCCAAAAATACCTGGGGAAAAAAAAACGTATCTTTGAGCCCTTTAACAGCTGGAGCTTTTTAAAAGAAGTGCTACAGCCTATGTTTTCTTGAGGCAGAAGCCCATTTTGTCGCTTTCACCCCTACTTTGAACCAGTCTCTCCACAATTAAACAGCTGGGCTGTTGGATATTCTGTATGAAATGGATTTTTCATTATTATATATTTAATTTTTATGTTCCATAATAAAGGCCTAACAGATACAATTGCATTCATATTTTATATGCAGACAAATCCTTTTGTAGTGACCCAGAAAGCAGCTGTGAGACACGTGCAGACATGGTGCACATCAGGCCTGGAGCACACCCACCGTGCAGGGGAACATTTATCAGCCCTGTGATGAGTCCAGCTCTGCACCTGTGAGCTCTGTGCCATGGAAATGTAAATACCCTGAATGAGGCATAAGTACACATCTTGGGTTACAATACAGAGTGTGATAAAAGGTATCTATTCTATCAGCATCTGTTGAGGGTGGGGGCGGTGATCCTTATCTCCATGGGAGATATTCTGCTAATGGGCCATCCATTGAAACCAGGCAGGGCATTGTTCTTTATCTTTTCACAACCCATCCTTCCTCCAGCCAGTCATTTTCTGCTCATGGCCATTGAGTCCCACTGTGGGACTGATAAAATTACTGCATCCCATTGGGAGTTGCTCCAGCCAGGGGGAACAGCCCAACATTTCTTACCAAGATAAAAACAGAGGTTTTGGGACACTAAGGGAGCCCCTTTCTCCACTGGACTCCAGAGGAAAACCGGATTTCTCCACATCACCACTGGAGCTCCGGAGGGAAACTGCACCTTGTACAGGAGCACTGCTCCAACTGAGCCACATCTGTCACTGCAGGAGGATGCAGCCACCATGGAATGGGACTGCTACCAACACCCTGCCTGATGGGGTGTCAGGTTGTACTCTGACTGTGTCAGGGTTTGGAGTTTGTTTCTTTGTAGTACTGTATTTCTATTTTAATTTCCCTAGTAAAGAACTGTTATTTCTAACTCCCGTATCTTTGCCTGAGAGCCCCTTGATTTCAAAATGATAATAATTTGGAGGGAGGGGGTTTACATTCTCCATTTCAAAGAGAGGCTCCTGCCTTTCTCAGCAGACACCTGTCCTCCAAACTAGGACAGTACAGAACCTTGAAAGAAGTTTGTACTTCACCAAGTGATTCTAATGGCCAAGTGTGAGACATCTTGTATGCAGCATTTACTCTGGCATAAGGTACTTTTAAAGGAAACAGAAGGAAATCACTGCTGGTATGGAGGAATTATTCAGGACTACATAATGCTAAACTCCAATCTTATTACCATTAATTTTTTCTTGAGTTTTCATACTCAGGAATCGGTTAGCAATAATCAGATGGCGTGACTTCTTTAATGTTTTAGTTTGTTATTACTGTTGTTTAGTTTGGGGTTTTTTAATTAATTGTGATCATGTCCCAGAAGCTAAAGCTCATACCAAAGATGTCAAGTGACAGAATTACAAGGATAGGATAAAGTTATTACATTATTTTTTCCTGCACAACCCACTGCAGATTCAGACTATATCACTTTCACTTTTAACCTCCTTCATGTTCCTCCACATCCTAAATTCAGTTTGACTTCAGCTTCAAGGCTCTGCATATTCACACCTTTCTCCTCTCTGTGTGCTATTCCAATTGCTATTTCATCTCAGTTTTGCGGTTTACCTCTCACCAGCAAAAAGTCCTTTCTTTTTCCACCACAAGCTTCTTTTCTTTTTCAGTCAGACTTAGTAGCTTAAGTATCTCACCCTTCCTTCCAGCCACAGCACTCAGCTGCACTTTTAGCAGAACTGTCTGTACTGTGACACTGAGAACAGTGAAGCAAAGATTTATTGTGTTGACTTCAGCCAGGAAAGGCTCCAGTTCACACCAGTTCACAGCACTGCTGCAGGAACCGTTGTCATGGCAGGACTGGAGCAGGCATGAGCAGCTCCACTTTATTGAAACAATCACTACCACCATGAGAACTTTCTGTGAAACTACGTGATCAAGCACTACTTCCATCTTTTCATCACATTTGTGGTATTAACTAGGTTTTCTTCATTTCTTAATGACCCTTTAGATCTGACTTTTTGGCTCTTCAAGAATGAAAAAAGCCTTTGAAACAGAATCATGTCCCTGTAAAGAAGCAACACGTTTTCCAGCTGTGGCTTTGCCTTCCAAAGCCAGGTGAAAGCCTTGCCTGTAATTAGCACACACATTAATTAGCATGTACATAAACTGTTGATTTCATTCTACCACCTTTACACATTGTTATTTTTCTTGCACTGCTGGACTTACAGCCAGTGTTTACTCAGTTCCCCTTATCAGGTGACAAAAATGAGGACATTCCTGAGCCAAAGCCACTGTAAAGTTGTTTTCAACAGTTGTTTCATTTTGCTTACTGTAAAGAAATGCACACCCACATGAAAGAGAGTGGCTTTTCACCCATTCTGAAAGAGCAGAACAAATCATGCTCTATTTAACCCAGTTGCCTTTAACAATCAAATCCAAGTGTCTGTTAATTATGTACATAAAATAAGTCTTAAGTATGTCACTAGTCTGCAAGTTTAAGGCCACAGTATCCTCACATGACATTAGAGTGGACAGATGTCACACTTGAGGGGAGTCAAAATTGAACCTGTATGCAAAATTTCAACCACACAAAGAGCACAGACACTTGGAGTTATTTACAGGTGTATGCATTTGTTCAGGAAAACGTAGATCTTGATAGGTAGCACAGAATACCACCAGTGTTTTAAATAACACCCAAAAAAATGCCTTTTTTTCTGATGGCCCAAAAGCCAGCAAAGGGTCTCTGACAAACAGATGCTACACTGTCTTAAGAACAGAGCAGCATGTCCTAAGGTAGGGCTGGCTCATTTGAAACAGAAACTTCAAATGCACCTGCTGTATAATTTAGCATATCAAAAACTGGGCCTCTGCAACTTATGTATAAAAATTAAAAATTCTCTTTAATATTGCTTCTGTTTGCAAATATTTATAAAACAAATTTATCTTGCAATTTCTAAATAGCAATTCTTTAAAAAGTAAGCTCGTCATTCCTGCTGGTTCCAAGCTTGTTCTTTTGATTTAAAAATATTACCTACATCAGTTTTTATATTTTGGTTTTAATATTAAAATATTATGAAAGTTTACGTAATTGTCAAACATCTAAATATTCATATTTTGTACAGTTTTTATAAGTACTTGAAAAAATGTGAATTATTTAAAGGAAAAACAAGTTCTAGTGCAGAATACCAGCTTTGCTCTGTAACAAATTTCAGACCTACAGATTGTTCTGTGTTTGTTCTCAAAGGGCAATTTCTACAATTTGAGCCCTGGATTAAAGATCTCTGTAGATTTGTGTTTGGTGTGTCTTATGTTCTCCACCTACTTCTGCATACAATTTATTGAACTGGGATCATGGTCTTACTTGGATGTTTCTATGTGATAGATATTTTAAAATAAACCTCTTTACACACACATAAAAAGGACATTTATACCTAATAGGACAGACAATTACCAAAGAATTTTAAAAATTATATATTTCTACTCATGTTTCATAGAATGACCAAAAGCTTTTTTTTCTCTGTATTTTGTGTGGAAAGGAATAGTAATAAAGCCACAAAATTGGTATTTTCAGACCCGCAGATGTGAAATTGTGTAGGAATGCAGCATCCCCTAGCGCTCATTTGTGGGACATTGCACAACACCTGGAAAGCCACTCTTGAGTGAGGTCCCCATGGAATATCAGTCCTAGGATTTGGTGGGAAAAAGAAACTTCCTAAAGGATGATCTGCCTCCATCCACATCAAATACCTCCTGCAATAATTTAATAATTTAATAATTTAATTCTATGAAAACAAGCATTTGAAATAATTGCTGATTCTCAGTCCAGATGTGTTTTGGCCATGTAAGCTGCAGTTTCATATCAAATATTGTAGCAGATCTTAGTCAAGGTGGCAGAAAAGACACAGGCTAGAGGCAAACAGGTTTTTGTATGGTGCAGCAGCACACAGAAAATCCTGAATAAACTGGGGCTGCTACTAGAATGAACAAGGCAGCCACACACACATAACTCCAACATGCACTAAAAAAAGCTCAACATATTCATGGTAACAACTCATAGAGAACAGGCAGGCATGTGGGCCCTCAAAATTCACCTCTAAGTTCATTACAAATGATGGCTGGATATCTTCAAAGTTCTGTCAGTACCCAGTGACATTCAGAATGAGTACTCTTGCACAAAGCACATGATTTCTTTGAGCTTTGATATGTCAGATTGAAATTCTGGTTCCCATAAAGCTCACTAGTAATAAGGAAGGTCTGTCTGAGCTTTTGGAGCTAAATTTCATTTACATTCTAGTGAGCTGATGTAATCAAAATAACATTTTGTGAACTGAATGTATTCCCTTATTAGAAAATTGAAAAAAAATATTTTTCAAGTGGTGTAAAATGGCAGTGTTAGAGTTTTAGAAGTAAATTTCAAAAGGATATGAGTTAAGTCATAGTATCTGTGTTTCCTGCAGTAACCCAAAACTAAAAGAGCTAATTTACAATTCTCTTCTCAATTCCCTTCTAAACTTTGTGGTTTATCACATTTTTGGGAGCAATAAAGGTCAATGATGGATTAAATTCTTTTTAAGTGCTTCATCCCATTTCAGGAGACTTACTGCATCGACATTCAAGCACTATGAGTGTGATGTGTTGTCACACAGCTACAAACACACTGCCTCAGAAAATACCGAAGAAAGCATAATAAATATTACTCAGTATTCACTTATGCAGAATAACCATTCCCCCCAGTGACACATGGGACACCCCACCATCTCTACATGCACTGTGTACATGTACACAGGTGTTAAAGACATTTCTTACCCTAGGTTTCCTTTGGTAGTGTCAGGTGTTCAGTTTCAGGGGGAAAAAATAATCTAATAATTGAGAGGTACAACAAATGGAACAGCTCAGAGTGGTGTCTGGGCACACAGACCCTGAAGAGGTGATCCCTGGAGTTTGATGCCCTTACAGTCTATGTACCCCTCTCCATGGTGATTTTTGGCTCTGGGGCTCCTCAGAGTCTCTGGATGATGGACTCTCCCCACAGGACACAGGTGTCTCTCAGGACACAGGTGTCTCTCAGGACACAGGTCCTGTGGCCATTTTTAGGCACAAGGTGGGACCATTCCTGGCTCCAGGTGTTTCCAGGGCACAGCATGCAGCTTGCACTGGTGTCTTGCACACCCCCTACCTGCACTGGGGGATTTCTCAGCACAGGCACGGTGGAAGGTTCTCCTTATACCCACACACACACTCTTAACAAAAAGGGAGTTTATTAAGCATTGCAAACAACATAACCTGCTGTTTACTATGAGAGCAGTAAATAAATGCCAGCAACCAAGCCACAGCCTATTTTAATTCAATTCCTGTCTGTGCTGGCAGGCCAGGGTTACATTTCTGAAGATATATTAGAAATAAATCACAAGGAGGCCCATTCAAATGAAGCAAAGCATTGTAAATATGAATTAATCTACTGTGAGAGCCAACAAAGACTCTCCCAAAATTTCCACACATCCTCCTCATGAAAAGCAATGCATAAGAGCCAGTTTCTTTTTCTGTTCTTGTTAATACTACATTAATTACTTTTGCTTGGAAATCCATGAGGGAATTTACAGTAGTTTCACGAATACAAGCCGCACGGATTATAAGCCGCACCCCCGGTGCCTCGACAATGTTGCTGTCTTTGTCAATAGATAAGCCGCACCCCGAATATTAGCCGCACTTTCGTTCGTCGCGAGAATCCGTGCGCAGCTTTCACAAATTGGCCAATTAGTAACAGGATCGCGGCATAGCGGGCTTTACTGGCTCGGGGCGGGGCCAGGAAGGCTCGGCCCGCTCATGGTTGCCGAAGGGGCCGGGTGGCCCAGCTCAGCGCCACGGCTCGGCGGGGCTGGCCGGGTGGTGCTGCCGCCGCCGCCGGGCTCGCTGGCCCCCCTCTCCCGTCAGCACCGCCCCGCTGCCGCGTTCGCTCGCCCGGCTGGCAGGGCTGCCGCCGCCGGGCTCGCCGCCCGCCCCGCTGCCGCTTTCGCTCGCCCCGCGCCGCGCCTCGCGAGCGCCGCGCCCGCCCCGCGGCGCTTTCGCGGCTCGCGGTTCGCGGCTCGCGGTTCGCGGCTCGCGGCTCGCGGCTCGCGGTTGGCGGCTCGCGGCTCGCGGCTCGCGGCTCGCGGTTCGCGGCTCGCGGTTCGCGGCTCGCGGCTCGCGGCTCGCGGCTCGCGGCTCGCGGCGGCGCTTTCGCGGCTCGCAGTTCGCGGTTCGCGGCTCGCGGCTCGCGGCTCGCGGCTCGCGGTTCGCGGTTCGCGGCTCGCGGCTCGCGGCTCGCGGTTCGCGGCTCGCGGTTCGCGGCGGCGCTTTCGCGGCTCGCGGCTCGCGGTTCGCGGCTCGCGGTTCGCGGCGGCGCTTTCGCGGCTCGCGGTTCGCGGCTCGCGGTTCGCGGCTCGCGGTTCGCGGCTCGCGGCTCGCGGTGCGCGGCTCGCGGTTCGCGGCTCGCGGTTCGCGGCTCGCGGCGGCGCTTTCGCGAGCGCCGCTTTCGCTCGCCCCGCCGGCAGGGCTGCCGCCGCCGCCACCAGGCTCGCCGGCCGCCCCCTCCCGTCTGCACCGCCGCCGCGTTTCCTCGCCCTGGCCGGCACTGCAGGCCCCCGCACCGCCGGGCTCCCCCACGCTGCTGGCCCCGATTATGCTGGGCTTCCCCCGCTGCCAGGCAGCCCCACCCGCCGGCCTTCCTGCTTCTGCCATGCTCCCCTGCACTGCTAGCCCCAGTTCTCCCGGGCTCCCCCGCCCTGCTGGCTCAGGCTCTGCCGCCCGCCCCCGACACTGCTGGCCCCGCCTCTGCCAGGCTTTCCCACCTCTGCCGGGGCCGGCCGGGCTCCAGCTTGGCTTGGGGCTGCCGCGGGCTCTCACTTCCGTGTTGGCAGCTTTTAGAATTTTGTTAATAGATTAGCCGCCCCGGAATATTAGCCACACTTCCGGGTTTCCACCAAAATTTTGGTCAAATTGGTGCGGCTTGTATTCGTGAAATTACTGTACATTAAAAGCATTGAGAAGAGTCAAGAAGAAGGGAAGAAAACGGGGGAGTGGGAGTACAGCCCTGTGGGCAGTGGTGTCTCTGTTGAACCTGAGCCAACCACCTGTGCATGTTTTAGAGTCTCTGTGCTCCAGCCTGAGCACCAGAGAAAGAGTCAGGAGACTTCTGTTGTTTCCTGAGTTGTTTATTTTATCTCATCTAAAAGTTCTTTCCCTGACCAGCTGAGGTCTGTTCAGCTGGTCAGCCCCAGGCACACTGCCCACCCCTGGGATGGCATTATCTTTTTATACTATAAACTACATAAACATTATTTACAATTATCTTCCAATACCTATCACTTATATTGTACAGTCTGGTTCTATTCTAAACCAATCTAAAAGTGCCAACATCACCCAAAAGATGGATGATTCTGTTATTCCATTATTCTGTTATTCCATTATTCTGTTATTCCATTATTCTGTTATTCCGCGATTCCGTGATTCTGTGGTACCGTGGTACCTGCAGTACCGCGCCCGGACCGACAGGCGGCAGCAGCGCAGCGCGGGCGGCCGGGGCTCCCGGGGGGGACAGCGAGCCGGGATTGGGGGTGGGAACAGCCCCGAGCCGGGATTGGGGGTGGGAACAGCCCCGAGCCGGGATTGGGGGTGGGAACAGTCCCGAGCCGGGATTGGGGGTGGGAACAGCCCCGAGCCGGGATTGGGGGTGGGAACAGTCCCGAGCCGGGATTGGGGGTGGGAACAGTCCCGAGCCGGGATTGGGGGTGGGAACAGCCCCGAGTCGGGATTGGGGGGATCAGGGACAGCCCCGAGTCGGGATTGGGTGTCGGGGACAGCCCCGAGCCGGGATTAGGGGTGGGAACAGCCCCAAACCGGGATTGGGGGTCAGGGACAGCCCCGAGTCGGGATTTGGGGTCAGGGACAGCCCCAAACTGGGATTTGGGGTGGGGGGCAGCCCCGAGCCGGGATTGGGGGTCAGACACAGCCCCGAGCCGGGATTTGGGGTCAGGGACAGCCCCGAGCCGGGATTTGGGGTCAGGGACAGCCCTGAGCCGGGATTTGGGGTGGGGGGCAGCCCCGAGCCGGGATTGGGGGTCAGACACAGCCCCGAGCCGGGATTGGGGGTCAGGGACAGCTCTGAGCCGGGATTGGGGGTCAGGGACAGCCTCGAGTCGGGATTTAGGGTCGGGGACAGCTCTGAGCCGGGATTTGGGCAGCGTGTGCCCGCAGCTGGAGCTCTGGAGCAGGGCTGGATGAGCTGGGCTCTGATGGAAGGTTTGGGTTTAAAGCTCCGAGGGGTTTGTTTGTGCTGTCCCGGCTGCCCAAGTCTTGATGATGATTCGATGACCTGCAGGGCTAATCCCTGACGAGAGCCTACAAGAAACACGGAGAGGGACTGTTTGTAAGGATGTGTAGTGACAGGGCAATGGAGGTTTTAAATGAAAGAGAACAGGTTCAGGTTCGGTATTAGGGAGAAATTCTTCACTGAGAGGATGGTGAGACGCTGGCACAGGTGGCCCAGTGAAGCTGTGACTCTTCAAGGCCAAGTTCCAGCTCCATTCCAATCCTTTCCATTTTCTTTCCATTTTCTTTCAGTCTGCTGATACTGGCAAATTTACCTTGCACTGCTGTGAAAATTTGAATTCTCCTAAAATTGCTTAAAATTGGAGTTGGGGAAAAGCAATGTTTATTTGACAAAAAGCTTTAATCTTTCTTCTAGTTCTCTGTTTTCCCATTTCCCCAGTTACAATTCCTGGGGTAGCACTAATTGAGCCTTACTGAAATTGGACTCTGAGCTTTATAATTTGGACAGTTCTCCCACTTCCTCTTCCGTAGCCTTGGTCACTTGACAACCATCTACCTGGGATAATAACTTGGTGTCTTGTAGCTTTTAAAGGATAATGCCTCATCACACACAAATACATGTTTATGTATCATACCTTGTGTTACAGTAGCCAGACTTGGCAGTACATCTGAGTGAGATACTCTCCTAATCACCAGAAGAAATTTGGTTTCTCTTGTTTGGAGATGGAGGCAGCTTTCCATCAGATCTATTTGATTACTTTAGTTTGATTATATCTGTCCAGTGTCTTCAACTCCAGCCATGACAATCTAAAAACAAGCATGCCATCTTTCTGGTTTAACAAATGCAGGTAAGATTACAAACAGAATAATCTGAAACAAAGCCAAGATAGACAACAAGTAACAATAGTGGCAGGGTGCAGGTGGGAGACAGAAATAATGAGCAATTATTCTCAGTAGTTATCAGAGTTAAGGAGGTTGGAACACCTCCTTGTGTAGGAGATTCACCTGATACAGGGTTCTGTTAAACGTGTTGCCAGATATTTTGTGTATTGTCTTTTAACATCTGCTCCCATTGGATGCATCCCTGTAAAATGTAAGCTTTGCATTTTATTTATGCTGTTGAAGTTATGTATGTGCTTTTTAAATTTTTTTTTCTTTAGCATGGTGGTGGATTTTTCCCCTGTTTTGTTTCCCTTAAAGGAAAGGTCCTAATACATCACTCACCATCATACACTAGAGGGTTAAATTTTTGGGAACATCAAATACAGCATCTTTCACTATTAGACAGGTAGGATCATCATCTTACACTCACCTGCAACATCTTCCATAAAATACTGGTTTTATTCTGTTTCATTGTTATTCTACTATTGGATATTCTCTCTAAACCCTCATATAAACATACCTAACCCCCAGCACTGTCAGTCTTTGACTGCCTACCAAGTGGATGACATTATTGAGCTTCCAGGAACTGTAGGCCATTATTCAACCACAACCACATCTGTAGCTGAAAGAACAGCATCTGTAGCTGAAAGGACAGCACAGACCCTCTCAAACAAAGCTATGGTACCTGAACTCAGAAACTCCTCTTACAAAAGCCTGTACAGCACTGTTGTTGTTATTGGGTAACACTCAATGGAGCAATGGTATACAAAAGAGCACTGATGTATTTACAGTCATTCCTGAGGTTTCATCTCACTGTCCTCCTTCCAGAAGCGTTCATAGCACTGACTTTCATGACTAAAAAGCCACCAAGAAACTCCAAGTACCATTCATGCTTTAACAAGTGAGTGAGCTAGTTCACACTGGTGGCTTTCCATTGGGAATGAGTGCTGCTGTGTCAGAACAACCAGCACAGAAATCCCCCCAAGTGTAACTTCATTGCAAGAGGTCCAGTCCTTAGCCCAGGATCCTTTACAGCTTGTCACCTGTTTGAGACACTGTACTTCCCTTGTCTAGAAATAAAACTAAAGACAGACTTTTCACAGACCAGGAGACAAAAGGACAGGCAGCCAGTCAATAACATTGCTCAGTGACTCACAGACCTGGGTCCCTGAAGGGTACAAAAGGCAATTCCAAAGTCAGCATGTGGTCACCCAGCACAAAGAACCCAGGAAACCTGATGACTCCCAAACTGGCATCCTTTGTCCTCAGTTGCACCACAAGTAATCCTGGCTGGACTAGCCAGACATACACATCTTAGTCCTTGTTAAAATGCAGGTATGAAAAACAAGTATGAAAACCTGAGTGAATGAAATCTGCCAGAGAATAAGTGTGACTGACACTTTTGTTTAAAATAAAATCACCTTCCCCTTTATACAGTCTCACATTTAGCTTTGCTGTGTTCATTGTACATCAGTAGTTGCACACAGCTGATTGTTTAAAAATTTCAAGAAAACTTAAAAGTGTGTGCTTACAGAAGAATGCCAGAGGAGAGAGAGCTATTTAGGGAAGTGAGGACATGGCAGGCTTGAAATGGCTTGTCTTTTTGAGGAAATACTTTTTTCCCCTTTTGCCCAAAGGAAGGGACTTGACACACACATTTCTACTGTTACACCAATAGCTTCTTATTTCACAGTTCATAAAGAAGAAATAACTGTTAAAACAAGTTGGTTTCTCAAAACTGAGTATGAAATTACAGGAAATGTCCTAAACATTTGTGTACAGTGACACATGCACTGCTCTACTAATATGAGCAACCTGAACAGAGAGAGAGCCAGGAAAATGAGTATTTCTGTTTACCTGTATTTGTGAGGTTTAGCAACCTGATTTCAAATACAGAACAGAAACAACAAGGCTTAAAGCCCTGAAGATTTCAAGGTTTCTCAGAAAGTATTTTACATAGAATGGAAAGAAAAAAGGCAGAATCAATTGCAATAGTCAATGTTGTTACTGTTAATACCAACAGCAGCAGATTTAAAATGGTGAGATATCTGGTACCAGTGACCAGTTCTTTCTGTGTGTAGCCACTGGGTCATGCCAATGGTTGTACTGCTAAATACAAAGGCTAAACTACTGCAGTATCATTTATAAAGTTATTTGCTAATAATATTCCAAAGGAAAACATTTTTATAGGGCAAAAGGTCGGACAGTAATGTAGTAGGATGGGACTAAGACACAGTACTTCCAGTGCCAAATCATGGCATCTATCTTGCCAGTTTGTCCATCTGTAAAAAATTAATCACTACTACAAATACTGAGTTTTATGGAAAATAAATGGGTTTTTTTAAAGTGTTCAAGGTAAGCTGATAGAGTTATGGATATTCTTGCTATGAAATTATGTTTTCAGGGACACAAAATGGATAGTATCAAAACCAAAACATGTGACCTACATATGCTCTTTCCCCTCTTTCACAGTTTTCACAGTCTGAAGTGGCTTGAGACTTTCAAAAGGAAATCCTGTCCAAAATACAGTAGTTTCACGAATACAAGCCGCACGGATTATAAGCCGCACCCCCGGTGCCTCGACAATGTTGCTGTCTTTGTCAATAGATAAGCCGCACCCCGAATATTAGCCGCATTTTCGTTCGTCGCGAGAATCCGTGCGCAGCTTTCACAAATTGGCCAATTAGTAACAGGATCGCGGCATAGCGGGCTTTACTGGCTCGGGGCGGGGCCAGGCAGGCTCAGCCCGCTCATGGTTGCTGACGGGGCCGGCCGGGTGGTGCTGCAGCCGCCGCCGGGCTCACTGGCCCCCCTCTCCCGTCAGCACCGCCCTGCCGCTGCGTTTACGTACTCGCCCTGCCGGCGGGCCAGGCACTGCCGCCACTGGCAGGCATGCCGGCCGCGTCGCCGCTGCGTTCACGTACTCGCCCTGCCGGCGGGCCAGCCGCTGCCGCCGCTGCCAGGCTCGCCGGCCGCCACTGGCTCGGGGCGGGGCCAGGAAGGCTCGGTCCGCTCATGGTTGCCGACGGGGCCGGGTAGCCCAGCTCAGCGCCACGGCTCTGCGGGGCTGGCCGGGTGGCGCAGCCGCCGCCGCCGGGCTCGCTGGCCCCCCTCTCCCGTCAGCACCGCCCCGCTGCCGCGTTCCCTAGCCCTGCCGGCGGGCTGCCGCCGCCCGGCTCGCTGGCCGCGCCTTGCCGCGTTCCCTAGCCCTGCCCGCCGCCGCCCGGCTCGCCGGCCACGCCGCGCCGCGTTCCCTAGCCCTGCCGGCGGGCTGCCGCCGCCGCCGCCCAGCTCGCCGGCCGCGCCGCGTTCCCTAGCCCTGCCGGCGGGCTGCCACCGCCGCCGCCCGGCTCGCCGGCCGCGCCCTCCCGTCTGCACCGCCACTGCGTTTGCTCGCCCTGGCCGGCACTGCAGGCCCCCGCACCGCCGGGCTCCCCCACGCTGCTGGCCCCGATTCTGCTGGGCTTCCCCCGCTGCCAGGCAGCCCCACCCGCCGGCCTTCCTGCTTCTGCCATGCTCCCCTGCACTGCTAGCCCCAGTTCTCCCAGGCTCCCCCGCCCTACTGACCCGGCTCTGCCGCCCCCCACACTGCTGGCCCCGCCTCTGCCAGGCTTTCCCACCTCTGCCGGGGCCGGCCGGGCTCCAGCTTGGCTTGGGGCTGCCGCAGGCTCTCACTTCCGTGTTGGCAGCTTTTAGAATTTTGTTAATGTATTAGCCGCCCCGGAATATTGGCCGCACTTCCGGGTTTCCACCAAAATTTTGGTCAAATTGGTGCGGCTTGTATTCGTGAAATTACTGTAATAATCCTCTGCTGTTGAACCTGTCTCATGGCTCTAAGAGAGCTGCCACCATTCTCTTGCAATGGGAAGCACTCACCTTCTTGTTAGAGAAGTTTCATTTGCCCAAAAAAAACAGAGAAGGCAATGAGACTCACTTAACTCTCTAAAATGAAAATGTAGGCTGATTTCTTTTCTTGGAAATAATCCTCAGGAAGTGCCTTTGTTTGATTGTCATGTTTCTGGTCTATCCCCAAATCTTTTTCACTCTCTGCAGACTAATAGATTGAGTCTAGTGTGGGACCTAAATGGATTACACTCTAATTTAGCCATAGTCATGCATTCCACACTGACCAAATGCTTTCTTCCTGGAGGAACTCAAAGCAAGCTCAGGCTGTGCTCATAGCTAAGTAAGATGCCAGGTCACTGGTAGTCAGAAATTTCTTCAGTCTGATTTGAAACTGAGTAAAGTTGTGTGGCTGTGAGTAAAGATGAGCTACAGAGGCAGCTCCAGTGTGCAGTGCTGGGTTCTGCAGAACAGGTTTGGGTAGTTCAGGTTAATCCTATGCCAGTGACTGGGGAGAAAACCTCCCCCAAACCATGACACAGTGTTTGTAGCCCAGTGGGCAGGACCTATTTCTTGGCACTCATACATTCCAAAGAATTCTCTTTCAGAGTCAGCATTAGACACAATTACCCACTGTGGAACACACAGTGACCTCCTAACCACCTCGTTACAGCCCTTCTAAATCTGGCAGTGCCTGATTGCCCCTGCTGCAGGAAAGCAGGATATGAAAGGGATGGAGATGCAGGAATCCCAGCAGAAAAGGGACCACTGGTGTCACAGAGCTGTGGATGGCCACCACTGCTTCTGGGAAAGGTATTCCCTATGCCACAGTAGTTGCCTTCCTGGCAGGGTGTGCCCTGCTTGGCAGCAGGAACATCCATTGGGATTTTCCAAAACTCTGACGCAAAAAACCCCGACGGCGTTTGCTGACTCCCCAGCAGCCTCTGTCCTTGGCAGTTTCCTGCTTTGCAGATTGTTGGAGTCTCAACACTCCACTGCCAAGGGAGCTGGAGAATTGTGGAACTGTTCCTAAAACTTCCTAGTTATGCTCAGCCTCGGTGTGTAGTGCTACCTGATTTCCTGCTGAAAGAAGAGAATGCCTGGAGTCAAAGGCTCTGCTGACAGAGATGCAAGCACTTGGTCCCAGGTGAAGTCTTGCTTTAAATTCTCAGCACGGATTCAGCATGGCCAAATTCCACAGCTATTCTAGCAGTGCTGTTGCTGTGTCCAAGGTCACACACTAACAAGGTCTGAAGGCTGGAGCAGTCATTTATTACACCAGCAGACACAACTGGAAAAAGTGGAAAAGCTACAGGCATGTTGTGATCTCTTACACAAGGTTTCTAATTATTTTAGAGAGCATTTTGAATTTCAGTGAAGTAATTTAAATACAGTATCTATATACATGCTGGTTCTGTACTTTGTTACTCACTATCCCCTCCCTTTTCTTTCGTGATTTGGTCCTTGATTCTCTTAAATCTTCCATTTCCTTTATGCCAGATCCTTTTTCTCTCTCTCATCCTCATATCCCTCCCCACCACCCCCAGGCCAGGCATTCCCCCAGTACCTCCTTCTGATGACATTTCCTCAGACTTCATTCTCCTCTTCCTCACTTTTACTCTTCTTCCACTCTAATAAATACCAAACCATCATTCTAGTTCAGTTTTCTCCATATTTAGGTCACCTTTAGTTTCCTTCATTATTTTCACTTTCTCCTCTTGTAGGGGACTATTTCTTCCATGAATAAGATACCAGCATGTCTGGTTTTCTTCTTCCCCATAGTTTAACTTTCTATCTCTAATTTTTCTTTTTCTCTTTTATCTCAAATGTATCAACTTTTCATCTTCCTCTCCACTTCTGGCTGTGCTCCATCCCAATTCCTGATCTCCTTAATTCTGTTCCTTACTTTTTCACAATTTTGTTTGGCATCTCTCTAATAATAATATTTTTTTCCACCTCAAATAATTGTTTCCTTTGCCTTTTCAGCCTTTTCCTTGTGGTTACCAGCTCCCTGATATTTACAAATCCTGTGCAGTTCATTTGATACACTCCAATCCTCTCCTTTAACATTATGGAATTCACACACCACCTTGTGCAACTTCTCTTCACACGATTTTCATTACACCCATTTTATCCTTCCACACAGCTAAACATCTTGTCCAGGCTTGTTATTTTATATCTTCCTATGACATAATTCCTTTGTACACGATGAGCAAACACTGTCTTGTGGGCTAAGCTGAGCAAATGCTGAACTAGGAAATAAAAATGCCATTAATAACAAAGAGATCACCAAATACTAAAAATCACTGTCACCAATTGACTTACAGTGTATTTCCCCTCCAGGATGATGTTTCAATTCTCTTTCATTTATATCACAAAAGCATAGAGAAGAAACTGAATGAGTTTCAGAAATTCATTCAAACTATGGTACCAGTATGAAAAGAGACTGGAAAGTCTGACATTCTATAATTTGGAGGAGTATAATAACATAAGACATGATATTATAAAGAAATACAAAGCACTGAACTATAAAGTGAAGCAAAGCCTTGGGAACCTTTTAATCCTGACAATGCAAAAACCAGTGGATCTTAAATGAAGAAAGGGAATGTTTAGAATATTATTTACACAACTCATAATTAGCATGTGAAACACATTGCTCTAAGGTATGAAAAACCAATGAACTCTAATGGATTCTGAAAAGGAGGTGGCTTTTCTTTGCACACACACACACACAAAAAAGACATGGCTATTTTCAGGTCAGTTCTGTAACTTCCCTCTTTTGTGTACAAGTGACCAAATGACTGAAGGTGGGACAGACTTTTCCTGCACAAGATAATGGAGAAATTTGCTGTGGGGCTGCCAGGTGATGCTTGTGAACTGGTTTGCATTAGCAGATGCAAAACTGCACAGACACAGTGCTAATCTCCCTCTTTCTACACAAAATATTTTATCACTCCTTTGAAAGGAGCAGCTCTTAAGGTGACTGTGACACACAGTCTGCAGGCTGGTGTGTCACAGTAGTGGGGAAATTGCTGATGCTCCACCAGAGGACACAATGTGAGGTGTATTCAGTGTGGAAATGTCAGCCCAGCAATAGAGCAGAGCCAAGGCAGAGGAGGCTGGATCAGCCCTGGGTGCAGAATGGCTCATTCAGAGGGGCTCTGCCCCATGCAGCTCAGATCCCTACAACTAGCAACAAGGGGGAAAGTGTCACTGTCACAGCTCTGACATCAAAATCAATGCCCCAAGGGCAGCTCACCTACACACTATGTTATCCCTGACAAATATGCATTCAGGCTACTCTTAATCTCCATGGAAAAAAATTAACATTTTGACAACCTACCCAGAGGGTGTAGCTAAACACTTTTCTTCACTGCCAACATTTTTATGTTTCAGTTCAGTGTCTTCGGGCAAAGACTGAAGTTTTTAAGACCATGACTCCTCAGTTGGCCTCCTCTTTCTATAACCACTTTTCATCTTTTTCAAAAATAATCATATCTGTGCAGTTCTGTCTGTTTTACACTGATCCAGCTTGATCCTTCCATTTTTTTAAGCCCTCCATTCTCTGTAGTCTTGACATTATCCAGCTGAGATTAGCCCTGGGCTAGCATGCTTCAGCTGAACAACATTAACAACAGAAAAGAGCATATTTAAAATGTCAATGCTCCAAGGCAGCTTTTAATGGCACTTCAGCCACTGAGCCATTCCAGTTTGATGGTGATCCATTGAAGCAATGCAGCATTTGTTTTTTTAACAACAAATTATGCAGTTAACTAATAGAAATCTTGTGTAATCTGTGTTTCCAAAGTGTGCTTATGAAAATACCCTGTGGGATCTTGTTGCAAATCCAAGTCAGCATGTGGTGATAGATGACACTTCTTTCTTCTCCTCTGATGGGCTCAGCTGACTTCTGAGCATGTCTTAGCTGGCTGTTATTCATCTAGATGCTAACTTCATCTCTTTCAGTGTTTTCCAGGAATTTGAATCAAACTAGTTGATGTCACCTGTAATTTCTCAGCTCTTTTTCATGCCTCTTGCCCCATTTTATACACAGATACTGTGCTTGCCCCTTTCTGATCTTATGAAATTTCCACCCTTCAAGTTCTTCTAGGTAAGCACTAACATTCCTGAGATTGCTTCAGTCTCTTCTCATCATTGTAGATAAGCAAGATGAAGTAATAATGAAGAGACAAAATACCTTGTTCAAGTCTGTGTAAGTGTAAGGAAACACAAGTTCCTGGATGTGGAGGGCAGAAGAAGAAAGAGACATCTGTGATCAGTTTGTTAGCACTGATATGGAAAATGAAGGATTAGCCTGAAACAAAAAGAAATATTATGAAATATTCTGCCAAATTCCTGTTCTTTGTACCTACTGAGTTTCCTGTATGAGCCAATGAAGATGTTTTAACATTTACTGTCCTCTCTCTAGAGTCAGAAACTAGATGAGTAACCACCATCGAAACACAAATTGAAGTCATAATTTGTGCTTGCCCCAAAATGAGTGTTTTATTTTATGGGGATGAAGTTTCTCTCCATGCAGGGAGAGTTACCACTGGAGATCCACTCATCAAAGCTATTCAATGCTCAGTGGTTTGTCAAGTTGCTACTAGCTTACACTACATTTACAGCACTCATACCATTAGTATAATTCACAGAGACTCTAAGGAGGGGCTGACACAAAAGCATTACTGTGGTGATCCCCAAAAAAGGACCAATGAGGCAAATGAAAAGTTCTGGGGTTTTTTTTCCAGACTTATGAGTACACTCATAGGGAGTGACCATATGAATTTTATTATGAATGTATACTTTTATTGCATGGATACTCAACTTTGGATCATACTGGGAAGAGATATTAATTTATACTGACTCAAAAAACACCCCTTGCCGAGTGATGCATCACTGCATGTGAAATTCTGGATTCCAGGTATGCAATTAAATGCTCTGCTTTTCTAAGCATCTCATCAACCTTCTGGATAAATGGCCTGAATTGCACAAGTCCAATGTCTTAAAGCCCATGAGCTAATATAGGGTTACTAGGAAGTTTACATGACCACTGGTATGACTTAGCTGCCTCACTCACCTAATGTGAATTATAATTGGTTTGAACATAAGGAGAGGCCTAAAGTTTTCCCTATAAATGCTGCAACACAGCCAGAGCTTGAAGTCTTATCATATAGGTCTGCAGTTGCTCACAGCAATACAAAGTCCAAGGCACAGAGGAGCAAAGAAGCATGGCTGGTAAGTTAAAATAAAAAAAAGTCTATTTGTTCATAAGGAATGGCAAAGTGAATAATGTACCATGTGTTAGCTTTCTCTGTGGGGTTGCTTCGTAAAGGGCTCTGAACTGTTGAAGTACAAAACATTTTGAGAATTATGCATATGTTGTTTCAGTGTTTTTCTTTCCTGAATTTTACAAAAGACACAAACAAGCAAAAGAAGAGAATCCATCCATTGCTATACTGAAGTTAAATATTAAAAATATTATAAAATTGCAAATAGAGTAGAAGAAGTTACGGCAAAGTGCAAACTTTATTTTAGCATTAAATTTAATGAATCAAAGAGTAGGTCGTGTGTGAATGAATCTTGTGTTAATGGAAATTATTATGCAAAGGATACACTATGGACTGAATTTCTTCCTGCAGGTCCAGAGCCAGTAATGCCATTTTAACTATTTTTCTAAATTAGTATGAAAGGCAAAGGCACTTTAAAATGCAAACAAAGCAGGCAGAAATCCAGCAGTGAAATCTTAGGAAGAAGGAAATTAAACCAATACCTTTTAGTAAGATTGGCCATGTACTCACTTAGGCCTGACTTGCTGGTACCTGTATAAAAATGTCTGGAATCACAGAATAGTGTGAGTTGGAAGGGATATTTAAAAGCCATCTGCTCCAGCTCCCCTGCCATGAGCAGGAACATCTACAACCAAATCAGGTTGCTCAGGGCCCCCTCCACCCTGACCTTGCATTTTTCCAGCACTGGGGTATCTATCTACCCCCTCCCTGGGCAACCTGTGCCAGTGCCTCACCACCCTCTGTGTTAGAAACTTCCCTTTTATCTAATCTAAATTGAGTCCTTCAGTTTAAAACCATTACCCCGTGTCCTACTGCAACAGGACCTGCTAAAAGTTTGTTCCCAACTTTCTTCTAGGTTCCCTTCATAAATATATGAAATGAGTCCTGAGTTTAAGATGATGCAACTTTACCAATTCTAGGCAGAGCACATGCTGTGCTGGCTTTATGGGACTTAGGCTTGAAAAGCTCAGGAAATTAATAAAAAACAGCCAACCAAAACAGATCAGGGGCTCAAGTGCAGAAATTAAACGCATTTTTTTTCCCCTCATGCAGTTCCAGGGAGGCACAGTTACCCCATTCTCACAGTTCTAGAAGTGATTGCACAAACTCTCAGAACACGAGTGTTTGTCCATGTATCTATTATTTGAAATAATTCCTGTTATTGTTTTGACCTTTTGTCAGCACCCCTCACAGCACCTGCTGTTTGCCTGGCCTGATGGTGGTTAATTAATGACTGTCTCAGTGCAGCTGCTAAGTGTGATACCATCTATATGTTTACTTGTTTAGGAGCAGAACTGAGGCCAGGAGGGAATTGGGTCCATGCAATCAGCATAGAGCTGTAGATCCTTCATAACTCTCCTCCTCTGAGCAGAGCTTAAACAGATGGCAAAACACAGTTTAATAGGTGAAATTGAAATATTTGGCTGAGTAGAAAAATCCTTCTTTTTAACAAAAGAACTATGCAGTAAGGTGGACAGTTAAAACCTTCAGATACAGCAATGGGGAAAAAACCCACAAACCAATTATTTCTGCATTGTAACACTTCCTTTTAAGCAATTATTTGCCAATAACTTAGAACATTTTAGCAGGGCTTTCTCTCAAAACTTCCTCTTGAGATTTCAGACAGCAGTCTATCCTTCTCAAATGACAATTTTCTTATTGCATGAAACTCAAGAAGCATTTAATTAAGCAGTTAACAAAAAACAGGTATTTGCTGATTATGATCAGCACTTGCTTGTGAAATACCCAGGAACCAAGAAATACCCAAGCTCAGCTGGAGATATCAGAACTGCACCAAGATGCTCCTCATGGTAGCATGCACAATTTTTTATGTAAAAAAAAACCAGTGAGGATTTGTGTGCAGGTGTGTGTGCACTGAGATGTTTTCACTCCTTCTCTTCCTCTCTCCCCACTCCTCCCATCCCCTGACACACATCCTGCAGACAGACACACCTTTTTCCCAGAAAATCTTTATGCCTTTGTCTCTAACAGACCTCTTTTAACAGAATCCAGAAGATCCAGCATAAACAAAAGGGAAAACCACCTATAAGTTTGCCTGATTTTTAAAGGGTTTTGATAGTCTGCAGCACCACCATTGCTACTAAGGATTTAACAACTTGTTTCGTAGTCTCACACTGAAAATAATTATCTCAGCTTTTTTTCTGTCACTTTTAAGCTTCAGTGTCATTACAATTAAGGCGTGAGTTACACCTGCAAGCATCCTGTTTGTGCATTAGCATTGGGAGCGTCTGCCCAGCACGCTGGGCTCCCAGGGAAGGAGCAGGGAGGGCATGAAGGGAGCCTGCACAGGGCTGCTCTTGGATCATGAGTGTGCAGCAGTAGCTGGAAGTTAAAACTCCCAAATAATGTCTTTATTCCATTCCAATGGAAGATATATACGTGCATAAGTAGGAGAGGTAGGGAAATGTATGTAAATCTCAGGCTGTGCATAATCAGTGCTGTGTGGCTGTGTGGGAGCTGTCAGGAGAGTCAGCAGACTGTGCACTGCCAGTTTGGTTTATTCCAGGGTCCTGGTCCCATGGGAGTTTTTGAAGGTCACATATCAGTGCATGTCACTCTGATGCCACTGACTGAACAAGCCATCTCATCTGGAATGAGATCTCAGGAGGAGATCTCAGCCCAGCTAACAGGAAACCCTTCTTACACAGACAATATGGAAGGTGATTGTGCCAAGTTCTGCTGTCTTCAAAGGAACAGTCAGGGACTTCAGGAAGGCTTCAGGCTGCAGCAGGCTGCAAGCTTCCCTTCCAAATGCCCCCACTCCAAAGGCATGTGAGTGGAAGAGGGAGACAGAAAATGAGATGTCTTGGACAATCTGCAAGACTCAGAAGAGATTTTGGCCAAATATTGTTCCATATGGACTTGACCATTCTCTGGCAGGTGGTTTAAGTTCTGAGAGGTGCTGATGTGAGTCAGTCCACACCAGTGTCCCAGGGTCTCTCCCTAGTGTGGGTCACAAATAAAGCATAGCTGTAGAAAACCACTTGAATTCCTGTATCTAGGATGGCAGGAATGGGGATTGCTGATGGAATTTCTTGCTTAATTATTCAAAAATGGGATGTGATAAGAGATAAAACAGCCCAGACTTCTCAGGATACTGAATCACAGAATCAGAATCATTTAGGTTGAGAAAGACCTGTAAGATCATCAAGTCCAGTGAGTCATGGCCACATGGCTGCAGCATGATGCTGTAGGGATCTGTTAGAGAAGAGCTGTGCTCAGAGAGAATGCAGGAGCAGATAGGTTATTATAGGTACCAATTTCCCACCCTGAACAAAAGCACAATTAATAATAGGTGACATTTCATAAAATTCAAGTATCACTGTGGGTTCACATAGAGTTGGTGTGAAAGAAAACATTGGAAAGAAGGAAGGAGTTTACTGGGGGGAATTTGTCTGTTAACAAGGATGTCCTTCACTCTTCAGTTCTGAAACTCTTAGTCCTATATGTTCATCTCTTTAACAGTTATTGAGGTGACGGAAAAAATCTGGGTATTACTGGAAAAGGATGTCATTAATTGTATGACTGGACCAGTCTGCAAAAGATGATTCTGATATAGCTTCTTCTGGGTATATGAAACAATATACTGAGGTGGTTCATAGCTTCAATTTTCTGAGGTCCAAAAAAGTCTTCTCTTGCTATCCACAGAGTTTCAAGCAGCTGCCTGTGCAGTCCCTACATTTACAGCCACCCCTGAAGCTCTGCAAACCCTGCTTGGTGTGGAAGCTGCCTGGGTCAGATGCATTATGCTTGACTAGCTGCATGTTCTGACTAGTGTTAATATTTCTCATTAATTTAACCCTCATTCTCACCTTTGCCCATAATCTTTAATCCAAAGGTCCAGTATGTATCATGCATCTGTTTTCACAAACAAAGCACACTAGAGGCCCGCAAGGCAACTTAGGCAGAGCTGGGAATAAACACCAGAAGCTGACACAACAGCCACAACTTGTTCTTCCTGACATACTGTCTGCCAGCATAAATGGACTGTTCTTTCTCTTCCAACAGTAACTAACCTTCCTATCAAAGAAAAACGGTTTGCTGTGTCCAAGGATAGGCTGAAATCTTAAATTTATTCTGAAAATTGCTCGTGTGACATTTAACAGTGTTTAAAAATATTGATAGGAGAGCATGTCTTAACATCAAAAAACTCTAATCAAATTCTAAGACATTTCAGATTTAAAAATTAGTCTTATCACCTTAAAATCACAGTTGGGCTTTGCAAGTTATAAAACTGGTCACTGTTAAGATTAATATAATTAATGAACAGAGAGTCGAAGTAGCAGTCTGAACTATAGCAAGTTAAAAACTGTTTCTTCCAACAACACCATTTATAAGAACATGAATAAAACATGTCTGTATATGAAATGGGTTGAGCAAGTTCCAATTCTAGATTTTCCAAACATGATCCAAACCAGAAAACAGAATAATTTGGCTACTGAATACTGAGCCTAGCCAACTAAAATGATGAATTTGGGAATGTGTACAGCTGTGTCCAGTCCAGCATGATGGGTATCACTGAGAGGCATCTGTAAGATGTGCATTGAGTTCATCAAATTTTACAGAGAGTTTCATAAAAGTATCAGAATTAGTCTCTCTCTTTGTTAGCACCAAGTGTAGCCACCTGCAAAGCATAAGCAAAATTCACTCTCCTTGAAGTGGAAGTTTTTGGACATAAATTGGCTTTGCTAGTAGCATGGTCAGAGATGTCTTATGAAAAAATAGTAGAGCACCAGCTGAAAGCAATGATAGATATTTTATCACAAGTCACAAATATACTTACCTGTTGTCACTGTAGTGTGTCCTGCAAATATGACATGCAGTGCTTGTCTATTGAACAGGGTTAAACAGCAATTACATGATAAATGAGAATTATTTCTTTGGATTTGGCCCAGATTGGACCTGGGGCAGAGACAGTAGCTTGGTCATTTTTTTGTAATTACTACAGTGCAGGGAGAGGAAAAAAAGCAGCTCCAAAACAACAGAGTTAGGGAATTAATTTAAACAAAAAGCCCCTGTAAATATTGCTATTAAGTATTTAAAAATTAAAAATGGTGTTTTGCAAGAGGGAGTTATGCTATCCCTAGAACTTTAGCACTGCAACAGAAAGAAAAGCAGCTAAATGCTGACATTCTTACAACTTTAAATACATTAAGAAACTCTTAACAAGTGGCAGACTGTTAGGAATAAATATTGCCCAAGCTTCAGATGTTAAGTTGCGAGGAACCAAGATGAGAACATGAGGACTGAGAGAGGGAAAAAAAAGAATAAAAAATGAATCCTCAAGCCCCGCTGGTCAGCTCAAGGCTGGGGGCAAAGACATTTCTGAAGCTCCACCCCCAGAGGAAATATTGCAAAGAGATTTTAAAGAAGTGGAAGGCAGCAGTCATTCCTTGAGCCAGCAGAAGCACAGGAGCTTTCAGAGGAGGTTCAGAACTGCAGAGGACGCACTGATCAGATATGGGCCAAGGTGAGCGAGGGAAAGTCCATCCTGTGATGCTCTTTGTTACTTCCCACACCCACACTTGTTACTTCTCTAAGGAGTTTTGATCCAAGGAAAAAAAAAGTGCAAGAAAATTCTTCCATCGAAAGTCAGAAGGATTTTCAAAGGAATTGCATTTTTTCACTTATTGTGTGCAAGGGAAAAGCAAGGTTACCAAAATGAGATTTGGCAGTGCAGGTGTATTAACTGATATTAAAGTGTTGTATTTGGCAAATAGGAAGGGAAAGTCTGCAGCTATTTGCAGCTGTCAGAAAAGTGCAAATGACAGACTGGCAGATCTGACATAAGAGAAAGAAATAAAGCAGAATTTTGGGAATGTATCATTGCAAAGGCTGAGGAAGGCTACAATGAGCAGAGAAAGCTGAAACCTGAAGCTAAGACAGAGAGGATACAAAAATTGGGATGGTTGGGGGTTTTTGGCAGTTTCTTTGTTGCTGTGGTGGGTTTTTTGCTCACGTGCTAATATTTATAGATATAAATTATTAAACAGACCAGTTTACTAATTATTAAAAATGTTTTCATGGTGCTTTTCCAACTCCTGCCTTTTTGATGGCAAAACTCCCTGAGCTCATTCTACAATAGATATGCTTCACTGCTAAGTTTCTGAGGATTTTTTTTTAATAGTAGGTATGTTCCTGAAAAAATAATTCATGCTTCTACTCTCAATACCATAAAAAAACCACATTCCTCTACATCTGGACTATGACTACATTGCTAAAACTACCAAGGTAGTTATTTCAAGGCTTGTCTGAATTTGGTAAATTTAAGATCATGCTGTAAAAAAATCTTTACATTAAGTAATCTGGTTGAACATAGGATAATGATATTTTAGTCAATAATGGCACAGGGTAACAATTTTCTGCTCCTAAGCACTGCATTCTTACTCTTTCCTATTCGTCCTATTCTCCCTCTTCGCAGAGGAAGAAAAAATAGTTTTCTTCTGCAATTCTATACTTCATTTAAACCATCAAACCATCCTACTAGAAATACCTCCACAGACTGATGATGTCAGATGCAAGCCAATCTTGGATGTTTATTCTCTGGCCTCTGACTGAAGCCATAGGTCTCATGCAAGAGCATTCTACAGCATATTTTAGGAGTGTTCTCTCTCCAATTCTGCCATCTCTCCCACTGCCAAATGACAGCCCAGTGCCCATCAACACGTTCCTGTTAGGTGCTTCCAGCAGTGGCAGCTGTGTGACACAAAATGGGGCTAGAGACCACATCAAGGCTTAAAATACACAAGTGTTTCTCAGCCCAGTCAGGTTTCTTTATTTCTCATTCAGAGGCAGCAAGGCTGTGCCTCTGTTAGGGTGACACCATCTCAGAACGGTATAATTGAGTTCAGCCAGATTTTTATCCAAGTAACTCACAAATATTCAATTCTCTCAGGTTTCTCTCCTTTTAGATGCCTTTGTGATTTTTCCTTAGTACAGTATTCTATATTTAATTATGCAGATAGCCTCTAACAGCCTATGCAAGATGGAGTCTCATAAAAAAAAAAAGCTCGCATATAAATTATTTCTAATTTTAATGGAAGCCTCACATGGGTACCAGTTACCTGTAGAAAGTAATAAGCAATTCTTCAGAGTGTGTTTGTACTCCTTCCTCTTTGGATGTACCCTCAAGATTTTTTGCTCTTTTTTTTCATAGCTGCAACGCAGCCAAGTACCAACTGGAATCTGAAAGAAAATGCAAGAGAACACCACACAAGTAAATTTTCTAGTGAAGAACTGGTTGTGAGGAGAGGACAGGCCTTCACTATCACCTTCAATGGAACAGAACAGCCTGAGAAAAACCTAATATTCATTGCAGAAACAGGTATGGCCCCAGGTTCTTTCACAGAGACAGTAAATGCTGCCTCAGGACATTCTTCTGGTCCAATATCACTACAGAGCAGCAGGAGAATCGAGCCAATGTGCTTATTCCCACAGTCATGGAGCTGTTGAGCTGTTTGATGTGTTACTCCCACCTCAGCCAGCAGCCACAGCTTCCTTCAGCTGCCAGTGCATGGCACAAATTCACCTGAGGGGAGGGCTGGCAGGGTTACATCCCTGCTGAATTTATTGATGACTAAATCTCTATTTCAGCACAGCATTGGGAAAAAATGTTATTTGTTTTTCTTGAAAGGTCCAAAACCCTCAAAGACAACCAAGACCCTGGCCACGTTTGATGTCTCCAGCACAGCGAGCAAGGAGGGCTGGAGTGCAGTTCTGCAGTCCAGCAGCTCCAGCTCTGTGAGCATCTCCATCTCCAGCCCACACAATGCTGTCATTGGGCGCTACAGGCTGAGTGTTCAAAGTGGCACCTCCTCTCCAGCAATTCTTGGCACTTTTGTTTTGCTCTTTAACCCTTGGTCTTCAGGTATGAATATGTTGAATTTCCTCTAAACATCTAAGTTGCTTTTAGCTTCATTAATATTTGCAGCTTCTCTATTTGATCTATACATTAATGTAGCAGCTGAAAATTGACAACATAATGTATCAGTGACCAAAAAAACGTGTCTAACAGTTTCTTAGGATCTTCTGGTCCATAAAATCAGCTCTATAGCATGTACATACTGGAGAGCTCATTGCTTTAAAAGATAAGGTTCTGCTTTTGACAGAACTCCCCTACTTCTGCACAAGTTTAAAGGAGTGTGTCTGGCCTCTGTAGAACCACGATGAAAGTAATATTTACCATTTGTCAGATTTGGCAGTGTCATACCTCTGTCTTCATTCAGACACCTCCCACCCCTTTCTCTAATTGTAGAAGATTCTGAGTTTCAAGATCTGTTTACAGCAGCAAGAACAGCAAAGGGTGGAGCTCTGCAAGCACCCTTATGGATGGAGAGCAAGACTCTCGAGGTTTTATTCTATTTTGCCTGCCATATTTGTACATCTCTCTGTTTCGGTTTTTCAGGTGATAATGTGTTCATGCCTGACAAGGCTGAGTGTGAGGAATATGTGCTAGAAGAGTTTGGCATCATTTTTGCAGGCAATAAAAATCATATCAGCAGCTTTCCATGGAACTTTGGCCAGGTAAATGCAGCACTGAAACACCAGACATTGTTTTTGCATGAACTGGGTCATTTGCTTTTTCGAGTTCATTGCATACATCTCTGAAGAGCAGGACTGGTGTTGCAATCAGCATTTGTGCCAAACCCTGTTTCACTGATCAATACGAGGATTTGTAAATCACTAGTCCCTGTTCCGCCTTGGAAGAGCAGCCAGCAGAATCATTAATATCTTCACTAACACTGTGTAGCCTTACCTTGGTAAAGTACTAAGTCCACAGATTCCAAGTTTTGAGAAGCTCTGTGAGTTCTGATTTTCAGAGTTTGTTGTGGCCATATTTTTATATTGTAATGCCTGGCTGAGCTCTGCAACCCTTCAATTGGTGATTTAAAAACCCCATGCCACACTAATATGGCTCTCTGCATCCTGATTTTTAGCAATCTGTGTTTCCAAAACACTGATTTATTTCTGTACCACAGTTTCAAGGAGACATCCTCAACATTTGCCTGTCCATCCTGGACAGAAGCTTGTACTACCGACAGGATCCTGTCACTGATGTGTCTCACCGCCACGACCCCAGGTACCTGGGCCGTGTTCTCAGTGCAATGGTAAGCAACACCTTCCAAAAGTGTCCCACTAAGTGTCCTTTGAAAGCAGTCAGTGAAAGTAAATATGAAGCCATTTCATAGAGAATTTTTGGCCGCTGTATGCACCAGACAATATGGATGGTGAGGTATGGGCTACATGTTCATCTGGTCTGAGCCTGCCAGATTTATCTCCTCTGGGGTAGTTCTGAGACTTATCCCTTAGATATCCAGCAGTCAAACTGAAAGTATAAGACAGGGGTGTTTGAGGGACCTGCTTTAGTCCAGCCACCCATTTGAAGTGGAGCTACTGGGTACTAGATCAGCTCAGCCATGGATTTGCCAGGCTGCTTTGAAATTCTCCAAGGGAGAAGCTTTTGTGGCCTCTGTGGGTGACCAGTCCAGAGCTGCCCTACCCTCCTAATGAGGAATTGGAGGAATATCTTGTGTCAAATATGATTCTCCCAAGCTACAGCTTTCTGCTATTGCCTCTTGGTATAGTTAGAACACACATTCAAATGGTTGTAAGCTGGTTTTACATTTCCCCCACCCTCCTTAACCAGACAGAACTAAGCCAGTGCTCCCAACTTCTCCCTGTGGATTGAGTGCTGCAGGACCCCTGAGCATCTTGCAGCCCTCCTTCCTGGATCCTGTTTGGTGTCTCAACATCCCCTTGAACTGAGAGACCCAAAACTAGAGACAGGACTCCTGGCACAGCCTTGCTGGGGGTAATTAAAGGGCATTAACAACCTCCCTCAGCCTCCTGGCCACACTTGCCCCAGTGCAACCTGCTGTGAGCTTTCCCTTTTTGATGAGAGAGCAGTGTTGGCTCAAATTCAATATGACATTTGCTGTAACTCCCAGGCCATTTTCAGACAGGTTGTGAAGTTCTAATTTACCTCATCATAAATTTAGTGAATGTCTTCTCAGGTCAACGCCAATGATGACCAAGGGGTGGTGCTAGGAAACTGGAGTGGAAAGTACGAGGGTGGCAAAAATCCCACCAGCTGGACAGGAAGTGTTGAAATCCTGCAAAGCTGGAAGAAATCAGGATTCAAACCTGTCAAATATGGACAGTGTTGGGTTTTTGCAGCAGTATTGACTACAGGTATGTTTTATGTCACACACATGACTGACCTTGCACAGATTCTATTAAAAGAAGCACTGATAATCCTTCCTACATGGAAGCATTTGAAAACATTACTATGCTATATGAGCCCTGCAGAAATACAGCAATTTCATGATTATAAGCCGCACCATTTTGACTAAAATTTTGGTCTGAACCCGAAATGCAGCTTATAATCAGGTGCGGCTTATATATGGACAAAGAACGAAAAGTTGCTGTTTAAGTTTGGAGGACAGGTGTCTGCTGAGAAAGGCAGGAGCTTCTCTTTGAAATGGAGAATGTAAACCCCTCCCTCCAAATTATTATAATTTGGAAATCAAGGTGCTTTCAGGCAAAGATATGGGAATTAGGAATAACAGTTCTTTACTAGGGAAATTAAAATAGAAATACAGTACTACAAAGAAACAAAGTCAGAGTACAACCTGACACCCGTCAGGCAGGGTGTTGGCAGCAGTCCCATTCCATGGTGGCTGCATCCTCCTGCAGTGACAGATGTGGCTCAGTTGGAGCAGTGCTCCTGTACAAGGTGCAGTTTCCCTCCGGAGCTCCAGTGGGGATGTGGAGAAATCCGGTTTTCCTCTGGAGTCCAGTGGAGAAAGGGGCTACCTTAGTGTCCCAAACCCTCTGTTTTTATCTTGGTAAGAAATGTTGGGCTCTTCCCCCTGGCTGGAGCAACTCCCAATGGGATGCAGTAATTTTATCAGTCACACAGTGGGACTCAATGGCCATTAGCAGAAAATGACTGGCTGGAGGAAGGATGGGTTGTGAAAAGATAAAGAACAATGCCCTGCCTGGTTTCAATGGATGGCCCATTAGCAGAATATCTCCCACGGAGATAAGGATCACTGCCCCCACCCTCAAAGATGGTGATAGAACAGATACCATTTATCACACTCTGTATTGTAATGTGCAGTTTATAATCAGGTGCGGCTTATAATCGTGAAATTACTGTTCTGCCTCCTGACTGTGGTTTTCTCTTCACTCTTTAGTGCTGAGATGCCTGGGGATTCCCACTCGTACAATTACAAACTTCAGTTCTGCCCATGACGCAGATGGAAATCTGCGAGTGGATGAGTATTATGATGCAGATGGAAATCATTTGGAGAGGGGAGCTGACAGTGTGTGGTAAGGCTCAATATTTAACAGTAGAGCTTATCAATGCCTATGGTGTCTCCAGGTGCAGAGCATGGATTCTAATGACAAATGTTTTATCTTCTTAAAAATTGCCTTAAAAACTACTACACACACACAGAGGATCACCAAAAAAAACTAAAGAATAATACTACAAGACTTAGTGTTTTTACTCTCTCAGTTAAACAAAGAATTGTGACACTAATTACAACAGCTAATTGAAGCCAGGGCAGGCAAAATTACACTTCTGATGCCACAGATGACTGAAAATGTGCAATATTGCACTGGATGTATCAAACAGTGAGGACTTCATCTAGTTTGAAACTATTCTTCAAAACCAATTCATACTAAACTGTAAAAGTTTAACAGAACCAGCTTTCTTGCAGTGGCATCACTTGCAGTGAAATTAATGTCACTACTGCCTTTATTTAGCATCAAATGCAGTTCAAACAAGCTTGCATTCAGCAAAGGGCAGCAGCAGTCCCTCAGCTTTTGCCTTGTTTACTCCCCTTCTTGTTCTGGGCCCTTTCTACCTACAAGTGACATGTATAACGGCAGCATTGTGCCAGAAGGAAACCTAAACCTAAACCTAAACCTAAACCTAAACCTAAACCTAAACCTAAACCTAAACCTAAACCTAAACCTAAACCTAAGGAAGTGCATGGGCTCAAAGGTTTTGGAGAATAATAGGCTCAAGGCATTTTGTATAATTCACAAATTTGTTTTCTGCCCTTGAACATTTATATTTATTCCATGATGCAATTTTCATCACCTTTCTGTTTAATGTAGTGAGGGTCAGGGTAGAAGTGGTGAGTCTCAGATAAGAACTGTGCAAATAAAGGCATTTAATCCATGTAACTAAGATGGCTGGTTAAAGGAGGTGGACAGGAATCCATAAATACATACTAGTAGCTTACTTTGTTCATTCTTGCACACAGGAATTTCCATGTCTGGAATGAAAGCTGGTTTACACGAAATGACTTGGGCCCCTCATACAGTGGATGGCAAATTCTGGATGCAACTCCCCAAGAGGAAAGTGGAGGTACACAAATTTTATTTCAGGAATAATGTTGAAAATTTATAAAGTCAGTCTCTTTTAGAGAGAAGGGAAAGAAGTAAAATAATTGTAAAAATAATTTGTCAACCTGCTCAGAAGTAGTTGCAGAAGAAAATACTAGATTGGTTGCATTATAAAAGCTTCAGATCATCTGTGTATGTCAAGAAAGAAACTAGAATTCCAGGAGCAGTTTTTACAGGAATTCCTATATTTCCAATGTAGGTATCAAATGCTATTGAAAATTAAGGGATAATATAAATCAGTAATATAAATCTGTACTTTCAGAATAAGCACAAGATCCATTGATGACTGAGGGTTTATGTAGGTGAAAGGGCTTGAATGGGACAGCAGCACTGGGCAGTTCAGGAGTCAGTGATAAATATCTGTCTAATAATCTGCTTACTGTCAAAGATCATGCTTAAATTCCTTTTCCTTGCTGCTGTAGGAATTTATCAGTGTGGTCCTGCCTCACGGCATGCCATCAAAGAAGGAGAAGTTGATCTGGACTACGACGGCCCATTCGTGTTTGCAGAAGTGAATGCAGACTGCATGTACTGGAATTATGACTCTGCAACTGGAAAGAAAACTTTGATATTCTCTAAGTCTACAGAAATTGGTGACTCCATCAGTACAAAGGCAGTTGGTAGAGATGCTCGTGTAGATGTCACCAGGGATTATAAATATGAGGAAGGTAAACAAAAGCACTGGTTCTTCTGATCACATAGCTTCATTCCCAAAAATATGTAAGTTTTCAGTTAGGAGATTCTTAGTGCATTTATAGAGTAGGAGCAAAACTTATACTTTATTTAGTCAATTCCTACCTGAAAGGGGAGAAAAGGTACTGAGTAAAAAAAACCCCACAACTGCCTTGCCCTTTCTGATATGGATTTGTTTTTTGGAACCTAAATAAGTCAAGTCCAAGTGTCTCCAAATAAAGCATTCACCGTTCCATCTGCCTGTTGCTGGCATGCACTGTCTGCCTCTGCTAAGTGAGAATTAGGCTACAGCTCAGTTATTTGTCTGAAGGATAAAAGGCCTGTTGCAGAAACCTGAACTGAAGCTCAGCACTTAGGCCCAGGAAAAGCAACTCTTTCAAAGGGTGCAAAAGCACAGCACCTTCTCAGTCCTTTGGGTCTGATCATCCCCATGTTATGTTTCTCTTTTTCCTTTGCTCCTTCTGCTTTTCCTGTCATTAAACTGTCATTACCTCAATCCAGGAGCCTTCTCCCCTGCTATGGAAAAGGGGATGAGGTGCTCAGGGGATGGTTGGTGCCAGCCAGACTCAACCCACCACACAGTGCCATCAGCCTTCCCCAACATCTGGCAAATTTCTCTGTGCTGGCAAATAAGAATTCACATTTCTAAATGGTATAGCCATAGAAAGGGACAGAAATGGGAAAAGAGAAACTTTAGACTTAAGATTTTATGTTTAAAAAAATGTTATTGAAAGCACAGTGATGTTACTGACTGCAGATCCAGGAAAAGAGGTATGGCTGTGGAAAACAGAGTTTTAGTGTGCTTAGTTTAAGTACAGACACTAAGTCCTGGTTGGTTTGTGTATAGCAGCCAGGTGAAATAAAAGATGCATGTTAACTGTTGAGGATCATTTTCATGGTTCTCCCTGACAGGCTCTGCAAAAGAAAGAGAAATTTTTAAAAAAGCCCGGAAGAAGCTGGGACTTGAGGATAAATTTGATCCTACAGCACCAAAACGAGAGGAAATTGAACAGAAGCCTGACATCTCAGGAAAATTCAAGGTGGCTGGCTCTTTAGAAGTTGGCAAAGATCTCGACCTGCTTCTGGTTCTTGAAAATTTACAATCTGATGCTAAGACTGTAAATGTAAAGATGACTGCATGGAGCACTCTCTATACCAGAAGACGAGTTAGTCAGATCTGGAAGGACTCCCTATCTGTCACTCTGGCCCCAAAGGAAGGTAAATTTTCAAGTACCTTTTAATCATAATGGTTTTATCAGTAAATGGGCATTGGAGGCTGGTCAGCTTGGGGGAAAAATGCTCTAACAAACTGCAATCCCAAATCCCTACATAGAAAAGGCTGAGAAAAATATTACATTACACATACATTAACAAGGCATGTTTCACACTATCATGTCCTCAGGTGCTTTTCCCATTTTGGAAAATGTTACCATTAGGAGCCTGGGATAAGAGATATGCCAGCATCTCCAACATGAGGTGAAAGATCATTGAATCACAACTGATACTGTCTTGTAGTAATCTTAGGCCTCAAGTCATGAGCAAGAAGCAGAAATAATAGTTCATTTCTTTAATATGTAATTTAACTTTTGGGGAGGCACCAGTAAACTCCTTAAACTCCAGCTGTTGCATCTTTCAGAGCAATAGGGGGGAAGCAAGCCAGGCAATAGAGTAGCAGTGAATGGAGAAGGGATAGCATTGAAGAAATCACTATCTATCTAAAGCAAACCGATGGATTTGCATGGATTAATTTTGGCAGTGATAGCTGAAGGCCCTCCTAGTCTAATCACAGCATAAAAGGAAAATATTAATGTTAGATATGACGCTCTGTGGGCTTACAAAAGTGTGTACCAATTCCTTTTTTTTTTCCTTCCAGAAAAACAATTTCCCATTAAGATAAAGTATCCTGAATACCAGCAGCAGTTAACTACAGACAAAACAATCCAGGTCACAGCTTTATGTCATGTAGAAAATGGGATTCAAGTGCTTGTGAAAAGAAACATCACCCTGGATAATCCTGGCATCGACATACAGGTATATTCCCTTTGCTGTGACTGCAGTGGCAGGGAAAAGGGAGAGTTCTTTGTGAGCACTTCCTTCCCTGAAAGAAATGTTCTGCTCACATTCTGCTGTGGTTCATCACAGCCTCTCACAATATCTCCTCTTCTGAAAAGGCTCAGATAGAAAAGAACACTGAGAACCTGGCCTCACAAGCATTTTCTTTGCCCAGGTTCTTGGTGAAGCAAAAGTGAACAAGGAGGTGGCTGTGGAGGTGGCATTTACCAATCCTATCAACGCGGAGGTGAAGGACTGCGTGCTGCAGGTGGAGGGCAGTGACCTGCTCCAAGGAGTCCTGGAGTTACAGTGAGTACCAGAAATGTGTCCCTCTGCTGCCACAGACACAGAGCAGGAATGTGGGCATGGTGAGCCGGAGCTGAACTGTGGGATCAGACAGCATTTTCTTCTTGCTGTAACCTGGGAGGCCACTCAGTGTAACATAACAAAGCACCCAGAGAGAACCAGCTCTTCATCTAGGCTGGGCTTTGGCTCCATGGTTTGGGAGGTCAAATAATTGCTCTCATAATTGGACAGAACTTGTTTTCCTGCCTATCTTGCAGGACCACACATTTCCAGGAAAAAAAAAATCATGCTTACCCAAGCTGTAAATGTTGCTGAGGCTGTCTGTCCTGCACCTTCTTGTTCTGATCAAAGGCCAGCCATAGGATACACAACTATTCTGTCCATGCTTACCCAAATTACAACATATATCAACCAGGATTTTTTTTTTCACTTTATTAAATGGACTGCAAGTGCCAATCTGGGTGTAAAGCATTGTAAATAAATTGTATTTATATCTGACAAGTAGAAATACATGTAAAGAACAGATACAGCACTGTCTCAGCTTTGAGAACAAAAATTAACACTGCTTAGACTCAGGTTGTGATCTCAAAGGGTGGGACCTCTGAAAAGCACAAACTCAGATCTGCTCCATGTTCCAGACACAGCAGATCACAGTTTGAGCAGGATAGTTTTTGCAGAACAGACTAAACCATGACAAGCAGCTTTTTCCAAAATAAGGAAGCCACAGGCACAACTGCTTCCAGAAGTCTAAAAAATAATTACTTTAGGAGATCAATAAACAGAGTCAAGAAACTATTTGATGATGTTGAGATAGTGATTGAGAAGACTGGAATATTTTTTTTTTTACTATAGATCCCAGTTCCCTATTATCTGCTTTGGTAATTTTGCATCTTTTTCTGCCCTTTTTCCTTCAGTATTTCATAATTGAAACAGAAAAAATAAATTTTCAGACGGTTCCTCATTTTGTACAAACAAGAAATTGCACAAAAATTTCAACATATCCTCATAAATGCAGTTATTTCTGAAAAATACCTGGGATATAGGAATATACACAAGCAAACAAACAAACAAACACAAACAAACACAGCAACTTAACATTGCCATTTGCACTTGAGCAATTAGGAATGGTTCATCCCATCATTTATAAGCTCTCCTGAGGGAATTTACCAGCCTCATGTTGTCTAACCCATACAATTTTATCCTCAGGCAAGACAAGACAATATGTCAGGGTAAGGGATAAACATTCACAGGTTTCCAAGACTTACAAAACACTCTGGTGTAAAATATTTTAATTTCCATTCAGAATTTCCTGCTCTGTAAACTCTGAGGTTTTCTTGGTGCTACAACCCATTCCAATTCAAGAGTTGATATTAACATTCTTCATGGCCTCAGATTATTATTTTGCAATGATTTAGTGATGTGTCTTACACCCTCTGTTCTGCATGAAATCTTATCTCACACATGATTATGTCCCCCTTTGTGGGCTTATCTGGGTTGTTGCATAATGAATTTGTGAGAGCCTTTAATGTATGGATTTGGGTCTTTAATCACTTATCAGAGAGCCAAGCCATGTGTGGTCTTTTCATGGCCATCTAACTTTGAAGTGATAAGAGTTCTTACTCCAGATGGAAGATGATTAGTGAAGAAACTGAAGTATGATGCATAAGCCTGTTTTCAACTTACATTTTTCCTCTGTTTCCTTTTTTTTAGGATACCACCACTGAAAGCCAGTGAGAAATCCAGCACCAAGTTTAAACTTATCCCTTCTGAGGCGGGTCCCAAATATCTCGTTGTTAATTTCTCCTGTGATAAATTTGCAGATATCAAGACCTTTAAGGTGATAAATGTGATTAACTAACATGAAGATATACAAGGAGAGGTCTGTGTGTGTATAAACTGAACAAAATGTGATAACAAATCTTGTATAGAAAACAATGAGATAATCAGCAAAACAAATCTTCACTTCCTCTGATAAAGGGTCACCAACATCATATCATTACAATTTTACATTTTAATTTTCAATAAACTAAGGAATGGTTGATTGTTAATGTACTGTTGTGAGTATCTGTGTTATTAAAAAAACACCATTTTACCTTCTACTTAGAGACTCTTTGACTTTGTCTGTCTTTGGAATTCATTCCTCCTGGCTCCAGATGGCTCTGCACACACATTCATAAACTCATTGTTACATACTGAAAGCCTCATCCATTGAAATATTGAAAGCCACATCCAAAGCAGTGTTTCTCCTATTGGAATTGTGATTCTACAACATAGTGAGGATGACTTCCATAATTTATGTCATTTAGCTTTGTCTTCTTTGCTACAAAATCTGTCCTGACATTTTCCTTGGGGTTGATTGTTTGTTTTTTCTTTTTTTTTTTTTTTTTTGGTAAATCACTGTGACCAAATGAGGCATAGGAAATGTTCAGCAGGAATTTGGGTGGTGTCCAGTCTGAGAGCCATTCAACAAACACATTGGGGTAATTGCCCAGCTCAGCGTACGTATTTTAGCAGGCTGATATTTTGCACTTGCTGAAAGCCTTCTTTGGGAATAAAAGGCAGGGTAATCTTAAGTCTGAGGGTATTTTGACTTGAGAAGAGTTAGGAATTCTTCACTATAGACTATGAGGCAGGAAGTCTCAGATTCGAGTTAGAAAAGCAAACTTCAAGCCTTTATGGGAGGACTGGTACAGGCTAAATGATGGGTTCCAGTGAAGGTGTAGCCCAGTGAGTGACTTGGTTTATGGGCAATAACTGTAACAATAGGTCAAGCTGTGACTAAAAATGACTGTAGGTGAAGTGGATGGAAAGCCAAGCTGCTGCTCTGGCACTGTTGGGACAGGAAGCAATAAAATCTGAGCTCTGTGCCCCAGCTTCCCCCACACTGAGCAGGGTACTCTGACTTCTCACCGGTGAGGAGCCCAGGCTCAGATTGGTTATAAAGTTCTTTTGCCAGCAAAATTGCTTCAGAAGGGCACCTGCAGCCACCCTGGCTTTCTGCTGCCAGTCACAGGGTGTCAGTACGGGACCACACTGGACATAAAATGGGATGAGCTACAGAGAGGCTGTACAAGGAGCTCACAGTACCTTCTCTTTTTTCTTTTCTCCTGCTGTTCCTCAAAGCTTGCCAGAGCCAAGAGCTCTCATTGTGTAAATCATAGATTCATAGAATGGCTTGAGCTGGAAGGGACCCCAAAAATAACCTGGTTCCATCCCCCCAGTGTGGGCAGGGACACTTTTCACCAGACCAGGTGGCTCAGAGTCCCACTCAAGCTGGTCCTGGACACGTCCAGGGATGGGGCAGCCACAGCTCCTCTGATCAACCTGTGCCAGGGCCTCAGCACCCTCACAGGGAAGAATTTTTCCTGATACCCAATCTAAACCTTCTGTCTGTCAGTTTGAAGCCATTCCCCCTTGTCCTGTCACTCCACACCCTTGCAGCTGGGCTCTTTCCATCTTTCTGGGAGGCTCCATTCAGGTACTGGCAGGCCACAATTAGACCACCCAAAAGTCTTCTCTGTTCCAGGCAGGAGAAACTGAAACCCTCGGATTTCCTCACAGGAGAGGAGCTCCATCCCCCTGACCATCTTGGTGGCCTTCTCTGACCTACACTAAACCACAGCAGAAGTTCAAGCTCAAGCACAACCTTGAGTTTAGAATGTAGATATACACTCAATAACTTCTTTTTACATCTCTTGTGTGTGTGAAACACCCAGATTGTGCTAAAGTCAAGTGAATTGCATGAGCAGAAATGAGAGAAACCTTTAAATCAGACCTTCCCCAGCAGCACTCCCTGCACATGAAGTTAATTGGTCTAAGTAAAAGACAACTACAGTACAGACTTATGGAAGAGATTCTGCAATGGGGTTTTTTTGGTAGAATTTATACTACAGTACAGACTTAGGGAAGAGATTCTGCAATGGGTTTGTGGTTTTTTTGTAGAATTTATACTGCTTTTCTCTTTTTAGCAAAAAGTAGTAACAAAACAATTGTAACATGGATTTAGTTACTCTGGGGACATGAACAGTAGACAAAATTATTAAGGAGAAAAATTAAATATAAAAGTTTTTCTCTGAAAGTTAGCAAATTGAACTGTAATTCCAAGACTCTGATACAAGGGAAAAAGAGGAACAAAGTATTTTGAACCATTTTGGATGATGGGTGGGTGGAATTGGGCTAGGAAAACACCATTAGTCACTTAGGAACCATGACTGCTGCATTCCAAAGGGATTGCAACAGCTGCTGCTGCTGCTTTGCTGTGGTGAAGGTGAGACTGGCAGGTGCCAGTTTGGGATGTAGGCCAGTCCCAGAGAGGCTCTGGTGGCTCAGGGAGCACCACTGTGGGCGTGCCCTGCAGAGGTAAAAGAGGTGGCTGCAGCCAAGACAGAAAAAGTGTTCCGAGACTTAATTACGTGTGTGAGCAGCAAGGAAGAAGAAAGGAAATAGTCAAATGCCAGTGGGAGCAATGTGTAACATCTGAGGCAATCACTGTAAGTACTGAACGCCTGAACTCAGGAACTGGTCGATGCGGTTTGTCACTAGGGCTGTGTGTGAAGACCGGGCAACATCAGAGGCTTGTGGCTCTTATGGTTTCCAAGGAATATGAATTAAGGAAAAGAGAAAAAGACCAACTGAAGTAGCTCTGGACAGCAATCAAACCCATTTGAGGTGATTCCCGGAACAAGCCTTGACAGCCTGAACATCCTGGAAACATCCAAGGGAAGGAAGAACCGCTGAATTAGAATGTAAGTGGAGATGTTCTGTGCCAGATGTACTGACTCTGCCTGGTGGGGAAAGCTTTAGTGTTTGTCTTTGGGACAGGGCTAGCATGACTGTCATATTAGTAACTACTCTTAGTCTTTGTAATAGGAAAACAAAATTTCTGAAAAAGGTACAAAGAAGCCTGTCTTGTAAAATCAGCTTTAGAAACAGCTGCTGGAGTTTAACTTCTGTTATTTCAGTTGGTATTTCTTTCTCTGTAAATTAAAATTCAGACTAATTTATTTTTAAGTCTTTACTGAGTGCTAAAACATGATCAGTGGGGCTGCAGAGTCTTAAGCAGATAATCTTCTTCAAAACTACATCATTTTATTACTTGTACTGTTTTACAAAGTGATGGTACAAAACCAAAAAAAATATATTCATAAACCCAAAAAGAAATGTAGTAATCGTTGTTAAAATAGACAGGCTTAAAGTTTGTGCTGACAAAAAATACTCAAGTTTGTGAGTTCTTTTTGAAATAAAAATTTTGGGAAATAATAATATATGGAGCTAACTTAACAGGTAAGCAGATACTTATTTCTAGTGGGAGCTTATAATTTTATTTATCAGAGGGTATTGGAGATAATATTAGGCCAAAAAACCCTCTGAAACCAACCCACAGCTATTGGACAAACCCAGAAGTGATATTAACCAACATGGAAGTTAAGTCATCAGGAAATGCTCCTTTTTCCTTCAGAGAGCTTTTACGTCCCACCACACTCCCCATTTCCTCATCCTTAAAGATAACTTATTCATGGCACACCTATTATCTTTGTAGGAAGTTCTTCTTGTCTTGGGATTCAAGAGCATGCATTTCCTCTGAGTAAATAATTTTGGTATCTCCTCCCATAATTACACCCACGTTGAGTAGGAACTCTGGCATTAGACAGACATATATTATAGGAACCAGTTAATTCGTTTGACAACTTTACAGGTATTAATAACAACTGCTAAGTACCTCTCCCTTCTCTCAAATTTCAGCTGACAGCACGAAAAGATTGCTGGGTTTGTTCTTTTTTATGATTGATGTGACTTGGACATCCTTGAAGAACAAAGTAGAAGCTGTATGCAATTCTCATAAGCTGAGGGAATGGCAGGTGAGTTCTGCAAGGCATTTGCTTCCCTTCAGCAGGTATTTACTCAGGGCTGTTTCCTCAGGATTCATGCCCTGTAGGTATCTGCTCAGATTTCTTATCTGAAGGTAATTTTATATTGCAATTTGTTCTTGCACTTCATTTTCAAAGTTTTAATGTTGTTATTATTAAGACTTGTTTCAGAGTAATTTTTGAGCCTAACAGAGGATATTGGGACAGGGAGGAGAAAATAATTTTTCATTACTTCAAAAGGCATAATTTTTAAAATGCTTTGTCAGAGTTGTGTTATTCTTGGTATTAACAAAATTTGTGTGATGCGTTCTAATGGAGCTGTGAGCTTGGAACTTAGAGATGGGAATTCAAAGATACATTAAAACTCTACCAAAGAAAAACAGTAATGAGAGTATCTCTGCTTTTTTCAAGTTTATAATTAAGATTATTGTTGATTCAGACAATTGCAAAACAGGGCTCTTTCTCATTTAATGCTAGAAAATACATTTACAAATCAGCTTTGCAGAAAGAGCAGCAGCTAACTGCAGTTTGCTGTTGCCCATATATTCATGCTAAAAGTTCTTTTCAGCCCATCAATCCTTTCTCACATTACCTCTTTGTGGTCTTAAACTACCAAAAAAAAAAATTCTTCCTTGAATTTAGTTATAACACTTTTTTTTGTAAATTAGTTTTATCTCTTCAAGGATTAGATGTAAATTGTCGTTTAATATGCAGCTATATTGTTTCAAATTTGACTTAGTATTTCACTGATAAGCTCTGTGGTATAGGCCTAGAAGCTTATTTGAAGATCCCTACAAAAATATTGCATAGGCAGTAATCCATCCTTCCCATACTATTTTTAATTTTTTTTTAATTATTGTTTTCTTCTGGTTTCCTTTTAAAATGGTGGTGGTCATGTGTCCCCATCCTGTCCCCACTCCCCCCATCCCCAACCTCATTGCATTTATGACCCTAACCTTAATAAAAATGACTTAGAAGAGCCTTTACCAAGATACTTGCCCTGAGCATTTGTCAAAACTTGAAACACAGTGCTCCAGGTGCATTATGTAGAGTCTCCCAGGGCAGATACAAACACAGAAGGTGCTTCTCAGCATTCCCAAAGACAGCACAACTGCTCAGGTTTGAGCATGGCAACAAAACAGGGAAGGGAAAATAACCTTGAAAGGAATATCATATAAATATTTGCTTGCCAAAAAGGCAGTTCAGCATTTGAGATGTTGAGAACCACTTTATGGGGTTTAAACCACAGACCACAATAACAGCATATGTGCAGGAGGACACAGTGTCAGGGAACTCCAAGCACACTGCAAGAATTCTTCTATGACATGAAGTTATCGCTGACTAGAACAGGAACTCCAGAGGTCCAGCTGTCACTTTGAACAGAGCCAGATTCAGACAGATGGATTGACTTTCAAAAGCTTCAGCATGTCCTCAAATACCTCTTTTCATCCATATAAGACAGATGATCTCTCACTATGCATTTTTCCTTGCATCTAGGCCTGATGGCATCAGGATCTAAGGAGGAAAAGTAAGATGTCCTAATTGCCATTCCTGTGATCCTAAAAATATGTATGTTGAAAACAGAGGGGCTGCAGGACACTTTCTTTGGTGCTGGTTATGAAATGACACCAATTTGCCCCCATAAATTTTAAGTCCAGTGGTAAAAGAGCATCCAACCCTGTGCAGGAATTACATAAGTACTCTGTATGAGGGCTCTTTAAAAAAACCCAAGGAAATATTTCCATTATTGCCCAATAGACTTAATTTAATGGGGCATCTGCTTTGTAGTTGTACTTCCTCCCACAAAAGGTAATTGCTCTTAGTAACCTCACCATGCCACTACACAGCAAATGACCTCATGCCAGTTGCTTCTTCATGACTTTTCTTGTGTTTTGTAGACCTGACCCCAACACACATCAGCTGGCAGCCATCAGTGAACGCAGCCAACCACCACACTGACAGATATGCCAACACGGAGCTGACTGTGAGGCGAGGACAAGCCTTCGCTATCACCCTGTACTTCAACAGACCCAGGCAGAATGGGGAGAGCCTGGGATTTGTCACTGAAATAGGTAACACTCCCATGTTCTCTGAGAGCTGTAATCTTTATTCCTGGTAGTTCTCTCCTTATTCTATTTAGAGGTGTGATTTTCCTGCCTGTATTTTCAGTGCTTCCCGCACCCCAATATGCTCAATTTCAAGTGTGAGGGTAATGTTGAAATCACTCTGGAATGGAAACCAGTGACTCCTTCTTTCTGGCAGGACCATCCCCCTCGGAATCTCATCGCACCAGGGCAGTGTTTAACCTGTCTGAGGCGGGGGGCAGTGGCTGGAGTGCTGCCCAAGGACCCAGCGACTCTGCAGCCATCAACTTCACAATCTCCAGCCCAGCCAACGCTGTCATTGGGAGATACAACCTCACCCTCCGGGTCACCTCAGGGAACCAGATCTTCTCCAGATACCTGGGCCAGTTTGTGTTACTCTTCAACCCTTGGTGCCCAGGTAGGTGCCAATGCTCTTGGACACAGCTGACCTTGCTGCTTTCCTGCCTGCACAGAGCTGTTTCCTCCCTCTGTCTCTCTTTGGGTCACCAGGGGCTGCAATCTCAGCTTTGTGCTCACAGATCTGGTTTCACTACATTAAAAAGCTGCTGCCACCATGCCACCCCCTTTGTACCCTAACAAAATGTGCTATATGGGGTTATATCACAGACTCCTCAGAACTGAGCAGATCACTTTTTCTGTAGACTTCTCTGTCAGACTTCTTCTTCCAGTGCATCACCGCCCTCTGGTAAAGAATTTCTTCCTAACATCTAATCTGAATCTCTCCCTTTTTAGGTTATAACAGCTCCCTCCTGTCTGTCACTCTCAGCCCATGTAAAGTATTGCTCTCCCTCCTTTTTATAATCCCCTTTAGGCACTGGAAGGCTGCACTGGGGTTTCCCTGGAGCCTTCCCTTCCCAGGCTGAACACCCCCAGCTCTCCCAGCCTGGCTCCAGAGCAGAAGCTCCAGATCTTGGAGCAGCTCTGTGGTCTCCTCTGGAGGCTCTAACAGGTCCACATCTCCCTTGTGCTGAGAACCCCAGCAGTGGATGCAGAGCTCCAGGTGTCTCACAAAGGGGGGAATCCCCTCCCTCAGCCTGCTGCCCACCCCTCTGCTGGTGCAGCCCAGGATGTGGTTGATGTTCTGGGCTACAAGCACACACTGCTGGCTCCTGTCCACGGCCCATGTTCTTCATTTTGGCTTCAAAATGGACGTCTCTTGTTGCTCCAGCTTTTCATTTCTGCGTTTCTTCTGCAACATGCTGAGGCTGCACATATCTAACCTCATATTTTGCAACTATGCAATAGTCTAGAAACTAAGATTATCCTGAAAATATGACACTCTAGTGTCAAGAGAACTCTTAGCCATCCCAGTGAGTAAACAGCTTATAAAAGAAAAGTAGCCACAATCATCCACTATTTTTTTCCATGACCATGTTAGTCAGGAGCCACTAAGAAATGCGTCAATAGCCAAGATGAAAAAAGCTGCTAATTAGCTCAGCAAGTTCTGGAAGACAGAAATAATTACACAAATATGTTCAGGAAACTCAAACCATCTCTGCACTGTCCTGAGGGAAAAAGCTTCCCCAGAAACCCCTGAAAAATAATTTGTGTGTAGCTTGTAATTGATGGAAACCACAGTGCAGGGACAGCAATATTTGACAGCTCCTGAACTGGAACACCAGCGTGGCAATGGTACTCAAGAGACCAAACTCTTCTCAGATGAAAACAGAAAAATTAAGCTGTGCCCATTACAATTTTTAACTAATGATCTTGCAGAAGTCCTCCAGATTTACCAGATGTAATGGCTACTGACAGATAAAAGGCAATATCCCTAATGCTGAATGAAGGATGCTGCTGAATAACTTCTGCAGAGTGCAATGCCTCCCTGAAAAACAGGAACAGATTCAATTTGAGAGTATGCTACCACTATTGTAAGTGTCACAGCAGAAGGAAAATGGGAAATCTATTTTCTTGGCAAAGAATACATGGCACATCTGGTCTGTAGAGATGGTTCCAGGTGAGAGATTAGTCCTTAAGATGAAAAATATAGAAATTAATTCATTAACTGTAGTATCAATAAATAACTACTTATAAGAAAACAGTCAAGAGTAGAGATTAAAGAAAAAATACTGTATTGGAGAAAAGCTACTAAGAGTGGATCCTTAAGTGTCATCTGAAAAAACACTCAGATCAAGTAGCTCATCACTGACTTTGACATGCTGACATTAAACAGCATTGTCCATGCCCACATGGGCTGGGACAACTCACAGAAATAACTTGCTGCCCTTAGAGAGTGGAGAAGGTGAGAAGAAATAAGAAACAATAATAAGAAATAAAAGACCACATCTCTAGGGAGAAATAACAATGATTTCAGTGACAGACTTATCACCTGGAAATCATGAGGAATGTGAAAGCCTTTGTTAATCAAAGAACAAGAACCAAAATGAAATAGCCCTGAAAAAGGAAAATGCAATCTTAAGCTGTATAAGAGAAAACAGTTTGTCAGATTTAAATGCTAATGCCATTGGATGAGATGACAAGAATTAAACCTTGCTCAGTGAAGGGTTACTAGGATAAATGAACACATTAAAAAATCTTCTGGACCAAAAAAAAAAATAAAATTCTGGTTTAGCACACTATAAAGGTTTATTGAGAGCATATAAACCTTAGAAAAAAAAATGTTCTTCAAGTGATTATACAAGGACATTTAGATTGCTCAGAATAATAAACTCACAGGACTAGAAGGATCTTAGAAAGTCATCTTGTCCCACACCAGGGCTCTCAAGCAGGTTCAGTTCAGCAGTTAAGTCATTCCTGAGAGGTCTTGAATTCCTTCTTAATGACCAAGCTATTAGGGAAGCTCCAGAACCTCCCCTGGCAATTCCCTCCAATGAAACACAAGCCTTTCTATTAGATCTTTATCCTATTAACTAAACAAATCTTTCTTGCTTTGACTTCAGTATATAATTTCTCATCCTACATATGAGAGACACCAAGAATAGATTTTATTTCCCCCTGCCCCATCCTCTTCACAAGAATTTCTGGAACTGATTACAGCTCTTGCCCCATTCCTCGCCCCCATTTTCTTCCTACCTTAAATAATCCTGAGTTAATTCATACTTCAGATCTTCAGGAATGTTGAGCATTCTTAGTGCTCCTCCCACTTTTTCCAACTGGTCCAGACCTTGAAGTGCAGCTCCAGAAACTGCACACAGGTCTCCATGTCCCTGCTACCCCAAAACCTCAGGAATCAACAGTGATTATCTTATTTTTAAAAAGTGTGGACAAACAAAAAGTGGGGTATTGTGTGAACCACAAAAAATAGATTTATATCACATTACACAATTTTTAAAATAAACTGCAATTTTTTTATTTGCAGGAAGGGAAGGATGGGAAGTTCCTATAGGAAGGTAAAGAAGTTGATTCAATAAAATAGAAAAGCTGATCTTTTTGTATGTATTTCCTGAAATCCTGAACCTTTCAGAAAATATCTTTAAACATTATGGAGTTAAAAGCAGAGCTAAGCAGATATTGCTACCTAAGAGTGACCAAAACAACCTAAACCTCTGTGGGAACCAAGGCTTTCATAGCTGCTAAATACTGTGTCATAAACTTGGAAAAACAATGAGGAACAATGAACCCCAAGTGAATGGCTGAGCAGGTTATCCTATTAACATTCCTGATAGGGCTTTGGATCAGGCAAGCAAAGGTCTTCATTTAGGAATCTTAAAACAAAACAAACACATCTGGAAAAGAGAGAAAAATGTCATCTGTGTGGTTCTCTTTAAATACCTCTTCCACTTCAAACCACCCTGAGAAGACAGAAAAATGTGGTGAGCTAGCCTGGACTTTTTTTCTATCTTCCTCACAAAAACATGGTGTGGAGATGGGGGACATTTAGATAATACACAAGGCTACACTAAAAGTAGGGGAAAAAAGTTAAGTAATATAATATGGATCCTTCTTTCACCCCACCACACCTTCCCTGGCCATGTATAATAACAAACATTATCACTGAACTGCACCTGTTCATGGAGCTATTCTAAATACAATAACAATTCTATTTTGCTAAGACAAGTTTTGTCCTTGCTAAATCAGGACAAAACTATTTCTGAAAGGTTGCTAGTGTTCTCAGCTTTAAGCCTGCCCTACTTGGTTTTCAGGTGATGATGTCTACATGTCCAATGAAAACGAGAGACAAGAATATGTTCTAAATGAAAATGGAATAATCTTTGTGGGTAATGCAAGGTACATTGAAGCAAGAGGGTGGTATTATGGACAGGTAAGTCACAAGGAATGTGTTTGGACTAACATTCTGTCTCCAACAGCATTTATCTTATCATTATTTGCTGTTTATAGAATAACTGCACAAACCTGTGGTTTGCTCACAGTGTGCCCCACTGTCCCTATCACCTTTGGGCTGGGATATCTCAGAAAGGAGGAACTGCAGTAAAATCTCCTTTAATTCTGTTTGTGAAACCACCAATTTTCTCAAAAATGTATCTTACCTGATGACAGTTTCAAGACCTCCTGAACATCTGTCTCACCATGCTGGATCTGAGCCTGTACTACCGCCAGGACCCAGCCATGGATGTGTCCCGGAGAGGAGATCCCAAATACGTGGGCAGAGTAATCAGCTCGATGGTAAGAAAAGGACAACTTAACCCCAACCCCACATGAGTGAGCAGAAAGCACCAGAGACTCAGCCACCTGCACCCAAAGCAACAGAATGAGCTGGACACAGTGCATTACAGACAGTTCATCCTGTGCATTCTGTCCACTGGCCTCTTTTAGATCAATGGGAACGATAACGACAATGGAGTTCTCCTGGGCAAGTGGCAAGGGAGTTTCCACTCGCATGAGAACCCATCCAGGTGGGATGGCAGCGTGGTGATCCTCAAGAAGTGGCGTCAGGACAACTACAGGCCTGTCCAGTACGGCCAGTGCTGGGTGTTTGCAGGTGTGATGTGTACAGGTAAGATGCCAGGATGGAGGACTACGGTGAAATGGAGGCGTCTGGGACCTCTGGTTTTATCAAAACTACAAAGCAATAATTTCTGCAAAAGGAACAGTGCTGTGAAAACCACTAATGCTGAAGAATCACAAAATATTTAGACACCTTGTTTCTCAGATATTTGCAGACATTGAACTAAAGCTGTGTGGGTTCTGTTGCATTTCTTGCTCATTTGGTTTTTTTTATAAAATACATTTCAGTTTTGAGGTGCCTGGGGATTCCAACTCGTTTGGTTTCAAATTTTAACTCTGCCCATGACGTGGATAGAAACCTGAGTATCGATAAGTACTATGACAGCTCTGGAAGGAGTCTAAATATCAGCAAGGATTCCACATGGTAAATATTATTTCCTCCATCTCACCAACAACAATAGAGAGGATCCAGGAGAGTTAAAAACATGAACACTAGTAGTACAAAAGCAACTGAGTGGGCAAAATGTAATACAGCCATCTGAATTAATATTGCAGACATCCATTTGGAAAACAAACAAACAACATAATTCATTATTTTCTCCCTCCCTGCCCTGAGGTCTATACTCAAAAGCAGGCAGTAAATCTGTCCTTTGAAAGAGGTGCTGTAACTTGACGGTTTATGTCTCAGTTTAGAGTTTAGACATTTTTTTTGAAAAATTCACTACTCCTCTCCAATTGGAAGTTTGCATGACTCTATTTTATCGTGCTTTTTAGACATTGTTGTTTGTCTCCAGGGATTATCATGTCTGGAATGAAAGCTGGTTCATTCGCCCAGACCTGGGAAGAGCATACAACGGGTGGCAGGTTTTGGATGCAACTCCACAAGAACAGAGCAGAGGTAACACCTAAGTTCTCAGCCTGATTTAAGAGTACTTCTCCAAACTGAGGACAACTAATAAAGTTTAACCTTTATTTTTTGTTTTTTTCCCCATTTAGGAATTTTTCAGTGTGGCCCTGCATCTGTCTTAGCCATCAAAGAAGGTGAAGTGGGTCTGGATTACGACACCTTGTTTGTGTACTCAGAGGTGAACGCCGACTGCAACAGATGGATTGTATACAACGATGGAACTAAGAAAAGAGTTTATTGTGATACTGAAATCATTGGCAGGTCTATCAGCACCAAAGCTGTGGGCAGCAATGGCCGTGTGGATATCACTGCTAACTACAAATATCCAGAAGGTAAAGCAACTAGCAAAAATGATCTCCTGTTGTTGCCTCCTTGGTGCTGGAGCTACAGTGGGTAACCTGCTTAGTTTAAACATCTCTGCCTTGCCTTCAGAAAATATTTCTGCCAGTGTGTTCAGATTACTTTCTTAATACAATGAGTGTTATGCTTCTGGTTTTGTGCATTCAGTAGCTTCCTCATTAAGGGACAATGAAAAATATAATTTAGTCCCTTCCACAGAAGTGTAAAATTTAATGCATACACAAAACAGGGCTATAGAATACATTTTGCTACTCAAGGCAGACAAACCCTCAGGGTTTCACTCCTCACTGTTTTAGTGCAACCATATTTAATACAGAGGCTGGCTGTCATCAGATCAGCAGAGTATCACTTAGCACACTACTGCATGTTCTGACCAGAGAAAAAGAAATCTCACTTCTAGACAACCACAAATGCATCATATTTCATTTTAGAAATGTATTCACCTTGTAACAGTATATCTCCTGTGAAAAACCTGAACGGAGGCTTAATGAAGATACAGGAAGCTTTTAGGTATTGCAAATTTCTGAGTGATGCTGATACCCTGTATTGGTCTGAAAACCTTTGCACAAACAAAGTGCATTTGCAACAAAATTGGAATTTTACTTGGCTCTCTGCTCCCACCAGGATCTTCTGAGGAAAGGCAAGTCTATAGAAAGGCCTTGGCTAAGATACTGGGAACAAGTGTCACAGAAGGACGCACAGACTCTCCTGGGGGAAGATCTGCAGACACAATGAGGAACCCTGGCATCGCTGGGAAATTCAAGCTGGCTGAACCTCCAGTTTTTGGCAAAGACATTAACCTGGTCCTGGTCCTCAACAACCTCTCCTCTGAGCGCAAGAGCGTCAGGGTGGACATGAGCGCCTCCACCATCCTGTACACCAGGAGAACAGTGGCAGAGATCCTGAAGGCAGCCACTTCTGTGGAGCTGGGTCCTAAACAAGGTAACTCTTGGTTCCCTAAGGAGCCAGTATAGCTCTGTTCCTAGCCCCAGGAAGGCAACTGGAAGGAAGAAGCATCAGTGCCATTCCTATATCAGCTTTGGAGTGCATCTATTCATTCCACCTCTTCATAGCATTTATGAGTACATTTTACATTATTTTTTTCCCTCTGAAAATTTGCACTAGTTCAAGCATTAATTGGATGTCTCATGATGTGTTACAAAGAAGCTACACTTACATTTAGCTCCAGAAGCAGCACTATGTGTGTGTGTCACTGTTTCTGTATGTATATATATGTGCATGAGTGTGTGTGGTGACTTTTACATAGGGACACATTCTAAACGAGTAAAAAAAGTCTGATGTGTGCCTTCTGGCACTGAACAGCCAACACATGAAAAGAAATCAACTAGGAAAAAGTTTAAAAGCTACAGTGAAACTCTATCTCTCTTTTGAAGAGTCAAGACTATTGAAATTATTATAGAGATCTTTTTCATCCCCAGGGGCTACAAAGATAAACATTTTTCCCATACACAGAAAAGTTGTAGGACTACAGTGAGCAGCTGACCAGGTCACTTGAAAAGGATCTCTGTGAAACTTGACCCAAACTTTCTTCTTGACTGAGGTAAAATAAAGACAATATAAGGAGGGAATAGATTAAAATTGTTATACCTCTAATCATAAGAAATGCAAAGAGTCAGGAATCCAGTGAAATGAAGATGAGCAGATTCCCTCAGTTTCAGGCCAAAATCCTCTATTGAAAATTGTAAGGGTCAAATGAGTCAAAGTAGGCAAGGATCACCAGAAGAGGGAAATACATAATCAGTCTCACAAGAAGGAAATAGAAACAAACTCCACTGCTATCTTTTTTCTCTTCAGAAAATAGTAAAACCCCTCACTATAACCCTTTTTTTCTTTAGCTTGCTTTGAAAATGTAATGGTTCCTAAATATATGTCTGAATTCTAGGGAAGCACATCCGGGTAAAGATCCCTTATACTCATTATGGAAGATATCTGACTACTGACAAAAGGATCCAAGTTACTGCTCTGTGTGAAGTGATGCGCTCGAACGGGCTGAAGCTGCTGGTGGAGAAGACAATCATTTTAGAGGACACAAACATCATCATTAAGGTGAACAATAAGATGAGAATCTGGGGATAAACACATTACTTTTAGGTTGCCATTTCAGAAGCTGTTTGAAAATTGTGCCTCCTTGAATTGAGAATGCAAGGATGTGAGAGGCCAGTTCTGAACCTGGGCCTGAATCTGCCCCATTTTTCAGAACAGCTCTGTTACCTTCTTTTTTTCCCAGTCACAAGCCACTGCCTTATGTTCCACAGTACTTGTTTTCATCTCATGTATTGGCAAGTGCTTGTGTTGTCCTTAAAGAACTTTGCTAAAACACAGATTTAAACCCTTAATTCTTACCAGTGCTAGAGCCAGTTCTTATTGTTTCAGCACTTTAATCCTAATCAATGATGTGCCAAAAAAGAAAAAAAGCCACTCAGCAGCCCAAAGATCAGACAGGTTTCATGGGACATGTCTGTGTAGCCAGGGCTCCATTTCACTGAAATTATGCACAAAAATTGCAGAGAGCTGGACAGCCCTACTGAGCTGAGCCACTTCCAGCTTCAAACATCAGGAAAGTTAATGTTTGTCAGCTCCACCGAATTGTGACTCCAGGAAAGCTTAGACCAGCAGGTGATCAGAACTGTGTTTTGTCCTGCAGCTGCCCCGGAGGGTTGTGGTGAACAGAGCTGTGTCTCTGGAGATCTCCTACGCCAACCCCCTCCCCGAGCCCGTGAGCCGCTGCGTGCTGCTGGTGACTCTGATGAACCAGCAGGTCAAGATCAAGTAAGTGCAAGCTGCAGAAATCACCACTGCTCCCAACATGACCAACAGCACATATAATTTCTCAAACAGAAAGAAGGAAAAAAACCCCCACACTTAACTCATCTTTTTTATATTTTCTTTTTCTGAAAACAAAAATGTCACCAAATGTATATAGGTATGTGATTCCTTAATCATGTGGTGTTTCTTCCACACAGAACTTCTTTAACAACTCAACCCTGCTAACATTCTTTTTTCCTGGGAAAGCAAATGCACATGTCAAATTCTTTTGTCTCTCTGCAGCTTTTTCTGCAGTTTGGCTTTCTGGTTTTATTTTCATATACAATACCCTGATACTACACAGATAATTAGGCTAAAGCAAACAAGTCAGACACTCCCCTTGGTTCAGTCAAAACAAAAAGTTGCTCTGTTCTCCTTTAAAGCAGGAAAACACTTGCCTTTTCAAAACATAAAAGCAAATTGTTGTGGGTTTTTTTTTTTTATTATTTTCCTCCAGACTCTGCTGCTTTATGGATCAGCTTAGTCTTGAGTAATAGTTTGTATTTCCTAAAGCTTCTTCTAAAACAGCCTGACTTGCTTGGGTTGTGGAACTATTTGTACTTAATAACCTATAAACACAAGGAAAATATTACTCCAATAAAACTCTAAGCAAATTTAGGCCAAAAGGAGATACAAACCAAGCACATGGCCATTAGAAAAATCATTATTGCCAAAATGGATATGAACCAAGCAGGCATTGGACAGAGTACTGACCTTTGACATCAGAGTTTTTCTATTCTGAGTTTGTGTTGACTATCCAAATTTGCATCCAGTCCTAAGATGGAGCTGTGACATTGCACCTTTCTTTTCCATAATTCCATTTTAGAGTAGAGGAAGATGGTACTGTCCTTTCTCATTTCTTAGTCTACACAAAGCCTCAAACCCTAAGTAATTTTCAAAACCCATGGCTGAGTCTCAAGCAACTGCATTTCTGTTTCTTAGGAATCTCATAAAAGACAATGCAAGCCTAAACTAAATTCTTAATTTCATATTTGTTTCTTTTTTATTTTCAGTTTGGCACGACTGGCACCGAGGGAGAGATCAAAAATTTTTTTTGAGTTCACACCTCGGAGGGCTGGGCCCTTACAGCTGCAAGTAGACTTCTCTTGTGACAAATTTTCACACGTGAAGGGATTTGTAACAATTGCAGTAGCACCTGCATAATGTGATGGAATCAACCTTCCATTTCAGCATAAACACAGCAAGACACTCTCCTCTGTATAGGAGCAGTGGTGACTTAAAGGAACTTTGCACAAAGATTGGTGACCTCTTACATTGCAGTAGAATCAAGTCTGCTTTCATGGTGCTGAATTATTTAGTCTCTAACTGTATTTCTCTTCCCTCTCACCCCCTGACAGAAGAAAAAAATGAAATCCCTTCTTTGTAGAAATAGTTTCACAATTTTCAAATCTCATTCTGTTAAGCTCCCAGTTTTGACTTTTCCCTCCAATAATTAATACAATCTCCTTTCGACCACATTCTAATTGTCAGCAATAAATAAAAATCATTCTCAACTGTATTGTTTTGTAATGATTTATACATTCCATGGGGGTAGCACAAGAAACCACAAGATTGAGGAAAAGGGTTTTTTCTTCATTTCACAAGCCAGTAACCTAGAATAGTGGAACACTTCCTCAATTGTTCACCGTTCTCTATTTGTGACACCTACAGTTCCATGAACGGGGAGGAAAAAAGCCTAGGAAGGCTGGGAAAAATGATGTTTGGGATCCATGGCAGTATTTGTGTAGCCTGTGGGCTACAGAGTGGAGAACATATATACATATTCAAAACAGTAACCTCATTCCTGTGCATCCTGTGAGTCCCAGCACCACAAAGCACAGGGAGGGTTTTGCAATAGTGTGCCAGCCCAGCAAGGTCACCGAGGACAAGGAACACATTTGTCTTCAAACCTTCCCTGTGCTCACTCAGGGGCAGCCCCGAGCCCACAGCTGTCAGTGTGTGCACACAGAAACCTCTCCTGGGTTCCCCATCCCAGCATTTCCAGTACCAGGTGAAACCCACCCTGAGGCAGCTGTAAGGATCCCCTGTTCCTGCAGCCTCTCCAGGGCTGCTGAGACAGGGAAGGACTGGGCAGGTACAGGAGCTGCCAGGTCACCCTCACAGCAGGATGTGGGGCAATCGTGGCAAACTCTGCCAAGCCTCAAGAGTTATGTTTGCTGTATGACTTACAAAAAGTTTAAAGCAGAATTAATAAGCCGAAAGAGAGCCGTGAGGAGTTATGGACATGGGTGTTTTTGTTGGACAGTTGATCATATTTCAGAGTCTGGAGAATCATAGATTCTTACAGAAAAAAAACCCACAATAGAAACCATTAAAGAAGCCTTTAGATTCCCTTTTAAAAATATATATTTAAACTGCAGGCAATTAATTCGCCTTTTTGGTTCCCAGCAATCTTTTTATGAAAGTGGAAACAAAACAGAAAACAGAACTGAAGAAAAGAAACAAGGCAGAATGTAGAGGTGAGGAATATCAGAGATCACCCCTTCTCCTGACACCCCTTCCTCTTCATTACAATCCACTGGAAGTCCAGAGCAGTGTGGAACCTATTCTGGGGACAAATTGGCAGGACATGTTTTTAGATAAGCTGTTACACAGGATGAGAGAGGACAGGGCAGGAGGAGCAGAGAGTGCCTGTAATTACAGTGGGCAGGGCTCACACCAGAAGAGCAGCTCTGTGGTCTCCTCCAGGGCCCAACCAACCTTGCCAAGCCAAACAGCTACAGAGAAAATATGTGCATGTATGATGAGCACCAAAGTACAAAGAAAAATTATTAGAAGCAGAGGCAGCCATTAAACACTTCTCTTTACTTAACACAAGTCCCCGATCGCAGCTGACTGCTCAACAATGCCCCCTCCCTGGCAAGGGCTGCTCCTTACAGAAGAAATGCAGATTACAGGTAATCATGTCAGAAACAGGTAAGGAGGAGGAAACATTATTACAATAATGCTGTGGCAAAGACAGAAGAAATTATGTGCAGTTATGTGGAAGATCTTCAGAAAGTTGTCTTAAAAAAAAAAAAAGAAGTGGGAAAAAAAGCTACTGGCAGTAACACTAATTATTATAAATCTACTCAGATCACTCCATGTCCCACACAGCTGTGCTGTACAATAAGTACAATAAGTATATTAGGCTACACTTGCCCTCTGTGCATACAGTCCCCAAAAACCTAAACTGACACAAACCAAACCATCTAAAATTAAGTTGCTTCTCTCTACTTAAATACGTATTTCCTTCATTAGACCAAATTTTGGATGCTTTCCTCTCTAAGATGCCAGAATACTGATAATCATCTTTCCTCAGAATACTGATTATCATCTTTCCTCAGCAATTCACCAGTTTTACATACGGATAATTGGATTCAAGATTGTGCAATTAAAGCAGTCATCAGTGGATGCTCACGTAGGATATCACTACAAAAACAGTGGCTACCAACCACAGGTCACACCCAGCTTGTATAAACTCCAGCCAAGTCCAGTCCTGAGCCTTTCCTTACTGGTGCTGGTGGAAGAGGATTTAGGATGTTCTTGCACACTTTTGTAACCATAGCCTGAGCTACACACAAGGGTGGAAAAGAAGAAAGAATCCTTATGGCAGGTAAGTTCACCCAGCCTGATGGCTCCAGACATCTCTCTTCCAAACCAGATGAGCAATATTTGCTGAGGAACAGGATAAATTACATCTAGCTGCTCTCTCAGGAAACAGGATAAATTATATCTTGCTGCTCTCTCAGGAACTTTACTTTTTTAGGTTAAGTGTATTTACTGTTTTTTCTACTAGAAGTGATTTTCTTTTTCCTTTTATTATCATGGGTCTTGTACCTTTTTTTCCCCCCAGTAACAGAGAAAAGTAGCATAAGAAAATATTTTCTGTCATATGAATTAGCTGGTCTGTTCAGTGCTTTTGTAGCCACCTAATTAACCATTGGCTAGTGACTGGGGCATCAAACTGCTGCAGGGAAATCCCAGGCTCTAAGATCAAATGAGGTCTGGCCTCAGCCAGGTCACTTGGTGGCCTCTGGACTCCCAAGGGGCTTTGCCAGCCAAGAGCTGATTGTCTGTCTGGGACTGCACCCACTGTGCTCACTCTGATGCTGACTGTAAAGATCTCGAGTTAGGCACATGGACCATGGAATACTCACACACAGACCCCACAGTTTAGTTAAACATGCTTTCCTGTTGGAGCTTCAGCTTTCAGTCATAGGCAAAGAGAACCAACCCTGTGTGCACCACGGTCAGCATCTTCAGCAGTGACCACGAGGCTTTTCCTTCTGAGCACGCTCCCAATGTCTGTCCATTACTGATAGACACCCAAACAAATTTTTGGCCAATTGTACACTGACAGAATTATAGAAAATAAGTTTTCTTCACAGGCACTGAAAGAAGAAAAAGAAATTATAAGATTGAAATTGAAACTGTGATGATTAAAACAAGGATAAATTTAAGCTTTATGTGAAGAAAATATTTGCCCCATATACAGAACTTTTCTTTCTGATCTCCTGCACATATTCTCTAGAAACGTCTGTGTAGCCATGAACTTTGCAAGGCAAATCAAACTATTGATGCAGTAAATTGTTAGAGCACACCATTGCTAGCCACTGCCTTCTTTATCTTTCCTACTTCTGCTCACTGTCCCTCTTCCTCTGTTGGACATCTGTGACATTCCACTCTGACAGTCCTTAGCAGCACTGTTTAGGTGCTTTAACATCAGAGCTTCAGTAACATCAGAGCCCATGGCTCAGTTGCCATTAAATCCTCTATGCATGACATTTTTATTTACAAATGTGCAAAATGTTCTGAGTTTCCTGCATCTCTGCAGAGCTCACAACACGTGGTGCTCTCTGCCCCACAGAGCCTGGGCACTCAGGATACACATGGATAAAGTGCAGCAGGGCAAACTGACTCCTTTTCAAACCCAAGTGCCCTTCAGAAACACCTTTAAGTCACTCTCAAATTAAAGGACTTGATATTAGGAATGATGCTTTCCACAGGTCCCTTTCAATTAAACATGTTTCAGCCAGGAAAATGAAGTGATGATGCAAGCCACACGCTTTCCAGGCATTTCACACCATGTGACTCAAACATCACAGTCCTGCCAATGGAATTTCTGTCTCCAGGTGACACATTTGAAGCAAGACCCTTAACTGAGAACACTCACACATGCTTATGTACACAGACTACAGGAAAGTCACTTGCTCCAGGCCTTCACTGCCTGGAAATGCACATTTCTTCCAGAAAGCTGAAAAATTACTATAATTATGCCTTTATCAAGCCTTCACAGAATGTAACTCCATGCAGCAAACACAGCAGAAAACTGAAATCTCACCCTCTCTGTTATTACAGTAGAACCTTGTGGATTCTCTTAGACATGAGCCCCTTTCTTGGTCCAGTGAAATGATGGAAATGTTGGTTACAGCACCATTATTCTGCACAGGGTTAACAAGCTCCAGTCAGAGCAGGAGGTTTTCCTCACCTGAAACTCCTCTGGAATATCATACTGGGAAAGGGCACTTTGCAAACACCTGTTTTCATAGGGGAATCTGAGTTTTTTCTGCTTTATTTTGTTTGTTGTTTGGGTTTTTTTTTAATTTATCAAGGAAAGAGAAAGCTTGAAGCTTTTGTAACCTGAGCTTCAGTGCCCCATTTTCATAATTGGGCAACCTATCATGATACAATAGAACAACCCATAGCACTGCCTCGAGATATGCCACTCCTCTGCTTGTAATCTTTTTCCAGCAGAGTGTGAAATAACACCCAGCTTCAAGCTACAAGGCTGTAAATTAATTTAGATACAAGATACGTGAGAAGATAACAAGCAAGTTCCACACTGAAGATACCAACCTCCTAGCAGTGTTTCCAGAACCAGCCTGGCATTTCCTGATGAGAGTTTTAATAATTCTATCTGTAAATCTGGAAAACATTATGGGAACTAGATATCACCACAGAAAAAGAGCAGGAACACAAGGAATAGAACAGTATCTTCAGACTTTAACAAAATCTGACCTAAAAACAAAAGTTTTGATTTTTTTGTTTAAATTAAAGATGAATTCTCTGAGGTTTTAATTTTTGAATGTTTTTTATTTTTCTGAAAGCACCCTACAGAAAAGGGTTCATCTTTTAGCTGTTTGTCTAACTCCCTGGCCTTTCTTCAATTTTTAATAACAATGGGTTTTTCTTTTTTCCTATAGCACATAATGCCAGCTATACATAAATGTAATAAAATTAGTACACTAGACACAATGAAAAGATGTGCAAGTCTGAAGAAAAATGTTGTTAATTAACATGTCTTGTATCTTTCTAGCCCTAAAAATAGGAAAAGTCAACTGGCAATCCAGACTAAATAAAGCTGCACACCACACCTCTGATTACAGCAGCACAGAAGTGATCTTGAGGAGAGGGCAGCCCTTCAATATCTCTCTGAACCTCAAAACAACAGTGCAATCTTGGGACAACTTCACCTTTATTGCAAGCACAGGTAATCTCCCCATGGCAGTCATCTCGTATCCAGGTTATTCCAGCTCCAAAATACTTGTGCCTTACAGGTCTACATGGCCCATTCTTGAAACATTAAGCTTCGTCCTGTTTCACTCAGGATTCCTTGTCCTTTTAGGCTTAGGAGCTCCCATTTAAAAGTTTGATGTACACCTTAAGGCAAGAGGCAGTTAATAATTAAAAGGCAGGCAGGAGCCATCCTCATTCCAAAGCCAAGGCTGTATCTCTGCTCCTAAGGACGTGCAGCACTGCACGTCATCCTCATTCTGGACCCCAAACATAACTCACCTCTACCTCTCACAAACCACACCCCCAGTTCATCCATTCCCTCCGGCAGGACCATCTCCAGCAGAATCCCAGCAGACCAAGGCCATATTTACCCTTTCTGAGGAGGATGACTGTGGCTGGAGTGCAACCCAAGAGCCCAGTGAGCCTCGCTGCCTCAACTTCACCATCCTCAGCCCGGCCGATGCTGTCATCGGACGATACAAACTCCAGCTCCAGGTCCTTGCTGGGAACAAGGTCTCTTCCAAAGTCCTGGGCCATTTTGTGCTACTCTTCAACCCCTGGTGTCCAGGTATGCTCTGATGTATCACATCCTTCAAATAACCCATTGTCTCAGCCAGGAAATCTGGGTGTCACAGTAAAGTCTGTCTGACAGTCACAGCTACAGAAAGATGTTTTTTTTGCTCAACATCAAGGATCAAGTTTTCATGCTTTCTTCAGTGTTGCAAGGCATCTAAGACCCAGATTCCTGTTTGTAGGATGAGAAATCAAAGGCAGTAAATATTCCAAATATTCATTCTAGATTTTTTGTTCTCTGAGTCTTGCATTCAGTTGTAAAACAAATAACATGTGCCAGTGAGACACTGCGCTTACTGAAGGGACAGGAACACAGTCAGTTCCCTTGAAAGGAATTTCATGCTTATTTTACTCCCCCTCTAAATGGTTTCAGAGGTGTAGCAGAGAGTCCTAAGCCTGAATGCACGGCAGTCTCAGCTGATCCTTAAAATTGCTCTCTATTTGAGATTTTCAGTTACAGCAAAACAATTTCCTTCCAGCCATCATGTCTCATTCTGCTTGTAGATGATGATGTCTACATGGCTGATGAAGAGGAGCGGCAGGAGTATGTTCTGAATGACAGTGGAATCATATTTCAGGGAGTGGAGAAAGATATTGAAGAAGAAGCTTGGAACTATGGACAGGTAAACAGCACCACATCTTCCAGAACTTTCAAAATAAGAATAGTGAGTAAATAGGCTCTTGAGGAGAAAAAAATCCTTCTCTCTTAGGATAAGAGTTCAATATTCCTCACTCACTTCATATTTTCTTGCAGATACGTATCTCATTTATCATTACATTAGAGATAGCAGCATCAGCATCATTTCCCCTGTGTAACATGTGCTCACACAGAAATGAAAGAAACAAAGCAGAATTTTAGTTTTCTTTTGCCTGTTACAAAAACTGGTAAAAGTGTACTTGTTTTTTGAACCTTGTAGACAGCAAAGAAAGCCACTGGGTATTGCAAAGCCATGCATATAAATATTTATGCAATCTGTTCAGTAATGGGGCAGAAGGCACTAAAAGGATACCTCAAATGTACTTCAAATAACTCATGTTGGAATTTTTAAAAATCAGTGTGGCCTTCCAAGTGTAAGTGCTGCAGACAAAGCTGCAGCCCATCTCCAGCCACACAGCCATCCTGCAACTGCCCAGGCCAGCCAGAACCATTCCTGGCCACTTCATGCCCACCAAGTGCACCAGCATTTGCAGACAGCATTTCTATTGATCCTCCTGTTCTCATGGCTGCTTTTACTGATAAATGAAACAAGGTCAGAGTTCCTTTCTGTCTCAGAGGTCAAGGGATGTGGCCATCCTTGCCTGGCCACGTCCATCCAGCCATTGGGGCATTCTCTGTGCCCAAGCAGTGTCTCAGTGACTCTAACCCACAATAACTATTTTTGTGGGTTTCTTCCAGTTCAGATCACCTGATATGAGGTGGAGGCAGCCCATGAGAGTAAAGCTTTCATAACAGACAGGTACCTCAAGGGGCAGGGCAGGATGTGGGAGGGTGTGACCCCTGCTGAGCCCAACCTGCAGTGATCTTGTCTGTGCCACCAAACCAAGTAGTGTCCTCATGAATGCCAGTGGCCACAGCCCCTCACTGTGTTCACAGACATCTTTAAAATACTGTGGAGAGTTGGCAGCTTAATAGTTATGTTTTCTTCTTGGCCTGATTTTCTTCAACACTACAAAAAACACCTCTACTCCCAACACCCTCCTCCCATGCTGAGAGAAGGAAACCAGGTGGGGAGTTTATCCTTGGGTTTTCTTATGAAATTAGCCTTAACACATTGCTTGTCTTGATTTCAGTTTGAAGAGGACATCCTTGAGATCTCTCTGGCTATTCTGGACCGGAGCCTGAGCCACCGTGAGGACCCAGCTGTGGATGTCTCCAAGCGGAGCAGCCCTGTCTATGTCAGCAGGGTTATCAGCGCCATGGTAAAGTGATCCAGCCCCTACAGCTGGAAATGCACCTGCCTACAAAACCACAACCCACACTCAAGCTTGAACATTAATTCCTCAATGTTTTATAGGTGTAACCAAGAAAAAAACAGCTACAAAATAGGTAAAATGGAGCTTTGTGCTGCTTCCCAAAAGTTTGCTCATGACTGAAGGAACGTTTCCAAGAACTTTTGAGGAACATCAAATCTCAGATGTATTTTCCTAACAGATTTTCATCCCATTAGATCTTTTTGCTAATTTGGAAAGCCTTTGTCTATTCTGAAATCACTTGTAACTTTTTTCAAACACCAGGGGAAGTGCAAAATATTTTGGAAAACCAGTGCTGCCTCAGCTGCATTTAATGTCTGAATTTAGCATTCTTTACTTGAGGGATATTTGTTCAGTGAGGTTTTTACCATTTCCTGCAACAAATAGGTACAGCTTCTCAGCACACAGCCATCATCACAAACACATAAATGCACTAGGCAGCTAAGAAATTTTCCATTATATAAATAATACACGCCTCATCACATTCCTTAGCTGAGATTCCTCCTTTATAGCTGTGATATTTTTTAGCCTTTTGGACAGCACTCACTTTAGGCATTCTCAGCTTCAACATAAAGTAAATAACTCTACTCAGATGTACAAAATTACAATAAATACAAATAATTAAGGAAAAAAAAACTTACTGCATCCTGTACCACGACACTTGATACTTAAACTGGGTGTGTAAATGTTACAATGGATGTGCACAAATACATGCAGCCATGTTTGGGCAAGCTGTAAGTACTGTCTGTGCATTTGGAACTAATGTACATTCAGAAAAAGATGGATTTCTCTAGGCTTCCATAAATCACTTGAGAATGTGAAGCAGCATGAGTGCACAGTCTCGCAGAGTAATGAAGGTGTGACCAATAGATGAAACAGAGAAAATGTAAACAGGTGTCAGTCAGGACATTTGGGACTACTTGTACTGAAAACAAGGTAGATTTGAATCACCAGATCCTACAATTTGGTAGGGTTTGGTCCAGTTGTGGCCTTTGAGCAAACAAAATTCTAAGATTCAAATATTCAGTCCCACCACCCAGTGGATGAGAGCAGTGCTACCCACACAGGGTCACTTTTATCTCCCTCTCTCTTCTCCTGTAAACACTTTAATTCTCTCATGAGAAGGACTCTTTCAGGTGAACAGCAACGATGAGAAAGGAGTGGTGGAAGGGAAGTGGAGCGGGAAGTTCCGCTCAGGGACAAACCCCCTGCGCTGGAGCGGGAGCGTGACCATCCTGCGCAAGTGGTACCGGGCCAGGTACAGACCCGTCCGCTACGGCCAGTGCTGGGTCTTTGCAGGAGTCACCTGCACAGGTAACAGGGAGACATGGAAATGACACCAGAGACAGCTCACTACCAGTTCTCAGTCTGAACTTTGTGGCAATTCTGTTGAGGCTGTTTCAGTTTTGACAGGGAGAGTGAAGGATGCCTGCTCTCCCTGTGTGAAGGGTTAATCCTTCAGTTTACAGGTTGTAATAACACATGCCAGCTTTGTGAGTAACCAAACAAAAACCAAAAGGGTTTTCCAGGCTGGGCTGGTGAGAAGAGTAAAGTTTCCTGTGTCACAGCTAAGATTCAAAGAAAACCAGGACTCTTTTAAGTCTGTCTCCTCGCACTGCCAGTTTTGGAGTGCTGTATCTTACCTGCTGGTGACACTAGAGCAAGTCACAATTCTGAGGACTTGTAAAGGGAGCTGCAAGTCAGGAAAATAATTTCATCCTAGCAGTGTCCAGTAAGAGTTGCTTTGAGGTACAAGAATCTCTTTGGGGAAAATACAAAGGAAAATTGAGAGGTGTATCTTCATAAGTGGTTAAAGAAACAAGGAACAAACAGAGAGAAAATGAGAGAGAGAACAGGATGAAGAATCAAAGATTAAAATGAATGGGTGAACCAAAGTCTTTTTGAAAAGGACATGAGAGGTAAGAATGTCATGTTAGTGGAAGTGTCTTTTAAGCAATTTTGCACAATGACTGTGACTTGCATCATAGCTGGAGGGAAATTTCTGAGGGCTTGTTTCACCACTGAAAACACACACTAAACTGTTTCACCAAGAAAAAACACTTTCTAAATGTCTGCAAAATAGGTTTACAAAGCTTTTATGGTGTTCTGTATTGCAGTACTGAGATGCTTGGGAATACCTACTCGTGTTATTACAAACTTCAACTCTGCCCATGACAAGAACCTGAATCTGAGTATTGATAAATACATTGACATATCTGGAAACAACCTGCACTTGAGTGAAGACAGTGTGTGGTAAATATACATATTTCTTTAATATGTCTTTCATTATATTCTCCACTGGTTAAAATATCTAAACTCATGCTCCTGAAAAAACACCTGACCCCACGCTCCCAGTGATACAAAACTCCACACCAGACCTTTGGCTTTTTGTTCAGGAATGTTCAATATTGAATTATTGACTCTGAAATTAAGTATTTTTCTTTTAACATTTCTTTTTCATACCATCCCAACATTTCTCAGAGGTGTAACACAAAAAGCTGGCAAAAAACAGGGAAGGAGGTACTCATGCAAGGAGTGCAGCAGCTGCTCTCTCCACAGAGCAGTTTTCATTCATTCACTCAATTAGGATTATTTCTTGCATTGTACAAATCAGATATTCTGAATTCTACCTCCCTTACAGGAATTTCCATGTCTGGAATGAAAGCTGGTTCATTAGAAGAGACCTTGGCTCTTTTTATGATGGATGGCAGGTTCTGGATGCAACGCCCCAGGAAAAAAGCAAAGGTAACACTATTGTAAATATAAAAAACCTGCAGATAGTGTTACTCCTAAAGATTGCCAGGGAAATTTCAGGACAATTCTCTTCTATAAATTCCCTGTAGACGTAGCATTAATTTAGGTGCACAAGAAAAGCAATACCCACATCAATCTCCAGCAGGGAACTTTTCTGTCAGCCTCTGGATTGCTGACCAGCACAACAATTCTTTCTTTTTTAATTTCAATTCTGTGCCTCCACAAAAGCCAGCACATCCTAAGTTCACTTATCTCACCCTTGCTTGTCTTAGCTCCTCACATCACACAGTCCCTTTCCCCACTACCAGGTTTAACAAATTCAGTTTCCTGGTTCTTCTCAATGCACACCCAGCACTGTTGATTCCCATCTCTAAAGTCTGACTGTACTTCTGACTCGGCTCATACCACTCACATCCTCTCCTCTCCTTTCACCTGACAGCTGTGCATGCAGCCTTGCAGCCTTTGGTAGGTGAGAACATTTCTCATGGCATCACCACCAGAAGCTTTAGCTCTCCCTACCAGCCTCCTCTGCAGCCCCACCTTTGATAGAAAGTGCATGTGGAATCTCTGGACATGCTGTTACCACATTACAGACATGAAAACATTGTACTTGACCCAAATGTGTCCTTGGAGTGGCTGCCTCTCCCTCTGGCTGTCAGTATAGGGATTTAAGTTGTTTTACTTCTCCCAAATGTGTCTTTGAAGTGAGTGCCTCTCCCTCCTGCTGTCAGCATGAGGATTTACTTTGCTCAACTTCTCCCTCTCTAATACAGGCATCTATCAGTGTGGTCCTGCCTCCACCAAAGCCATTAAAGAAGGGGATGTGAACCTGGATTATGACAGCCCATTTGTGTTTGCAGCAGTGAATGCTGACTGTGTTACTTGGATTCGCTACAGCAAGAAAAGAAAAGAGAGAGTTTATTCTGATACCAGGAAGATTGGAAAATTTATTAGCACCAAAGCAGTGGGCTCCAACTCCCGTGTGGATGTTACTGCTAATTACAAATATCCAGAAGGTAAATTCTTTGTTACAGTAGTTTTGCCACTGATGATCAGATGTGAAAAGATTTAAGGCCTTTCTTGGACTGAGCACTAACTTAATTTCTTTACTTCTAGAGCCAAGTAAGTGTGAATTTTCAGTCTTAGGGCTCCTTATCTGCTGATACTGATTTAATTAAAACAACAGCCATTCTGGAGAGCTGTTTGGGGGAAATTTCTGCAAAAGGGTTTTTTCACCTTTCTCAGTTTCAGAGGAGATGGCAACTGCCCCACCTTATGCAGAACTGAGCTTTCCCAGAATTATTTTTCTACTGCCCACAGCTTCTAAAGAGGTGCCCATGAACAGCCACCTGGAGCTGATGGGAAGGTTTTACTTTCCAGCCTTCATGGCCATGTACACTCATTTGCTTTTGTGCCAAAATTCACATTAAGGTCACTTTCTCCTCTTGAGTATCTTTGCCCTTCTCAGCTTCCCTGAATTTCTGAGATCAGCCATGGCTCCACTGCACTATATCCAGTACATGCACGAGATCTCTGTCCATGCTGTCTTCCGATGCAGGATCATTGAAAGAAAGGCAGGTGTACAGGAAAGCACTGAAGCTGCTTGGTGTGAGAATACCTGGAAAAAGAAGCAAAATTCCAAGACCCAGAAGACGATTTTCAAGGGCACAGCCTGCACAAACCCCCAGCATCTCAGGGAAGCTGCTCCTGGATGCATCTCCTGTGATTGGCCAGGACATCCTCCTCACCTTGACACTTAGAAACTTGATCTCAGATTTTAAGGACATAAAGGTTAAACTGAAGGCTTCAGCCATTCTCTACACCAGAAAACCCAAGGCAGAGATTTTGCAGTTGCATAGGTCTATTAAGCTTGGATCTGAAGAAGGTAATTTTGATTTTATTACAACTTTTATTACTGGGCATACATAGTTTTGGGTTCTGTTCAGATCACATGGAAATAAAGAATGGCTCAAGAAGTGTGGGACCTGCAAACAGTTGGAAGTCAAGGCTATTCGGGGGAAAAAAACCCCACACATATTTGCTCTGTCTTAAGCATTTGCTTCTGGGCACTAGCAAAAAGGAGACTGAGCAGAGTGACCTTTTGTCTGACCCAGCACAGCCACAGCTGGTGCTGTATTTGACCTTTTTGCTAAGAGAGAACACCTAAGAGACACACACTGGAGATCAGTGAGCTGCTAGCTCCCCATAAGCAAAGCATAAACCCAGATTAGAGGGGGAAAGACAAGCCTACAACTTTCACAGCAGCACACCAGCAAGCAGCAGGAAGAGCAGTGAACCTGCAGAGTGGTCTCTGCCCTGCTTTTATAGGGACAGAGCTGAAACGTGAGACCTAGCACAGAAGAACAGAACTACCCTCTCAAGCTAATACACAACACATTACAACTCATTCCACAGTTCCAGTAGTAGAACTTTTTCTCAGTATACTCATTCCACTGCCTTCCTCACTGGCACAGAGACTCTGTGCAAGGCAGAGGTTGAAGAGCTGCATCTGCAAGGGCATTTAAACCTACCCACCTTCTGACCTCTGCCCTCTTCACAAGGAAGGAGCAATAAATCCCAGCCTCAGACTAATGAAAAACACCAGCAGCTATTGCCACATATATCCATCCTCAGATCTGTCCAGACACCAAACTGTACCTGATGATTTAGTGTTTTATGTAAATGTAAATAGAAGTCACCCATGAGCATCATTCCTGCCTGTTGGTGTCAACACTCACAAATGTTCAGCCCCGGGGTGATAAGTGTATGCTCCTTGAAACACAGGTATCTAACAGATAGCTGGTACTCAGAAAAAAGAAGAGAGGGAAATTTTGTTCTGTTTCCATTTCAGTGAAAGAGATTTCTTTCAAGATATCCTATTCCCAGTACAAAAACTCCCTGATGGATGACAGGAAGATCCTGGTGACTGCTGTGTGCCAAATCAAACGGGGAACCTCGCTTCTGGTTGAGAAGGATATTGTACTCCAGGATCCTTTTCTCACCCTCAAGGTAAAAGCTAGTCCCTTCTGTGACCCTTGAGAGATGTGCTGAGAACAGCAAGTAGAATTCCTACTCCATCTATTCCTCATGGGAAGGAGTATGGGAAGTGAAATCATGTCTGAGGGTGATTGGATCTTGTTACTGTAGTAATAGGACACATGATAGAAATTAAATTAAATACACTAAAATAAAAAAAGCAAATCTTTCTATGGCATAGCTGTGCTGGGATATTCTTGCCAGTGCTTGTTAACGTGGCCACTGATAAAGTTCTCAGTGTTACAACAGTTACAAGGTAAGTTTACCTGAGGAGGGACAGGCAGAATACAGACAAAGAAATCTCATCCATATTTTGACCTCCCCTTTTGCTAGAAAAGTCTGATCAATGTCTTCAATATTTAGGAAGACTGATTTTTACCAAAGACACCTTCACTGACCAGCTGATAATGCCTGGGGCCATGAGTCTCTCTATTACCAATATTCAAAGGAAATTCTTTAACTGTATCACGATAAATGTTGCTTTTCACCTTCTGCAACACTTCCCAAGTGACTAATTAGAACTGGAGGCTTTCTCTTTTTTCCACTTTTAACTGACTCTTGACAAATGTTGTGCAATGAATAAAAAGCAGCTCTTGGCCTACAGGAAAGATCCTGCACTATGTTTGCCCAGGGACAGCCCTGGCTTTGCATGACCCATCACATCACATAAACAAGCTGAACTGGTTTTGGACAGCAGATTTAAATTCTGTATAACACACTGGGATCAAATGCTATCTGCTGATCTTACTGTAAATAACATAGAGGCAATATGGTAATGTGCAGAGTCCTTCAGGGCCTCCAGACTAGATTAGCTGTCCCAAACCATTCTGCCAGCAGCATACAAGAAAAGCAAGGAGTAAGAAGTGTGGGTTTTTGCAGGTCTGGCAATTTCTGAATACCAAGTTCTAGTCATACTTTGTAAAAAGTCTCTGTGCTGTGCCATGCAAATAACAGAGTCAGTTTATGTAGGGCAGGCACCTGGACTAAATTACTTAAATTCAGTGATTAAGTTTTAAGAAGCATTTATATTTCTGTTGATTGAAACTTCCCTACAAACACAGAGACTAATAGAAAAATGCAATTGGGCTGATGGACTTCTCAGTCATGTTAACTAATATTACATTATTTACAAATATATACCAGATATACCAATTCCACATTATCTCAGCCAAAATAAGGTAATGAATATGTTTATTTTCTAATTTGCATTCTTTTCCCTGAGACACCACAATTCACCTCTGTCTCACACCTCCCATGTTCTCCAATCCCAAACCTTTCATTTAGCCTAGTTAAAGCTAATTTAAGGTGCTTCCAGTAGTTAACCATATGTGCCAATACTTGCATTCTCATTCTGTTCTCACGCTGATGAGTATCACACACTGTGTTGTACATGAACTAGTTAAAAAAGGGACTAAATGGTAAATTCTACAGCAGTTTGCTGATTCTTAGCCACGCTGGATGGCTCACTCAAGGCTGTATGTATATGTTCTCTGTTCTGTATGTATATGAACTATGTAATTTCATGATTATAAGCCACACCATTTTGACTAAAATTTTGGTCTGAACCCGAGGTGTGGCTTGTAATCAGGTGCGGCTTATATATGGACAAAGAGTGAAAAGTTGCTATTTGGAGGACAGGTGTCTGCTGAGAAAGGCATTGGAGAATGTAAACCCCCTCCCTCCAAATTATTATAATTTTGAAATCAAGGGGCTCTCAGGCAAAGATATGGGAATTGGGAATAACAGTTCTTTTCTAGGGAAATTAAAATAGAAATACAGTACTACAAAGAAACAAACCCAAACCCTGACAAAGTCAGAGTACAGCCTGACACCCTGTCAGGCAGGGTGTTGGCAGCAGTCCCATTCCATGGTGGCTGCATCCTCCTGCAGTGACAGATGTGGCTCAGCTGGAGCAGTGCTCCTGTACAAGGTGCAGTTTCCCTCTGGAGGTCCAGTGGTGATGTGGAGAAATCCGGTTTTCCTTTGGAGTCCAGTGGAGAAAGGGGCTCCCTTAGTGTCCCAAAACCTCTGTTTTTATCTTGGTAAGAAATGTTGGGCTCTTCCCCCTGGCTGGAGCAGCTTCCAGTGGGATGAAGTAATTTTATCAGGCCCACAGTGGGACTCAATGGCCATGAGCAGAAAATGACTGGCTGGAGGAAGGATGGGTTGTGAAAAGATAAAGAACAATGCCCTGCCTGGTTTCAATGGATGGCCCATTAGCAGAATATCTCCCATGGAGATAAGGATCACTGTCCCCACCCTCAACAGACGGTGATAGAACAGATACCTTTTATCACACTCTGTGTTGTAACATGCATCTTATAATTGCAAAATTACTTCCTGTCTCCTTCCTGCCCAGCTGATCCAGGTGAGTGGTTTGCAATGGGAAGGAGAGGAGAACAGCATTAGGAAGACACGAGACTGATGCTGGGGCTGAGCTGAATGTTTTCTCTCTGCAGGTCCTCGGTCCAGCTGTGGTACACAAACCTGTCAATGTGGAGGTGACATTTACCAACCCTCTGGCTGATGAGGTGACAGACTGTGTCCTGAGAGCTGAAGGCAGTGGCCTGCTCAAAGAGCAGCTTCGAATCCAGTACGTAAATACTTCTGGCTGGTAACTTGTTCTCTTTGGTGGGAAATCTGGAGGACCAGGGATTTTTTAAAAAAGGTTCTGTCAACGTCATGACTTTTATTTGCACCAGCCTTGGACAAAATGCCACCATGTCAGTACTCTCCATACAGCAGATGGAGTTTTTTGCACCTCTTTTGCCAAGATTTGAATTATGGAATGCTCAGGGAGTGGAGAGATGGCATAGAGATTTAAAATTGGGTACTCAGAAGAACATATAGCAAGAATTTTTCAGCTGCTTTAACTCACAAAAGTATTCTCTCTTTTAGTGTAGAAAAAATGGCCCCCATGGAGACTTCAACAGTGGAATTTGAAATCATTCCCTACAGGAGTGGCACCAGGCAGCTTCAGGTGGACTTGGTTTGCACCCACTTTTCAGACATTAAGGGATTTGTGATGCTTCATGTGGCTCCTGCTCAGTGATATAACCTGTGCAACAGTTCAGTTTGGCCTGTTTAGGAGGCTGTGTTCATGCATTCTTATGACTGAAATGCAGATTACTCAGCCAAAATAAAGTGATGTAATATGAAGGGAAACTAATAAAAAGGTACCACAGACTGCACTGTAAAGACAGTGTCACCTTTCTCATTCTCTAGCCTGTTTTATGGGCCTTCACACATACAATTACTAGTCTTTATATATCATTATATAATTTAACTTGAAGGAGAGGATCAAGTGTGATGGTTTGCAGCATTAGGGCCTGTAGCAATAATAGCAGCTGGATTTCCAAGGAGCATTATTTAAAATCACTGGTTTTATAAGCTTCATGGAATACAATTTAATTATCACAGAATAATAAAATGGTTTGAGTTGGAAGGAGTCTTAGAGCTCATCATATTTCAGCTGCCTGTCATGGTCAGGGACACCTTCCACCACCCCAGGTTGCTCAGAGCCCCATCCAACCTGGCCTTGGACACTTCTAGGGATGGAGCAGCCACAGCTTCTCTGGGCAACCTGTGCCAGAGCTTCACCACCCTCACAGGGAAGATTTTCTTCCTAATATCCAATCTAAACCTACCCTCCTCCAGCTTAAGGCCAGTCCCTTGTGTCCAATCTCTCTATACCCTTGTGAAAAGTCCCTCTCCAGCCTGCTTGAAAGCCCCTTTTAGGCACTGGAAGGGGCTATAAGGTGTCCCTGAAACTTTCTCTTCTCCAGGCTTATATCTACTAAATATGTTTTATTCAGTAATAGCCAAAGTGCTATCCAAGTAGCTGACATAATTAAATTATAGAATTAAATTTATAATTTAATCTTATTGCTAGAAGGAAAATACAGCAATAAGATATGACAGTGCTACAACAGAACTCTCTTCTTATGACTCGAAAAATGAGAAGCTACAAAAAGCAGAAAAGCAGAGAAGAAGGACATGAGAAAGACGTATGAAAATTCACAAGTAACAGTCACCCATCCTCATCCCACAAAGCTGCTTAAAGCAGATCATCATTCATGAGGGAGGCACTGTGCCACCCATATCTAAATCCTAATGTGTCCATTCACTTCTTGGGAAGTTAACAAGCCAACATAGCAAAGATCTGAATGTTCCTAAGAGACAACTGGACTTTTTCCTCCTGACAATCAGAACTGTCCAGCAAAGCAGGACCAGCTTCCCCCAGGAAGAATGTCCTGTGCACACAAACTGACCCTGAGACACAGATTAAACTGAGGACTCATTTAAATATTTCTTTGATTTAAAGCCAACAAAATCTTGAAAACATGTAAAGTCCTATATTTTATTACATCAATTACAATATTTTGCCACCCACACATATACTTAGAATGGATGTGGAAGCTTGGTAAAACTAGTCAGCCCAGAGAGACTGGAATGAAGGTTGAAAAGGACACACACACACACACACACACACACATATACACACAGGAATTCAGATTTCTCCAGGCAAAGAGAGGAGAATAGGTAGCTTTGTACCTATCAATTAAGTCTTGCAGGATCTTGGAGAGTCAGGGTATACAATCCTCCACTAGCTTCAGAAAAAGCCTTGAGGTAGTGATGGTATTTCAGAAAACCTCATTAAATCTTCCAAGAATGCAGACTGACATTACTTTTAACACACAGTACAGCCAAAACATTCAAATTCCTCCAGTATTCCTTCTTAAATACAATCCAGGCAATTATTTCAGGCAGTGTTTGTCACACGAGCTTGGAATGACCTCATCCTAATTAACTACCTGTAAAGGAAGCCTGCAGTTCAAAGGGAAACCAGCGCTGTGGAGCCTGTGCCAAGTTCCAAGCTTTGCAACACTCGCTGGGTTTTCACACTGTCAGCATTTTCACCTGCCCTCAGCAACCACACCCAGCTCAGTTTGAGTGTGAAAATGCAGATCTGGCCGGTGCCATGCAGGAGAAACACATTCTTCCTGCATGAGACATGACACAACTGTTCAATTACGCTAATGATTATTATAGAGAAAAACATGTAAGTGCCCGAGGAAGGATTTAAATTGCTTTTGTCAAACCTACAATCTTTACACAGCCCTTGGTCAGAAGTCAGTGGGAGTCAGTGGAATAAAATATGGCTAATTGTATTAATCAGTATTTTTCTTTATAAATATGCAGTTTAAATAAGAGCATGCCCAAAAGGCTGACCCAGCCAGCCTTCATTCCAGTCTGATCACTCCAGAAAAAATCTAATGAGCACTCACTGATATGACACATTGATGCCATGAATTGGTCTTGAAACACACTGAAATCAGCCTCCAGGGTGGTGAATGCTTCTCCCAATCATTCTAAGTTTCTTGATTCAGATTTTTTAAAAAAATCAACCAGAAATAGCCAAAGTTGCTGGTTTCAAATCTCACACTTCTGCTACCAAAGCCTCACTGCTTTACCTCTTGGTCTGCCACTCTCCTGTGCTGAATGTGGAGGGCACTGCCCACTGTAAAGGACAAAACCGAAGGCACAGTGCAAACATTTCTTGTTGCTCTAAAGCAAAAAGAAATTCCCCTCAAAATGAAAATTCCTATCTAATTCATGAGTATGCCTCACCAAAGCTAGAAATGTAGACACAAAAAAGGGTGTATATACTTTTTGATCACTACATTCAGAGACAGACACACTTATTAAAGATGCTCACAAAACAGTTTAAGCTTCTATTTTTAAAGGAAATAAAGTTTTTAATGGATTTATGTTTGGATCTGTAAAACAAGTATCTCTATACACTATAAGATAATAAAATAATATCCAGGCAGGATGGACACTTTCCAGGATTTTATGGATTACTTTTCCTCAAGATTTCTAGGAGCAGGTCAGGGATGTAGTGGATAGAGAAGTGACAAAACCAACTAAGTTTAACAAAGGCGAGTGCTGTACTCTGCTCCTGGGACAGGGCAGCCCTGGATGTAAGGACAGCCTGGGGACAGGGGGCTGTTCTCACCCGATGGAATGCCAGTACAAACACTCAAGTACTACATGCAGGAGTCTCTGTTGTATGTTAACCTTCTCCATGGGCTTTTTTAGCCCATTCCAGTGTCATGAAAGACACAAAGGGAAGATAAGTAGGGCTCTTTTCAGAGTTGAAGTGCATCCTAAGCAGGAAATCCTACTTGCAGTTGTCAATTTGACCAAGAGATGGTACTGTGTGTATACACAGTCATTACAAGGCAGTGATGATGGGATAAATACCTCCTTGCATCTAAACCACTCTGATTTAGAGGTTCACAACTCATACATATACTGCAAAGGTGCATTTAAGAGCATTGATCATGTAATGATCACAATCACTTGGTTTACAATTTGCTTAGACTGAAGAGCACAAATCAGCCATCACATACTGTGTTTAGCTCGTTATGTAAGAAACAAGTTCAAGAAAACACAAAAGTAACAGAATTGACATTGAAAAATATATGCTGACAATAAATACAGAATTATCTGGAAGATTTCCCCAATGTTCTTATACTTAATATTCCTAATTTCTGCAAATCTGGTGGCCTCCAGGCTTTGCAATAATAGTCAGAGCAGTCAAAGCTCACATAAAGCAGGAGCATGCCCTTGCCACAAAGAAGGGAATGATATCCTGGGGTGCCTGGTAAAGAATTGCCAGCAGGTCAAGGGAGGTGATTCCTGCCTTTCTGCAGCACTGCTGAGGCCACACCTGGAGTGCTGTGCCCAGAGCTGGGCTCATCACTGCAAGAGGTGAGCATCAGCTCTTGGGGACCCTGCTGGAGCAGGAGCTTGGACAAGATGACCTCTGAGGTCCCTGCCAACCTCAACCACTCTGCAATTATTCTATGAAAGTGAATCCATACAATTAAGGCTATCCTGTAAAAACCTAAAACTCAAGACAGTTTGTTTTTAGCTTAAATGCACATAAGCAAACAATTATGAAGTTTAATATATAAATACTAAGAAAACCACCAATCTCACTGGACTGTATTATGCAGTCAACTTCTCAAATTATTCTTGATTTGGTTGGAGATCATAGGTTTCTGCAAAACTATTGATGACTCACTCCATAGTGAAAGCTGTTAATTTCTGTTATTGTATTTCCTGTCCTTTGGCCAATTATTATCAATCCAGTGGCATTCCTTTTCTATTACAGCAACTTTAGGAATGTCCAATTTGCCAGTGCAATATTTTTAAATAATCTGCATTAAGCTACATAAATTTAGTTGTTTCTTCTAACATATTTTCTCATTTTTAAGTGGTGTCACTTTTCTGAATTAGGCACAAGAGCAGTGGATGTACTGACTATATTTTTTAACTTCTTGAAGGGTTTAGGATCTAAGTAGCTTGGGGTCAATGTTGGAGAGCAGCTCTCCAACACTTACATTGGTAGTGCACTCTGTGCATTGTTTAGAGCCATATTAAGATTTTCATTTCCTATTCTGGGGTCCTCAGTGCACAGCTCCTTGAAGAAATTGTCTGTGGCTGTCTCTAAATGCTTCACATCCCACTGTGGAACTTCACCTCATCTGTAGCCTGTCTTCAGTGTGGCCTGAGAGATAAAAGAGTCCCCAACATCTGCAGACCAGATAAGCTGGAAAGGTGGCAACACCACGTCCCACCCTGTACAAAGAGATCAAGCAAACAACTTTGCAAGAGGACAGTTTTTGAAACAGCTGGAGGAAGGAGCCACTGCCCACCAGAGCAAGCAGAAGCTGAATATTTTCATGGTACCCAGAACCAGCCATGGGTCAAGGTAAGTAAAAATCATTTTTGTTAGTTCCAAGCATTTGCCAGCTGTGTGTGAAAGAACAACTTCTTGCTCCAAGACTGTGTTCATGAGGCTTGTGGAACAGTTGAGATGGAAGTGCTCTAAAGGCTCAGGGAGCTCAGCTTGCATGGCAGACTGCACAAAAAGGCACAGCAATCAAAAGCTGATATTGATGTCTGAGAAGAGTCTGAGAAGCAGCTAAGGCAGACAGGTGAGAGTTTGGAAGCAAAGGTAAGTGAATGAGGGGGGGAGGGTGAGAGGAATTAAGGAAACAGCTGTAAAAGAGAGATGAAAGTGTTTGAGCCCCTGGAGCAGGGAAACATCCAGGTTCCAAGAAACCTTAGAGAACATGACAGTTAGATCCATGAAAAGTCATATGATGGAGAGGGAGCCAGACTCCACACCACTCACTATTCTACAAGACAGACAGAACAGATATCTTCAGCAGAGAAGAAAACAGATGAGGTCAGAGTTGGCTCCATAAGGTCTGAACTGGTGCAGGGCTTTGAACTGGGACAGCCACGATGGCCATTTGAAAGCAGGACCAGAATCATTCACTGAAAACATCAATGGAAAAAAATTTATATGGGGAAAGGAGGTACAAAGCACACAATCCAGTAAGAGTCCCCAACAAACACAGAAGGGACAACCACAATGGAGAAGATATCAATGCAGAGGACAAGACAGGTCAAGACATTAGGAGAGAGCAGACCAGTGAAGACTGCAAAGAGAACAGTTATGGCTTTAGCACAGGACCAATCAATTTAGACAGCAGAGAAATGCTCTATGGATTTTAATTTTTTTAGCTGCAACAGAGGGAGAAGCATGGGTCAGCAAGGGGAGGTAGGTGACAGCATGTGTCACATAAGGGGCAGGAGTTACAACCCACAGGCCCAAGAACCTTAGTGATGAGCAACAGCCAAACAGATAAATAAGATCAGGGTGACTCCAAGGCTGAGATAAAACAGGGAGTAACTGGGTGCCTGAAATTGTGGCAAATTTTTTCTGTCTTCTGGACAGAGGCATGCATGATATGTACAATGCCTGTGCAGGAGATAGAAGGAGAAGGATCTTTTCTGTCTCCTGCATCTCTGGGTATGGCATTGCCAACTAATGTGGTACAAAGTAGGAAAACTGATGTTTGATCCAGCTGTGCAGGTATACGTCCAATACACCAATGATTTCAGGTATAAGCAAAGGCAGCTCAACAGTCACTCAACACCAGCACAGCCAAGTTCAGAGTGAAGGATAAAAAGTCACATAGGCAGAGGGAGAATGTCTGAGTGGAGAAACACCTAATCAGCTGTTTGTGTGTCCCAGAATGTGGATCATGGCCTGACTGCAGGCAGCTCACTGCCCCAAATTCATTCTGTATCTTCTCACACTACAGGTCTGAGCATCCAAAAATGTGACTTCATGATCCCAGAGAACAACAAAAATCACCACACGGAAGAAATCAGCACTGGAAGGCTCATAGTGAGGAGGGGACAGCCATTCACCATCACTGTCAGCTTCTCAGCTCCAGTACACAACTACCTGCAGCAGATGAAGAAGACCTTCCTCATTGTACAGACAGGTAGTGCCATTACAAACCCACCAGAGCTCTGCTCCTCCACACACCTGAAGAACAGAGCTGGGAGCAAAAGCCATCTCCAGGGCTGGCCAGGGGTGCCCAGGGTCACAACCAGATCCATTCCAGAAGAGAAACCATAGCACAATAACCAGTACAGGTTCACTATTCTGTGATTTCAAAATACTCATGAGATCTCTTCTGGTTTTTGGGGTTAAGAATGTTCAAAACTAGCTGACCTGTCACAGATCTTTCTGTTAAAAGTATTTTCTAGTGAGACCCCTGAGAAGGGCAGCAGCCTCAGCCCCAGCTTGTTTTACCATATTTTGAGCACTGGGCTGTGACTTTTGTTACAAGACACTAAATTCCAGGAACAGCAGGTCTGCACCATTCTGGCCATTCCTGGTTTCTACAGATCTATGAAAGCACACATCACTTCATGCATGGAGGCTTGAGTGCAATACTGACCTCAGCAATGTTCAGTAGGCATTAAGCTGCTAAAGGATCATGACCTTCTGACAAGGAGAGCTCCAGACATAGACAAGGTCCCTGCGGTCTGCACAGGGGAGGAATAAACACAATGTTTGGAATAAACACAACCAGATTTCTTTGTCTGCAGGACCACATTCTTCCAGAGCAGATGAAATCCAGATTGAATTTCCCATCTCCAGCCTGGGAGACCAGAAGCAGTGGAGTGCAGCAGTGGAGGAACAGGACCCAAACTCCTGGACCCTGTGTTTGACCACCCCTGCCAATGCCTCCATTGGCCAGTACACCCTGCTTTTACGTGCCTCCAGATCCACTCAATTCCTGGGCAACTTCACCCTCCTCTTTAATCCCTGGTGCCGAGGTAGGTGGTCAGAAACAGAAAGGCAGGCTGGGATCAGTCACTTCACAGAAACAACTTTGGAGCTGTGGCACTGCCTGCACGGAGGGAGGCTGGGGCTGGCTCACCCAGCGCTCCTTCCACCCCTGCCCTGCTCCTCACAGCACCTCAGGAGAGGGGTAGGGGCTCATAAAACCCAGAGTTTCCAGCCTTAGCACTTCTGTCTCTTCCCTGGAGTAGTCTGCTGCAAGAGCCCTGTCCTTCTGTTAAGGGAAAAAAGTTTGATTGTTTCTTATAATAGAGATTTTAGGATGAGTCAAGATTGTAATTGGTCTGGTGAAGGCCACTGTATCTTTCTTAGTATTAGAATTTATCAGCCAGGAGAGTAGAAGAGCCAGTGAGAGCAACAGCCTGGGTCCAGAGGAACTTTTTGGACAAGGAAACAGAGATGACAATGAAATTCTTCTTGCCTGTCTGATTCACAATCTGCAGCATTTTTCAGAGCAGAATGCCAGGGACTGCCAAAGCACAGTGGAATCTGCTGATGCATGAGAGATGCAAGTGCATCTAAGATCAGGAATGCTTTCTTCCTGATGCTTCTTCTCCTCTAATCTAGATGATGTGGTGTTCTTGCCTAATGAGGCACAGCGGCAGGAGTACATCTTAAACCAAGATGGCATCATCTACCAGGGGGCTGAAAATGCAATCCTAGCCCAACCCTGGGACTTCAGTCAGGTAAGCAAGAGGTCCAATATGTCTGTGCTCTCTTCCAAACACCAGCAGAGGAAAGGTGCATATATCTGGTGTGTACAGGATGCTCAGATGAAAGAGTTCTATCCATCTCCATGTTCTCTGCACCCACTACCTCCTGTGCAGGTGAACAGGGACCTGTGTATGAAGTCTATAACCCAGTACATGTAATTTTAGCTTCCTTCCCAGGCCATACTCTTAAAGGAATGCATTAATCTGTATCTGAGCTTTGTGTGCTTTCCTTTTATCAACAGGTATAAAAGCATTTAGCAGAGCTCAATAATACTGTCTCTATATAACAGGTAAAGTGAGGACAAGAAGATTTTTTCTGTTTGTCCAAGGCCATCTGACACAGCCAGCAATTAGAATGGGATTCTATTTCACTTTAGTGCCAGCAGATCATAAAAGTACCTCTGTGCCAACCTAGAGATTGCTCCAGAAAAGCACTGATTTCCCTGAATCAGGGGACATTATCATGCTGATGCATTTCCCACCTTCAATAAAGTTGAAGATCTGTTCTCAGTTCCCCCTGCTAATCTCTGCCAGGAGCCCTCCTTCCACTTACCTGAAACTATCAGCAGAAAGGGAGAAACAATCTGCACAGTGACAAACCTTTGTAGGGACTCTAGAGAACAAAAGCTCATGGAGAACTTCCTGAAATGATGTGTTCTTGTTTCAGTTTGAGGAGGATATGGTTGACATCTGCTTCATACTGCTGGCTCAAGGGGAGCGCTCGCAAAGAGAAACTGATCCTGCCCAGCGCAAAAACCCCGTCCATGTCTGCAGAGCAGTTGCTGCCATGGTAAGGAGGGCAGAGAGCAGCTCTGACCTGAGCAGGGGGCACCTTCTCAACCCCAGGTGAAGCCAAACCACTGACCAAAGAGGAAGCCTGTTCCAAGCAACACCTCCTGCCCACCTCCAGCCTGCCCTGATACTCCCTCAGCAGACAAGTAGTGCTGCAGGAGGTTCTTAGCTGTGAGAGTGCACTTACTGAATAAATCTCACAGGAGACTTCTGCACCTGTTCTGCTCAGCCATGACCTTCAGGCTTTGCACAAAAACAGTCCTCTTGGTTTTGTCTGCTTTGGGAGTAGCTTCCACAAACAGGATCAGGTGGACCTACCAAAGAGAGGCAATTCTTTAACACATCTTTCTCTCCTCCTTCTCTGCAGCTGAACTGCAACGAGCTTAGAATCCTGACAGAATATGAGCCTGGGCAACACAATGGAACACCCCCTTCCAAGTGGCTGGGAAGCAGCCCCATCCTCCAGCAGTGGATTGCAACAAAATTCCAGCCAGTCCGCTATGGGAGCTGCTGGGTGTTTGCTGCAGTCCTGTGTTCAGGTACAGAGCTGCTAAACCTTTAATCTTTAGGTGAGAGGCAGATCTTTGGTGTCCTCAACACTTAGCATCACTGCCTTCCAGATAAGAGTATCAGCACATCCATTCACTAAATGCACCTATGGCATCTTATTTCCTGAGGGAGCAATGCCTCTTGCAGAATCCAAACAGCAGACCTAGCACCAGAAGAGGCTCTACATCTATCAGCAGAGAGCAGGATGCACAAGTGACTCACAGCTCTCTCCTTTGCACAGTTCTGAGGTGCCTGGGAATTCCTACCAGGGTGGTCACTGGCTTTACGTGGGCTCACAACACCAAGAGCAGCCTGAGTGTGGATGAGTATTATGATGAAGATGGGACACTGCTTACACAGGACGATAGTGCTTGTCTCTGGTAAGAACGTGTGGCAGGGCCCAAGCAAGAATTTGAAACAGTACTTGGGTGTGGGAAATGAAACACAGGGGAAAGGAAAGAGGTAAAACAGCTGCAAGGAGGTGATAGGAGACAGCTCAGCTGAGATCCTGTCTACAAGACCTGTTCTTGATAAACTGCTGCAACCCAAACTCAAGGGTGCCCACAAAGGAAGAATGATAGCCCAGTCCAGCTGAAGAAACTCGACTTGTTTCTCCACACAGAGCTCTGCTCTTCTCAATATGAACTGAACTCTCTCAAGGGAGCATTAACTGGCTGTGGTTTGGCAAAAGCTCCACTGTACCTCAGGGCTCAGTCCCTTGATACAAGCTCATGCTGTTGCCTCTTGCAGGACCTTCCATGTCTGGAATGAATGCTGGATGGCTCGGACAGACTTGCCACCACAGTACAGTGGGTGGCAGGCACTGGATGCCACCTGCCAGGAAAAAAGCGAAGGTAAGATATCAGAGAAGGGCTTGAGCAAGAGCAGGGGGGGAGTGAAGCAGAGGGCAAATAAACCTGTTCAGTATTTCTCCTTTGCCATCTTCCAGTGGAAGGATGCAAAAGGACAGGAACTCATCCAGTTGACTACTCATATGTTTGGTTTGTGCAGCTCATGTAGCTCTAAGAGCTCTATCACTGCTCCCTAATGGCCTCCTAAACTAGATGCTTCACCAGGATAGGTCTAAACTAGGAATGGGTTTAGTTGGGAAAGCATCTGTATCTTAACTGGACCACATTTTCTCTCCAGGTCTATCCTTCTGTGGGCCAGCCCCTGTTCATGCCATCAAGGAAGGGGACACCCAAGTTGATTATGATGTCTGCTACTTCTTTGCTGCCATCAATGCCAAGTGTCATGTCTGGATACACAAGGCAGATGACACCCTCAAGCAAGCTTTTGGTGGCACAAAATACACTGGTAACAACATCAGCACCAAGGGTGTTGGCAGTGAACGCTGTGAGGACATCACACAAAACTACAAATATCCTGAAGGTATGGGGCAGGCATGGGGCTGAGCACATTCCCTGTCACTATTACAAGTGAGGAGTAAAAGACTAGAGCAGAGCCAAACCAGAGCACCAGCGTCATCCACTTCTCACTACTCTCCTTCTTCAGTGGCACTAGAACACCTAATTCTCCCTGTCTGGAGAGCCAAAGCAGAGATCATCACCTAAACTTCATCCTGCTTAATGGCATTAATGTCTCTGCAAGACCAGGTGTTTGTTCACCAAGCACTTTCATGTCTGGAATACCTTTTCTGATTTCTGCTATCTCTACGCTCTGTACATCCACCTCCCATTACCTCTGCAATATAAATATGGATAGATGTATTTCAGACTCCAGCTTTCTGAAAAGGACTGTTGTGCTCTCAGATACTGCCTAATCTCTATCTCAACAAGTAGCTCCCCCTTCAGAACCTGAGTGCTGTTTTCCTAGCCCAACAATACCACCCCATCTTTACCTATGGCTTGCTGTCTCCATGGTTGCAGGAGACAAGAGCAACTTCTCCACACATGAGAACACAGAATTGTGCCTTAGCTACAGCAACAAAAAACAGCTACCTCCTCTACTCAGAGATGCTAGCACCAAGGTGTTTTAAAAACTATGGTTCAACTATTCCCAAGTAGAATCCGTCAGGCACATCCAGTGAACGTCCTGACAGCTGAACCTGTCAAACTGATCCAGTCAGAAACACAAAAGGGTATCTCTCAATGCTCTTAGAAATGGTTATCTACAGTACTGCCAGAAGAAATCAGTGCCATTTTTCTGCTGCTTCTCACTAGTAAACAGGAAAGTGTACCAAAGTATGCACTTCTTTTTTCTTGTGACAGGTTCTCTCCAGGAAAAAAAGGTACTTGACAAAGCCTACAGAAATATGAAGGAACTTGAGACAACTAGCATCAGCAGTACACAGTTTATTTTCACTCCTACTGCTGTGGAAGAGCCAGTCAACATTTTCATCCAACTCCAGTCAAGTAGTTCTTTGCAACTGGGACAAGATATTACACTTTCCATTGAAGTGTTTAACCATAGTGGTAGAGAAAAGACTACTCATCTGGTACTTGGGATCCAGGCTCTGCACTATAATGGTGTGCCCATTGCCCAACTTTGGAAGGAAGAGTTTCACTTTAACCTCCAAAGTGATTCAGGTAAGGACTCTCCTGGGTTCAGGGCCAGAAAATTCCTTTAGAGCTCTCATTTCAGAAAAATCATCCTAGCCCTGGGTTTACAAAAGATTGGCTGAATAACTGATTCTAGGTGATTTCCCAGAGAGATTGTGGAGTCTCCCTAATTGGAGATATTCCAGAACTGACTGGAACGTATGTGCCCTGGGATGACCCTGCTTGGGCAGAGAGGTTAGACCAGATGATCCACTATTGTCCATTCCAACCTCACCCATTCTGTGAAATAAAGAGACTTGGGCAACATCACCTTAGAGATTTTCAATCTTCAAATCCACTTGGGGTTACTTAAGCATTTAAATGCTGCAGTTTTTAGTACAATGTTTGGCACTGAACACTTCTAGGTGTCATGCAGGAAAAGACAAGACTGCACTCATCACCTGTTATTTCACCACTCTGTTCCAGTCAATAACCTGCAGGTCTCTGTGCCTTACACATGGTTTGTAAGAGAACTGGGAGAGTACCACCTGCTCAGGCTGACTGCTGTGCTGAGAGACGAGGACTCCTCCTACATGTACCTGGCACAGGAAGAAATCAGCATTTGTGATTGCCCTCTCACCATTGAGGTAAGATTGGGCTATCATTCTGCCACTGCAGTAGGGAGAAAACAGCTTTCATAGCCTCAAGCACAAAAACAATTCTGCTGGGTTCCCTGAGAAACCAGAGCAGAAGAAATTAAGCTGGACTTTGCCTCTTTTGGCAAATAGCAGCTCAGGCACCAAAAAATTACACATCTCCCTTCAATCACAGACGAAAAGATATTCTCCTCTCAGTTTGTGCTCATTTTCTTCTTTCAACAGTTCCCAGAAAACACAGTCCAGTATCAGCCAAGCACAGCAAGGATCAGTCTCCAGAACCCCCTCATGGAACCCCTGGAGCAATGTGTGATAACAGTCACAGGGCAAGGGCTCATTCACAGACAAAGGAACTACAGGTAAGTGCAACCTGACTGATCCAAGAACAGCAAATGGAAAAAGAGACACAACACAAGCAAGAGAAGCCCTTGCACAGGAAAGGCTATCCCCAAAAACAACCAGGCAACAACATGGCAGGAAGATATCACTACAGCATAAAAGCCCCAGGCAGCCCATCCTTTATTTACAGATAATGTAGATGATTTTCACACTGAAAAGGAGAAAAGCCAGCTAAGAGAACTTTCAACAGATGTTTAATACATAAGTTGAAGCCAATATGGCATCTGTGAAAGTTTCAACATCAAAGGCATAGACAGAAAAAAGAAAACCTCCTGCCAAGAAAAAGGATAACCAGAGAAATGCCACAAAGACTTAGTCACAAACAAACATTAAATAAGACAACGTAAGAGGTCAATGAAATGAGCTATGAAATTTAGAAATTATTTGCTGTTAAGAAATCAATTACTTTTTAGTGAGCAATTTGAACACCCTTAAGTGGATTAAAACTGTAGTTTATGATATCTTTCCATCCATTACTCACTGTAAACAATAAAGACAGTGGTGTCTTCCCCTTCTCTACTGAAGAACAGGGCAAATGTGACTTAGCCAAGAGTGACCAAGGGACATGCTCCCCTTCACATGACACACACCCCACATTTGCCTCAAGAAGCTGCATTAGGATAAAGTCCCCTTACATGTCTCCAGTGAGAGTTTCAACTCTCCTGACTCCCTCCCAAACTAATTAGATGACAATTTCACTGTGGTAGTTGAAGTAACTGCCAGCTTTCTTCTATTTCTTTTTTTTCTTTCCCTCTTTTTGGCACCACATTCCTGTTTAGTAAATGCACATCCTACACCCAGGAGACTAAAAACACAAAGAGGGGTGATTCCTGTATAATCCCTTCTCTCATTTCAGGCTGGGCTCTGTGCAAGCTAAAAGCACTCAAGAGCTGGAATTCCTCTTCACCCCCACCCGAGCAGGGCCCAGAAGACTCACTGCACGTCTCACCTGCCTCCAGCTCCAGAACCTGAAGAGCTACAGAACAATCAACATTGCAGCTGCCTGAGGCCCAACTCAGAACAGGTCCTGCTGTCCTGCTTACAAAAGAGTGGCCTGACCATAGACAAGCATAGATGTTAACAGTTTAATAAAAGTTATATTCAAATCACGTCTGATTTTGATTATTTGCACAAACTCAACTCTCTCCCATCTGCCACTATGTCCCTTCTCCAGTTTTAGAAGCTGAACCTCACTGTGACAAAGATGGGCTGAATATTCAAGCAGATGCTGCAGTTCTCACACCTGTGCTGAGCCCACCAGTGCTTAGACTTTTGCCCAGCCTGTGACAAAGTAAAGGGTATCCAGGAACTTTAAAGTGATGATAGATGTACCCTGTCTCTAGGGATATAGGGGGATATCTCCCCCTATAGATTCCCTGACATTGGTAAGGTAGCAAACAGTATTTTCTGCTGCTTTCTGAGAAAATAAAAAAAAAGAAAGCTCATTCACTTCTCTCTACAGTTAGACAGGAAATGGCAGCAGTGCAGCCCATTTTCTAATTATTCACTGGGCTGCTTGCAAAAGAAGCAAGAGTCTTTAATTCTGTATATATCCTTTGCCCTCTGAAGACAGATAAAGCAACTGATCCAAATCTAGCAATATTTTATTTTTCTCTGAACCCCAGTAGTTGAAATATCTGAAGAATGGGGCACATTAAGATGCAGCACCACATCGTCCCAAGAATCCAAGCAAAACGACACCTTCTGCAATGGCAAAGGGCAACTTCCTGGAAAAGTTCTTCCAAGTAGCAGTGAAGTTCTCCCCTACATTGTTCTCCTCATTTTCCAAGCAGCTGAAGAACAGCAAAGTTCACTGGAAATGCAGATGCCAGAGCCAGTGGCAGCAACATAAGAAGGCACAGAAGAGTTAAAGTTGACCCTGTGTGAAGTTCTTGACTTTGTTCATGTTGTGATCTACTGCACCAGTTAGAAACTGCACCCAGCCTTCCTCTGATGGTGGACATACATGGCTTGTCCTGCAAAAGTGAATGAAATTTATTAGGGAAGCCTCCTGGGTGTGCTAAACCTACACATCCAAGCAACACGGGGATACTGTGAAGCTCTGAATAACCACAGCAGTAAAGCAGGGCTGCTCTAGCCCCAGAGGGCTTTGAGCAAGGAAGAACCCACACTTGTGTCTGTAATCCCAAACCCAAACCCACTATCATCCCTAGCATCCTTTTCTTACTCCCACCCTTTGTGATTAGATAACATCATCATAGTTCACATAGTCATCTTTGACATGAGGCAGAAGATATCAACCTTCATAGCAGGGAACACACACTTTTAAAACTGTAGCTCATACTCACTTTGCAATCTCTAAGACTTTCTTTAATACTGAGGCCAACTTAGCAGCCTAGGAAGAAACAAAAGGGAAATAAGGTGAGTCAAATGTGATGCAAAGTACGGTCTAAACAGTACTGGAAAATAAGGAGGACTATATGAATGCACAAGAGCCAAGAATTAATAAAACTGCCATGGATTCTGATGCATAATGAAGTTATCCATCACTGCCATGCTGGAAGTGTCTCCCAACCTACTCCTGGCTGTGACAGGTAAAAAAAACTGACTGTTTTTTAAAGCATACATTAAAATGCTTTTTTTAAAAAAAGGTAAGCTATTACAAATTAGTAATTGATATTAAAGTACAAAGTTACAAGTGACTGATTTTAATGCAATTTGATATTAAGCAATTCTTTTTTATTCCAAAAAATTCAAGCCACTGGCCAAAGGCATGAAACCAGGATTAAGAATAAAACAATCCCAGATATGAGGAGATTTGTACTTAGTTTATGGTGCTAGGGATGTTTCAAAGTTCAGTCAGGTTGCCAGAGTGTGGCCCAGTCAAGTTTTGAGTGTTGGCAAAGATGTAGACTCCACTGCTTCTCCAAGCAGCTTGCTTCAGTGCTTAAATACACGCACTATGACAGTTTTTCATTTCATAGATAACTTTATTTGGGCAAGACTGCACTACTCAAGGAAGAAAGTACATCTGCAGTACATAGGCAGCCTTAGACATCACTTTCCTGAGGTTCTACCACTGGAAATCCCTATGGATTATAGTTCAGAGCTAAGGTTTCAAGTGGCCATGCTCTTCCCTGAAGAGGTACACGTGAAGAATGTGTTTCCACCTGAAGGAAGTGTGCAAGAACAAAGGGCATTCTTCATCCCTAAAAAATGATTACTGAGGCAGTCACTAACACCCATCTCTCCCTGAAGTCACATAACCCCTCCAATCTGATTTCTTCCCATTGCCTACAGCCAGGCCACTGTTCCACGTGCAGATATCAGGTGTCAGTACTGCAGATACTCACATTAAGTCTCACAGCCAATGGGTTCACAGGTGGGTACATGCTCAGTGCCAGCTCATCAACACTAGAACAGAAAAGACGGGAACAAAGAAGAAATGTTCTGATAGCACAACTCACAGATCCTGGTGAAAGCCTGCACCCATCCTGAATGCAGGATGTCAGTTGTACCTATAGGATGCTTCCCACTGCCTTCTCAGTCACCTGTGTGTCCCTCTCACCATGGAGTGAGATGTGGTCACAGCTCCATCCCTTATGTTCCTCTCCTGACCTACAAATCTCTCAACAGCTTAACAGCCTTCCCACTTCCTCACTCAAGACCTCAGAGAAAGACCAGGACTGCTCTAGAGGGAAAAGCAGTATGGGGAGAACCCTGCTTACCTTGGGCTGATCTCGTTAGCAATGTCTGCCAGGTCATCCAGCTGTGCAATCTGCTCAGGAGAGTCAGCTTTGCCATGGGCCTTCACTGCAGCCAAGACCTTCTTCAGGCAAGCTTTAGAAGCTTTCATTAATCCCATGCAGGAGCTGAGCAGCTGCCGGTCAGCCTCTGACCAATACGTGTCTCTGTTGCCCCGAAAGCCCAGCTCTTCATCTTCCATGATGTCCCCATAGGGATCCTGCCCTTCCACCAGTGCCTGAGAACACAGAGGCACTGAAAACCCAGAGCCTAACATCAATTCCAGCAGTACCCAGGAGGAAAGGGAAAGCATAATCTAAACATCACAGAAATAATTAATGGAGAAACCTCAGTTGGTTGATCCTAAAATGACTGGATTAAGAAAAACTAATCCACCACTCTAACAGTGCAAACAGCAAGAACCTAGTGAATTCTTATAGGATCCTGAATTGCCTCCCCCATCCCCAATTCAGGACATGGCTTTATGGAAATCTTATACAAAGCAAACTAGACTTGAGAATAAAAATTCATTAAACTTCATGGATAAAATAATAATCTATGTCATGTTGGAACAAATTTATATTAAAGCCTGTTTGTAAAATAATTCCTGTGTTCCATCACTGAGCCAACACAGAGGGTGGTTGGGCACTGGCACAGGCTCCCCAGAGAACTGGTCACAGCCCCAAACCTGCCAGAGTTCAAGGAGCATTTGGACAACTCTCAGGCACATGGTGGGATTGTTGGGGTTCTCCTGTGCAGGGCCAGGAGCTGGACTCAATGATCCTTGTGTATCCCCTCCAGTTCAGAATATTCTGAGTCTAGGAATGCACCACTGCAGATTCCTCTAAGGCTTAGGGGCTTCCTTACATTTTCCATCTCCTCCACAGCATCCTTGACCACACCCAGATTTGCAGCCAGAGCTGACACAACTGCTGCCTGGTTATCTGCAAAAACAAAAGGATAAAAACTGTGGCACCCCACTGTTTCCAATCAGTTTGCAACAACCTTCATCTAGGCTTGCAATCACTGTAGGATGAAACTTCCTGCAGAGCTCAGAGCTGCACTGTTGTCAGGCAAAATAATCTGACCCAGTTTCCAAGCTCATACATTTCAAAAACCAGTCAAGTTTTTGAGTCATTCTCCATTCAGCCTCCATTGTACCAGCTGGAATGCCCTTGCAAAAGCTATTGATATTCCAAGACAACACGTCCTAGTTTACAACACTCACCTCGTGGCAGGTTAGACACTTGCTCACAGGCCTCCCACACACCTCCAGTTGATATTAGCTGCTCCTGAGATAAGCTGAAACAAAACAAAATCCTCAAGGTTAGAATCAATAACAGCACTGTGCTAGACTGCAGTTTAATTTTCTGCACCAAAGACGATGCACACCAGAAAATGTCACTAGCTTGTCACTAGTATGCCATGTCTGTGTGAAGCCCTTGTTGCCTCCTAACAAGTATGCTTCTTTTTCTTGCTTTTTCCCCCAGAAAGTATCACAATATCATAGAATCGTGATTGAAAATTACAACCTCTCCACTGGAGCATTGAGAATTGTGTCTGTGAGCTGGATCATCCCTTCCACTACTTCAGTGGTAGCATCTCGAACCATCTTCCGAAGAGTAGTACCTGGTTGAGTTGAGAAAAAGCAAGAAAGCCAGCACAAAGTCAGCACTGACAGAAAACAAGTGCTGAAGATGAACACATAGATTGCTTGTTTGTGTAGATACACTGTATAAATGAAGTTACAAGTATTTTGAAGAAAGCAAAATGCTTTCCAGTTCCAAAAGAAGTTTGGACAAGGACTTCAATGCTTCATAAATTTGAATGCTCAGTCAACTATACAATTTCCTGCATTATCACCGTCCCACAGACAGAAAACTTCAGCAGCAGACAGACAAGTACTTCACTCATAAACACATTCAAAGTCCACAGAATAGCTGATAACGGGATACCATACTAATGAAAACTTGCTGGTACCAGACCTCATTAGGCTCTGAAACACTGGGTTTCTCTATATAGTGATGGTGAAAGAACCACCATGCTATACAGTGGTGACTGCCTTGCAGTCATTATATCACCTTGGCCCTTGGGTAGCCAGTAGTACACTGTGGCAACTGCAAGGACGGCATTTTGGACATCCTCACTCAGCTTCCGGCAATCCTGAAAATGGAGAGGCAAAAGGATCACCTGTGAATAACACACAGCTGCACCACATTTAGAAATCCTCACAAAGGTTTTCAGACTGCTCTGAGAAAAGGGAAGAATAGCAATGACAGTCTGCTTGAGAAACAAATACAGCATGAAACGAAGGCACCGTAAGCAAGCTGTATGCGTCTTTGCCTGCTTCAGGATTTAGTAAAAAACATTCCCTGGTGTGGCAGTCATGCATCAGAGAGGAAAAAGTAATTTAGATCATTATTCTGAACTGTAGATCTTTTTCTTCTTTCCTCCAAATACCCGTATGATAAACTTCTCTCAACTGATAGCAAAAAAATTGCATATCTTTGTTAAACCTAAGGTCTGTATTCTCCAATATTCTGTCTCTATCAGAAACTAGCTGTAGCTGTTAAAGAGTGTAAGAATATTTCTATTTAGTATGTCTCCCTATCTTACAGAAATTAAGTTCTCTGGGCAGTTTTTTGATTATGTTAATACACTCTACAGTATATAGCCCATTCAGACAAATGAACCAAGAAAAACTTGAAGCTTGCATATACATTTCAATTTCATAGTCTGTCGAGGCTTTCTCTCACCTCTGCAGAAGGTAGTGGAGGCCTTGAGAATGCCAGACTCAGCTTTGTAGCCTCCTGTGATGTTACTTGGAATGTCTGACCTAAAAAAATTCAACGGAGCAAAAGAAGAGAAAGCAACTCAGATAAAAGATAGAAGAACACAGCAGTTTGATGAGCAGCAGCTCTGATCATACTGCTTGCTTACCATTACACCCAAGCCATACAACATAAACTAAACCCCACTACAAATTCCCTGGTGTATTTGTGCCATACATGTTGCTTGTGTCCTGTGCCTGCTTTTCCTCACTTGGCTGGTAGTGATAGCCAGAATCCCAGTCTGCATCCATTCATGACCTGTTCACCAGGATGTGCCAGGAGGCTCTAACAGAGACCTTTTTAAATCTTGTATGAACAGTTCAATATCAGCCTTTGCTTTGCCACACCTTGGGCTGTTTGGTGAGCAGAGTTAGGGTTGTCAGGCACTGGAATAGGTTGGCCTAGGGGGTGGTGGAGGAGACTGGATCTGGCATTTATGTGGTTTAGGGTTTACAGAGGCAGCGCTGGGTTAACGGTTGGACTTGATGATCTTAAAGATCTCCCTCTCCCAACCTTGGCGATTCCGTGACTCCACGAGCGGAGAGCACCCCGCAGCTGGAGAGCCGCCGGGGAGAGCAGCCCTGCCCCGGACTGGCCCCGCGGGCACCCGCCCCGGCCCCTCCCGAATCCCGGCCCGGCCCGGCCGCTCCCTGCCCGTACCTAGCGCGTCCCAGAAGCGCGGCAGCTCGAACGGCTCTCGGCCCTCGCCCGGCTCTCCCTCTGCAACGGCACAGACAGAGCTCAGCCCGCGGGGAGCCGGCCCGGCTCGGCCCGACCCCCGCCCGGCCCTGGCCCCGGCCTCGGTCCCGGCCCGCACCTCGCAGCCGCGCCAGCACCGCCCGCAGCGCCCCGCGCACGTCCCGCAGCGGCTCCCGCGCCTCCATCGCTGCGGGGCGGCCCCGGAGCGCCCCGCGCGTCACGTCCGCTCCGGGAGCGGCTGGAACGGCCCCGGCCTGCCCCTCCCCGCCCCGCAGAGACAGCCCTGCAGAGACAGCCCCGCCCTATAGAGACAGAGCAGTCCCTCAGACAGCACAGTCCCGCCCCGCAGAGACAGTCCCGTCCCACAGAGACAGCCCTGCAGAGACAGCCCCGCCCTATACAGAGCACTCCCACAGAGACAGCACAGTCCCGTCCCACAGAGACAGCCCCGCAGAGACAGCCCCGTCCCACCCCGCAGAGACAGCACAGTCCCACAGGGACAGCCCCACCCCACAGGGGCAGCACAGTCCCACAGGGACAGCCCCGTCCCACCCCACAGAGACAGCACAGTCCCACAGGGACAGCCCCGTCCCACCCCACAGAGACAGCACAATCCCACAGGGACAGCCCCACCCCACAGAGACAGCGCAGTCCGGTTCGCAGCGATACACTTTATTAGTAAACAAGCAAACGGGGAAAGCAGTGGGGCTGTGCCCCTGTGTGCGCGTCTGTGCTAAGCGAGGCTCACGCCGCGTTACATCAGCCGGCGGAGGTCCTCGAAGTTGAGCATGTTGTTGGCTATGTCGGACCAGGCCGCATGGGTTGCCCCGTCCATCTCCGGGGCCAGGCTGTTGCTGCTGTCCAGAGTGTGGTTGGTGCCGCCGATGACTTCGTGGCATTCAGGGCACGTACTCGTCTGCATTGCCCCCCCGCACTCCCCAATTACATAGATATGGCCATTTCTGCACTTGAACCAGTGGCCACGGGGACAGCCGATAGCACGGACAATCTCCACCCGCTCAGCTTCAGAAATCCCCAGTACCGACACGGGCAAGACAGCATTGATCTTGTTCAGGTGAGCCTTCACTGCAGCCTCATCCTCCTCTGTGAATTTTTTTGTCCCTTCCAGGATCTCACGTGCACTTTTAATCTCTTCTGCAATGTCTGTGGACATTGTCTTATTTCCTTTGCACCTTGCCAAGAGGTTCAGCAAATAAGTCAGTCTCTGGATCTCAGACTGCAGGTCAGTGAGCTCCTGTTCTGTAAAATTGATGCGTTGCTTATCCAGCCACCTCTGCACTTCATCCAGCCTCTTTGTCAGCCCCCTCCTTTCATTCTGATCAATTTTGTCCAAAAAATCAGTTAGGTCTGCTACACGTTTGTAGAAATTAAGCAGATTTTCAATTAGTCCAATACACTTCGTGGAGAGAGCAGAAGCTTTTAGTTTATTTTCCAGCATGGTAAACTTCGAGGGCAGCTTTCTCTTTAGAACAAAACTCCGTGCCAGTTCAGCCTGCAGCCTCTGTCTGTTAGACTCAATTTCTTGTGCTGGGCCTTGGAGTTTCTGTTTCACCTGTTCTATCTCCTCCACCTGCCTTTTCACACTGGTGCCATATCTCAGATTCTTTCTGATAGGAGTCTGACACAAAGGGCATACCTTCAGCTTGACAGCATCATCATCTTTATCCATGTAGTGGTCAAGGCCTTGTGACTCAAAGATGTGGCCACAGTCTTCAAGCTGCACAAATCGAGCATCTGGGTCATCCTCAAAGCCAAAAAAGATCTGAGTGAGTTCCTCGTGGTCACAAACAAGGCACTTCTTTGGGCAGGGCTCTCCACACAATCCAACACAGGGATGACCACAGGGCAGCATCTTATCACAGGGAACATTGCAGCGAGGCCTGTTGCATGGCTCAGAGCAAAGGTTGGTACACTGGTAGTGCTGGCACTGCCACTCACATGGCTCAGCACAAGGAACACAGCTTTCCCAACATTTCTTTCCGCACTTACTGTGAATACAATAGTTCTGACATTTCTTCTGACAAGGAGGACATTCTGTAGTACAAGGTTCTTGACACTGGTGGGAGCAGATCAAGACATTCTTGCATGGGCGGTTACACGCCTTATGAAATCTTCCTCCGAAGCAAATATGACAGGAACCTGAACATACATGACCACATGCCAGTGTGACAGAACATTTACTGTAACATTGCACAGTCTCCTCACGTCCCATCGTAGTGGCCCAGCAAGAAACTTCCTGCTCGTGGCCACATTTCAATGTGGCTGTAACCTGTTCAGGACACCTCACTGTGCATTGTTGCCCACAGGAATTCCTGCATGTGTGTCCACAGGCTAATTTCTTCTGACAAGGTTCTAAGCACTTGAATTTCCACTGTGGAATAGAGCATGGCACCATCTGCTTGTGGCCACACTTAGAAATAGTTTTCTCTACCTTCACCATACATTCTCCACAGGACTCATAACATGACTTTGGGCAGCGGTGCCCATCTGCACAAAGCACCTTTTGACAAGGCTTCAGGCACTGGTAGTTTTTGTGCTCCGGGTCATATGGATGACATGCCCTTGTGCAAACATGTCCACAACTCAGCCTGAACTCACAGGGACGAGTACAGCCTCCCTCCGGGACTCTGTTGAAGTCTTCACCTGTAGATACCTGTGTCTTGGTTTCAGGGTGGTTTTGACAGCAAAGCTCCAATGACCGGCCAATGTGACCGTTCTTCTCAAGTGTTTGAATGATCTCATTCCAGAGAGGAACCTTGCCAAGCATTCTCATGTTTCCAATACAATAGAGCCCTTTCTTAGCTCTGGATAATGCCACACATATGCGATTAGGGATCTGCAAGAACCCAGGTCTCTCCGCTTTGTTGCTCCGCACCAGTGACAGCAGAATAATATCATTCTCCTCTCCCTGGTACTTATCTACTACATGAACCTTCACACCTTCAAAGATCTTTGCTGGCATGAGCTTACGCAGACAGAAGAACTGTCCAGTGTAAGTAGTGAGAATGGTGATCTGAGAAGGTTCATAGCCCTGACACAAGAAGTATTTGCACAGTTCCACTACAAAGTGGGCCTCGTGTGGGTTCTGGTGGCTTTTCCCTTCCTGGATCTCTTGTTCAGGAACCTCATGTTCCACAAAGAAGATATTAGTTGAAACACCCTGAAACAAGAGGAAGGATGTGAGAGACAGAATTCTAGTTTATGTTGCCCCAGCCTGTTTCCATATTCCTGATTATCCACTGACAGGAGGACTTTTAAAAGAGTTGACTACAGTATGCAGTTTCTGTACTTAAGTGATTTCCTCTTAGATTTCCATAGATTATTAATCAAATTCCCATTTCAATTTATTGGTAATATTTCAGTATCCTAATATGAAATCAGTTCCTGGGGGTGATTTTATTCCCTTTCTTTCATGAGATGTCTCTACTGTACATTTCCAGGTTATACCAAAGAAAACATGAAGTGTTAGTAACTTCTCAAAGCATATTCATGGTGTGAACAATGTCTTGTTATGGCCCTGTGGGAAAAATATACTAAGTTACCAGTGCACAGGACTGAGCACTTGACTAAATCATGCCTCCTCTGTTCCTGTGATAAAAACAAAGCAGCAAAGAAGATTTCCTCTTCATCAGAAAAAATAGGAATGCTAGAACTCAAGTAGTCACTTATCAGCTCATGGTGTTTAGAGTTGATTGCTCAACTGTTCAAAAACTCTATTTGCCTTGAGTTAGCAAGAGCTTTTAATTTTTTACCTATTAACTGGAATTAATCTACCTGTATTCTACTGTTCTTCTTGCCAAAACCCAGAGACTGATTTTACCAGGAAAGAACAGCTTTTGTAGATCAAACACAGATCTCTTGTTTTCCAAGGTATCCATAGTGGTAAAATGTCCAGTAGAGTAGAATTTAATTCAGTCATCACCTACACTGGTTATTGTGTTAGCTGGGAAGATTCAATTTTGATGCCTTTTGGTATCTCAAGTTTGTTTTAAGGCCAAATGGAACCACAAGATTCTCTAGAATAGATTCTTGTAGGAGTAATGGGGTAAAATTTTGTCATCTCCCAAGTTGGTGGCATTTTTCTTGTCTGTTGAGGCTTTGGTTAGCTGGATTTTGGCTAGGGTTTATTTGGGTTTCTAATTTATTTAACTAAACTGTCTTCTACGAAGACTTGATCTGGATTTCAAGATACCAAAAGAGGATCTGCCACTTTCCCAGATAGCTTATTCTAATAATTAAATCTTTACTATTAATTTTCTATTGTCTGACTTCAGCATTCTGCTATAGTTTTCAGTATGCTTCCTTCATCCAGTTAAAGAACTTTTAACTAGCAAGTCCTGTTTTTTTCTTATGAAGATTATGGTTTACATAATCTAAGCTACTGTAATGCTATTTCTGCAACTGCCTCCAGACTTTCTCCCAGGGTATTCAGTGTTTGTGTTTCAGAGATCCAAGGCCATCAGTGTAAAAGTGTAAGCTTGGCTCAGACTTCTGGGAAAATAGTTTTGGCAGAGAGCTGTGAGTGAGCCTGCAGAAAAGGGCTATGCAAGATACATGCAAGGGAAGATTACAGAGAGATGATTGTTAATAGTCCAAAGATGCAAGAAAAGCACCAACATAGAGATACATGAAGTCCTGGTCAAGGTGAGAAAATACAAATCAGAAAATAGGGAGTGAGTGTCAAGATGGAAACCCAGTATCATTAAGGAAGAAGCAAAGACTGAAACTTTTGACTGATACCCAAGGCAAGCATTCCAGTAACTTACTAAATTCTGGCAGTTTAATGAGCATGTTAGATAATAAGTGATTACTTCCTACTTGTAAGCTGCATAGATTTTCTTTGCAGATGTTGTTTATTGGTAAAATGCCCAAATGGAGAAACCAAGGAAAACGCATTCCAGTATTCCTGTCACCTATTTTATGTAAGAGTTTCATATATTATGCTTTAAGTCTTTCATTTAAGATTTCTTCCTACCTATCAAACTCCTACAATTTGTTTGCTCCTCCTTCAATTTTTTACTGTTTTTTTGAAGTCATTGGTATTGGATCCATTTCCACTGTCCAATGCCAGAAGAACTACAAATTACTTACCGAATTCTATATTGCACAATTCCTTGATTCAGGTATAAATTTCAATAACTGAATTTGACCTAAGAGTTTGAAATCCTTGAACACTTCATTTTACAGAAACTCATTTAGCCAGTAACAGGGGATTGCTGAAAACTCACTTTTATATTCTCATATTCCAGGACAGAGGGATGGTTCTCCAGCTTCTGGTATATATGAGGACTGATAAGCTGGGCAATTTCAGGGCGCATGCGGTGCTGAAACATAAAACAGTTTTATCAGTCTTGATGAAGGAGCATCATATTTTCCTGTCAGTATTCTTTTGCACCACTGTACAGACAGTGGCTGAATGCAAGACAAGGATGAATTTTCAACAAGAGACAAGAAGGGAGCACTTCCCAATCCCCACTCTCCCTCACCCCGTTAGTGACACCACTACCACTACCACAAGGAGTGATAGTAGCAGAGTTCCTTCAAGAAAATTTCTTGGTAAGTTTGTTGTACAGTAATGCTGGTTTCAGTGCAAATCTAAGCACACTTATAGATAACAAAAGCCAGCACTTCAGTCTAACTACTAAATGAGCTCTTCAGGTGCCTTTAATACAGGACTGCTGGTGTAAGAATTTACTTCCCTGGGCACCAAGATAGATGATTATAGCAATTTAGCAGGAAGCTGCCTGAGAAGAACAATGCTGTCTCACTCTGCAAAGTTCTGGAAGTTTCAGTTGCCACAATAAACTGTGTTCTTTACACAAAACCATGAGGACCACAGTGCTGTGGACAGTATCACTAAATAACTGAAAATATGCTAGAACTCTCTCTGTGCCAGTTTGACAGCTCCTATCACTCTTTTCAGAAGATAGACAGTACATTATTTTCTTTTAGGCTGCTCTTACAGTAGAAACATGAACTTAAGCGTATTAAAAACTTAAAACAACCTAAATACAAATGCCATGAAGTTTTCTGTAGCTCTTTCTTACTTGGTACTTCAGACAGACAAAGGGGAAATCCACTTTGATCAGACGTTCAAAGAGAGAGACTTCGAGGTTGAAGTTCTTGGCCAGGTCATATACATTTGCACTAGGCTGCAACTGAAAGAGAAGGGATAGGAGGTCACATTTTGGCACTTTCCCTATGTGTTAGTAGGATTTTTCACTCTCGTTTTTTGTGACTGGCTTCCCACTGAAAGGCCAGGGACTGGATTCTTGCAGAAGCACTAAATATAAAAGATACAGTCACAATCAAAATATACACAAAATTGTGTCAGTTAAACTAAAACACCAGCCCCATAGGAGCTCTACTCTAAAACTACAGGAGACAGGACCTGTGGTATCTGTGGAAGCTGGAGCAACAAACCTTGGCAATTTTCCCACACAGTGTTTGGATAGACCATCCTTGTTCATTAACACAACAAATAGAGATGTTAGTCATTAGTTACCTGCTGGTGATCTCCAATGAGGATTAGGTGCTGGCAGCTTTTACTCAGAGTAGTAATGGTGTGAGCCTCAAGCACCTCTGCTGCCTCTTCTACAATGACAATTCGCGGCTCTATGAACTGCAAGATCTGTCGGTATTTTGCAGCACCTGAGCAAGAACAGAAGATAAACCTTTGGATATAACTACATTCAAAGAGTAAGGCAATCCTTTCACATAGAGGAGTAGGCTCTGTCTCAGAAAAGACTGGGGTTCTTCTCAAGATTCTCCATTTTAACACTCAGCTTTTTGAATTTTAAAACAGCACCATACCAGGGATGGCTTCTATATGAAGAGTTATTAAGTAAGGCAGGGGATTAGTCCTATGCCTGCCTTAGTCCTTTTTCAATGAAGATACACTCAATACATTGTTCTGCACACATAAATAAGCCTAAATTGTCTTTCCAAAGGGACATACTACAATAACCTTGGTGCTACCATCTCCAGAAGGTGTTGTGGAAGTAGCAATATAGGTATTAGTTGTGCCTTATTAAGGCACAAGTGGTGCAGTTCTGTTAGAAGAATGCTACTCAAGACAGGGGGAGTACAAAGGGCACAGAAGGTGCTCATGCCACTAATTAACAACTCCCACAACAGCCCCATTTGCAAAAGAGTCAGAGATTAAAAAGGCTCCAGACTAATGCAGAGCCTGACCCAGGCTGTGAAGCAGCACACGATCCTAATCTTTCAGCAAAAAGGTTCTTTAAACATGACATAAGCAATACAATACTGGTTTGCTTCCCAAATGCTCTGCACCTGTAGTTGTCATCCCCACAATTCTGGCCTTATTGATAACATAGAGATCTTGCTGCAGCTTCAGTCTTTTCAGTCTTTCTGCTGCTTGCTGATATTCCTCTTCATGCTGCAAAATTTCATCTCGAATAAAACCCTGGTAAGTCTTCAGCCAAAGCCTGAGAAGAAAGTGCCATTATCACACACTGCAAGTAAAACAGAATGGTGATCCACAAGTTCTGAAGGGATTCAGTTCAAAACTTCCCCCATGTCTTTTGGGAAACAGATTATTACCATCTGTACTTAGTCCTGAACATTTACAAATGCAGGGCACGACATTGCTTCCCATGCAGTACAAGGAAGGTAAGAAGAAGCATGTTCAAACAAAGAGCTGAAACATCATGGCTTGACACAGTTTGCACACTGGAATAATCCTAGGAAACACCTGCCTGACAAGCTCTGCAAAATAGCTTTGTCACCTGTAAAGCCTCCAGCGGGAGTTCAGGTCAAGTTGCCACACATTCTGAATTGCATTGGCCTCTAACTCTGACATGGTGCTCAGTTTACGGAGCTCAGCTTTCATCTTCTGCTTAATTTTCCTCCTCTGGCCAGGAGTTACCTACAAGAAAAAAAAAAGCATCCCAATAAGCAGTACAGCACGAAGATTCTTTACACAGTCATGCTAATGCATGCAGTTACCTCCCACTGCATGGTCTCCTGTCGTGGATGAGCTATTCCTTCTTCCTCGTCCAGCTTCATATCCAACATGGATCTGGCTAGTTCACGAACAGCTTGGTCATCTTCCTCCTTCCTCCTCCTAGGGTTTGCTATCTTTTCATCCTCAATCACTCTCTCAGCTTCAATCAGCTCAGCCATCTCTGGGATCTTCAAAAGTTCCTCTTCTGCTTCATCTTCGTCCTCCTCCTCTCTTTCCTGACCACCTGTGAGAGTCACCAGCCACAGCCACTCTATCAGTGCAGCAGTAAGATCACTACATGGACATTAGGGTTAATCTTCTTTCCATTCCCTCACAGTATCACACATCATTCTGTGCCCATTAAGTAGCAGCATCTCTTTTCTGGCACACATACACTACTTAGGTAAATACATTTGTAGAAGATGTGTGTGGGTTAGGTGTCTTTTTGGTGTTTGGTTTTTTGTTTTGTTTGTTTTACCTGGATTTTCAGCCCATATATTCTCTGCAGCATTCTGAGTGAAGGCAGATACACCAAGTCCCAGCCACTCCTGAATGAGTGGGAGTCGTGAACCAACGAAGAAAAGCTTATCATCCTCCTAATACAGGGAAAGTCAAATCAGCCAGACCTATTGCACTTCAGAGACTTAGGATGATGCCAATGCAGCATCTTACAGCAGTGGCAACTACGACAAGTTCCCCCGAGACACCCTCCAGAGCTTATAAAGTCCAAGCAGCCCCAGATCTTCAGAAAGGGTACCCCTCCTCCCCTTCAGTTTAAGAGGTTTTTCTTTGGGTATTTGCATTTTTATGCTGCTAACGATCACTTAGAATCTCTGCAGTTAGCCCTGCCTGTCTACTGTCATTTGGCACAGCTTGCTGTTCACTCCCTTACTTTTTTGGTAAACAAATGATGCTAAAAAGATGTATGCTGGGGGACCTTCAGGCTCATTAGCAGAAGGGATGGTAAGCATGCACTGGGACTGCTTGACTCAGAAGAAAGGGACTCCTCTTACCAGACCCCTTATCAGGCTGTCCCAGTGCTGGGGGGCCATGTATGGTTTCAAGTATCTGTGATTCACAACTCCATAGGTCGTGCACTCCAACCGCCGTGCTCCTTCAAGGAGCTCCTCCTCAATCTTCTGCATCTCATTCATTATCTACTCATAACGAAGAGAAGGGTGTCACACTCAGAGAAACAAAGTTCACTAACAGCAGGAGAAAAAACTGACAGAATAATTAGGAGTAAAACAAGGTGAAAGGCCAGGGGTGGGGGAGGTTTATTATCTCCTCCAATGCACAGGCAACCCAGTCCCAGCTGCTCCCAGGAGGTCTGCATATACCTCTTCAGTGTCCCCGAAGAACTCATCTCTCAAGGCAAGTTTGTAGTGAAACTTCTTCAGCTCCTTCAAGGTGAATCTGTGCAGGGCTGCACTGGTACTCCTGCCCCCTATACGCACTATCCCACCATGTTCAAATGAGTGTATTCCTGTGAATGAGTATATTCCTGTGAATGAAAGAGGACTATTAGAACTAAAGGGCCAAGCTCAGTTTTCAGCAGTAGGACAAGAGGTAGGAAAAACACCCATTGCAAATCTTACAGTGGTTTGCTCTGAGTGAAGTTTTTTAAAATCTCTATCAATGTGGCTACAGTCACTAAAAATAATCAAACCAAAATGCAGGTTATTACGCCATACAATGAACAAAGAGTTAAGTATAGTTTCTAATTACAGGTTCTAAAAACAGGTTGACCAGAGAATTTGTGTATGAACCATTGCTTGAAGTGTTCAAGACTAGGCTGGACAGAGCTTGGAGCAACCTGGTCTAGTGGAAGGTGCCCCTGACCATGGCAGGTGGGTTGGAACTAGATGATCTTTAAGGTCCTTCCAACCCAAACTATTCTATGAGTCTATGATTGTACCTCCATCCTGCTTGCAGGAACTCTTACCTTCTAAGAACTGATCCAGTGCATGGTTAGTGTAGCAGACTATAAGGATGGGATGCTGCCAGCCCCTGGTTTGCCATGCGTGATCATTAGCCAAGAGAGCCTGAACAATCTTCAAACCCACATAAGTCTTCCCTGCAAGACAAGCTCAGAATCAGAAAAGGGTGATCCATCCTCTATGAGTGCCTTGAAACATAGACATAATCAAAAACAGATACAAGACTTATTTCTAGGCAGCCAATCTGGTCTGTACCAAGAGAACTGACCACAGGGGTAACTAGTTTACAAAATGCAGACAAAGTGACATAACACTGAGTTTCTGGCCTGTAATTGAGCAAGGCCACAGTCTGCAAGAATGTTATTTTTCAGATAAATATACCAGACCTGGACACAGGGTTTTGTCTCCCACTGCATCCCCCAGCCCACTCTGATACTGGCATCATACATGACATTTGGCTGCACATGAAACATCCACATACTATTGGACTACAAGCATTGTTGCATTGCTTGTTAAATTCAGGTACTATTTATAACAATTACAGTTCAACTTGTAACACTTTATTCACACAATGGTTCATGGCTGAATGCTCCCAAAGCTCTAATGTGCCATGAAGACAAGCAGGAGAGTGCTGCATAGCAAGAGAAACTGTGTTCTCAAAGGTGACTGAAAACTTCTTCACCCCAATATACAAGCACAGCCAACAGTGCAGTTGGTGTCTACTTGCATGTAGGTGGGCAAAGATCAGATGTGGGTATTTAAGGATATTAACTGTCTCCACAGCTCACACTAACTGAGCAACTCAAGGACTAAAGCTTTGGAGGCAGTACAGCAGGGTTTCTCTGAAGTTAATCTCCCTAGATGGGGGAATAAACGAGAACTTCTTAAATTACAGAGCCTTTAAGCAAGTATTTCTCACCAGTGCCAGGAGGTCCTTGGATAATAGCCAGCTCCTTAGTGAGTGCAAGTTTCAGTGCCTGCATCTGAGACTCATCTAATTTCAAAGCTTCCATTGAAAGCCATTGATCGGGATCTAGAATGCGGACACTTTTCAAGCTATCAGGGCACTCCTCTTGAGGTGAAGTTCTCCTAGATGATGCAAGGTTGTAGACAGTATCTGCTTTTAGGTGTGCTGGCTCCTTCACTTCATGTGAAGTCTTCGCCAAGGGTGCAAGGTTGTAGGCAGTATCCTCTTTCAGGTATGCTGGCTCCTTCACCTGTGCCTCACACTCCACAATGTACTTCTGGAATGGGAGATCTTCTTCCCGCATTTTCTGCAACCCTTCTAACACATGCCGATAGGCCTCAAAGTAGGCAGTTGTCTCTACCATGAGGAAAGAGTCTGAAGGTTGAACCCCTGCCAGCAGTGGCTGGCTCTCTTCATCAAAACAGAGCTCCACAATCCCACGGACAAGTTCGTCAGCATTACGATTAGAAACGGTGGCAAAAAGGAATGTTTCAAAGTGATCTTGGGACATGCAGACCAGGGATCCATATAGCAATCGTTTAGAATTATTCCATTGTACAAACCTCAGTGGTTTTGTGTCAAATTCGACCTTGTAAGAAATACCAGTTAAGGTACAACGTGGGGCAATAATCCGTGCATCAAAGTAGATCCTGACATCATCAAATTTTTTCTTTCTCAAATTTCTGTCCTGGAGGCTCTGCAAAACCTCCATGATACCTTCCCTTAAAGGCCTTACAAAGTCTTCTCTCAGAAGTCGGAAGTGGGTGTCAAGATAAATACTGGTGCTTTCATATCTTCCAAAAACAAAATTGGGACGTAGGAAAGGTTTCTCCTTACCGTGTATCTCATCATATGTTGGATAAATGCTCATGGTACGATAGCTTTCTTCTTGCCCATCCTGAGGTTGCACAAATGCACAGTTATCAGCTCTCAGTGTGCCTTCACGTCTCTTCTCCTGCAGATGCTGCATGAGCATCTGGACTTTATTGAGATTCTTCTCTGTCTCTTCTGTGATGTCCACACCAAAGCCTTTCAGGGCATTTATGGATGCTGTCAAGACTGTAAAGAGAATGGAGACTTTCTGCACAGAGCTGGCTGGGAAAGTACTTATCAGGTGCTGAAGAAGTGCAATGATGTGGCTGATGTGCTTAGGGTACGCGTGGCGTACAGCAGGATCTACTTGTGTTACCATGTCAGACACGTACTGTGGCAGACAGATCTTGAGAAAGTTGGACTCCTTCACATCTCTAAGAACGCGTTGGACACCCTCTCTATTCCCTTGGCAATGACATGCTTTTTGAAGCACCCAGCAAATGAGCTCAACTAAATCGGGTTTCATAGTTGTTCGGGAAAGAAGATCCTTCAACCCCAATCTGGAAGCAAGTATCATGACAATTTCTGAAGGGTCTTCGTCGAGGAGAAACTCAAGGAATTTATAGTCATTCCGTCTGGCTTGCTGAGGCTCCTTATTGTGGTGGGCACCACCTGGGGTAGCATTCTGGTAGAAATGAGGATTCTCCCGAGGTTGCACCCTCCATGTCCTACCTTCATTTCTCCACTCGCTCCTCTGCCCTCTCCCTCTAGCTCCTCCCTGAGCTCGTCCACCTGGATATCTCCTTCCTCTGCCTCCATTTTCTTGCTCATTCCAGGGTCCTCTGGTCCTCTCACGGGCTTGTCCAAGCTGAAACCTTGTTCCTCTAAATGCATTTTCTTGCTCATTCCAGGGTGCTCTGCCCCTCTCATGTGTTTGCCCATCTTGATACCTCATTCTCCTTCCCTCATTCTCCTGTTTAGTCCTGAATCCTGTGGCTTCACTGTTGGCCTGTTCACCTTGAATTCTTGATTTATTCTTACTTGATTGAAGAATCCTTGAAATAAAATCACCCATCGTCTCTTCTCTTTGCCCAAGTAGAGGAGTATCATTACCATCTTGGAGGTTTTCCTCTAACTGAGGTGCCTGGCCTGGTACATTATTTGTTCTGTTTCTGTTCCTTCCTATAAAGCCAGTGTCCAAATGAAGTGCATGCCCTTAAAAAAAAAAAAGCAAAAAAGGAGACACTCCTTAATTACAAATTAACATGCCTTGCAAAAAAAGATGAATAAGCATATTGGCCTGATAGTCAGCATATTTGAGCATTTGACATCAAGTTAAAAAATAATTATATTTGCACACAGACTTGCAAATTTGTAGCCCTTTTACTGCTAAAGAGAGTGCCATGCTTAGAGCTCACATGAGCTACAAAGACACTAAAAAACAAAATCTCTTTCCACAAAACTGAAAGCAGAAGTAAGAAGGTGAAAGATTAAGTTTTCTGCACAGGACAGCATTTCCTCGGGAGTTGGTTATCAGTGAAACAATGACAAAGGACGACACACCTGACTTGAACAGGCTGAACATAGCTCCACAGAACATGGAGCTTCTGGACACAAGCCCAGCCTCTCGGAGTGGCAGGAAGCACAGCCCACAGAGCCTTTGTCAGACTCCCCACAGGATGCTTAGGGAAGAATTGACTGCTGGAAGGAAAAAATAGCAAGAGGCTGCTGCAACACATCACCGCATCATGGCCCCAAACAGTCTCCAAGGGCAAATAAGGAAGGCTTGAAACTCAGCCTCGAGGGAAAACGTCGCTGTATCCAGGCAGGGGAGTAGCGGATCCCCCTGCACCTGCAGCACCAGCACCACAAACTACCAGCACCACAAACTACCAGCACCACAAACTACCAGCACCACAAACTACCAGCATCACACCCAGCCCTCCTGCCCTGCATTCCCCGGAGCACCCTCACCGCTCGCTCCACCTTGGGGTTGTCGGGCGTGAGGCTCCTGCTCAGAATCCTCCATGGCCCGGCCGGGGACTGCTCCGGGTCAGCTCCAGCTCTCCGGGCGAGGGCAGCGCTGGGGACCGCGGCGCTCCTGCGGCCGAACACGGAGACGCTGCTGCACTGTCCGCACAGCTCGGGAACCGCCGCGTCTGCCCCGACACCCAGCCGCGCTCCTCCTTCCAGTTCCCCGCAAAGTTTCACTTTCCAGTTCCCCGTAAGTCCCGCCCGGTGGGCAGAGCCGAGCCCCATCGCCACCGCCGGGCAGCGCTCCCGAAACGGAGCTTCTCCTTCTCTCTCCGGCTCCCGCAGCAAGGGCAAGCGAAGAGAAGGGGAAACGAGGAGAATGAGAGGGGAAGCGCGAAAGATGGGAAGCACAGCGCATCACCCCCTGTGCGGCCCTGGCACGGCTGCTTTCGGTTTCCTTTCCCGGCATCGCGGGGCGGAGGCAGCCGTGGCTCTGCCCACCCGCCCGGGCCCGGCCCCCGGCCCGGCCCAGCGCACGCGTGTGCCGCGGGGTTCCGCCTGAGCCATGGCCACGCTGGAGAGCCTGGGCCTAGTGGGCACTATCGCCGAGGGGGACGTGGTGCCCGTGGACTCCGAATCTGACGACTCCGAGGATGAGGAGGTGGGGCCGGGCAGGCGGGGGGACGCGGGCCGGGCGGTGCGGCGGGGCCGGGCCCCGCTCCTTGCTCACCGGTGTTCCCGCAGGAGCCGCGCCGGGCGCCGGGCCCCAGGCGGCGGGGGGGACGCTCCCGCGGGGACTTCAGCGCCGAGTTCGTGTTCGGGGAGGCGGAGGCCGGCGGGGACGATGCCTGGACGGCGGCGCTGAGGCAGCTCCGCAGCAAGGTGAGGCCTGAGCCGGGATGGAGCTGCGGTGCCCGCTGCTCTCCTGGGCTCCTCTTACAGCTTTCCTGTTGTGATTTTCTGCCTAGAAAGCAGCTACGACGCTGGATGAGAAGATTGAGAAAGTGAGACAGAAAAGGAAGCTCCAGGTCAGGATCTTTCTCATTGTTGAAAATGTGTTTGGCCATTCCCTCAGCCACGGTGCTCTGTCTGCAGCCCATCACTTCGACTCGGTTTGCTGCCTCATGTTGCTGGATGGATGAGGTTGTAGAATTACTAGAGATTACAGTTATGCAAAACCGTGGATTTGTGAATGGGCTCATAATAACAAACACAGATTCACAAAGGATGAAGTTTCTTTTTCATCCTTTCTTTTTAAAACATTTTCGTAGTATTTTTTTTTTAGGAAAGGGAAGCTAAGCAAATAAAAGTGAAAGATGAGGATGCAGAGGCTGAAGATGACCAAACCATAAAGAAGGAGAGTGAGGATTGTGATAGGGATGAAGAAGATGTGGAGTCTGAGTATTCAATGGATGATGAAAGTATCTTCACAAAAGCAGGTATCAGCAGTACCTTGAGATGGACAAGAATCTGACACAGAGGTGGCTTACTGGAGTAAAGTCTGAAGTGAAGCCTTGCTGGGAGTGGGCCAGAACCTTTTATGTTTTATTTGCCTACTGCAACATTCCTTCTGATTTTAATCAAGTTTATTTCAAATGGTAGCCCATAATTGAACTCATCCCTGAACAAGGATATTTACTTGCCAATTTTACTCCATTACATGCCTCTACTTGTTTCTGAGGCTTCTCCTTCAATATTTGAATTGAGAACAAAAAGTATGAGGTTACAAGTTTAAGATAATTCACAACATCTTGTTATGGGTTTAGCTGTGCTTTCTAATTCCTGTCACATTTCTCTTTTTCTGTAGATAAGGTCAAAGTGAAGGAAAAGAAGAGATCAAAAAAGGGAGAAGTGGTAAGTCTGATAAACTAGTCAAATCCCTCCAGCATTTCTTACTGAGGAATTTGCTTTGGTTAACAAATCATAGCTCAAAAACCAGCCCAGAGCCCTTGTTATCATGTGTTGTCTTGCTGCATTTGTTGTTCCAGTTTTGTTGTTGTTCCTGTTTCTAGGAAGCAGAGGGCTTTTCTGAAGATGCCTCTCAATATGATGATAACTTGTCATTCCAAGACATGAATCTTTCACGACCTTTGCTGAAGGTATTTTTTTAGTTGGTTTATTACATGTTACTCTGAAGAATAACAGACAGCCTCTCTGCCACCAATTAGAGCTGTCAAATTTGTCATTGCTTTGCAACCTCTCTGACAAGGAACTCATTTGGGAGCTAGTGTGATAGTCCTTTTGGAGCTCCTGTTATAGATTAATGGAAACTATGATTGTGTCAATCAAAGACTGAATGTGTTAACACCATCTTGAGCAAGAATTGTCACAGTGTGGTTGGAAGGGCATTTGGAGGTCATCTTGTTCCAATGCCTGCTCAAGCAAGGCCACCTAGATTTGCTGCCCAGGAACATGTCCAGATGGCTTTGAGCATCTCCAGGGCTGGAGGCTGCAACCTCTCTGTGCCCCTTGTGCTGGTACTTGGTCACCCCTGAGGTGAAAAAGTGGTTCCTGGTGTTTAGAGGGAACTAACACATAGGTTACCATGTTTCAGTTTGTGCCCATTACGCCTGTCTCTGGGCATTCCTAACAGAGCCTGGTTCCATCCTCTTTCCACCCTCCTGTCAGGTATTCATTGACATTGAAAAGTTTCCCCCTGAGGTTTCTCCAGGCTGAGCAGTCCCAGCTCTGTCAGCCTTTCCCCAGATGTGAGGTGCTCTCAAGCCCTTCATAATCTTCGTAGCCCATTGCTTGTCTCTCTCCACTCTGTGTGTTGTGTAGTGATGAGCCCAGCTCTGGGTACTGCACTCCAGATGTGGCCATACCAGAGACAGAGTTTAATTGCTTTTCCTCCTTTGTAGGCAATCACAGCTCTTGGCTTCAAGCAACCAACCCCGATTCAGAAGGCTTGTATCCCAGTGGGTCTTCTGGGAAAGGATATTTGTGCCTGTGCTGCTACTGGGACAGGTAGGGGATTGAGCAGGGCACTAGAAACAGAGAATTAGCTATTCACAATAATTGGTAACCCTTCTTAATTTTTGGTTTTTTTCAGGTAAAACAGCTGCCTTCATCTTGCCTGTCCTTGAGCGCCTGATTTACAAACCTCGTCAGGCTCCAATAACCCGTGTGCTGGTTCTGGTGCCAACACGAGAACTGGGTATTCAGGTGCACTCTGTCACCAAACAGCTGGCACAGTTCAGCAGTGTCACAACTTGCCTGGCAGTAGGTGAGTGTTAAGTGATTTATGGGAACTGTACAGCTCGTTGTAAACCTCTATACAGAACTGAGAATTCTGTGCTGTAAAACTGGAGGCTGTATGGTTATTGTGCTTCTGCGTTGTGGTTTAACATCTTCTTTCCAATATTGTGCTGTACTTGTTTATCAATTTCTGAGATAGAAAATATGGGGTAATTTCTGGTTTTAAATGTGTTTCCCATTCCTCAGGCAATCTGCCCTGTACAGGCAAATCCCTGTACTCTGCTGCAGTGTGCTCAGGGGGTCAGGCTCTATTCCCTCTCTTTCAGGTGGCCTGGATGTGAAGACTCAGGAAGCTGCTCTGCGCTCGGGGCCAGACATTCTTATTGCAACTCCTGGGCGACTGATTGATCATCTCCACAACTGCCCTTCTTTCCACCTGAGCAGTGTTGAGGTGCTGATTTTGGATGAAGCAGACAGGTAGGGTAAGCAGGACAGCAATGAAAAACATGGCAGTTTTCTGCTTTCCTTTCTCCAGGCTATCAGACTGTCCTTGTCCTGCCTTATGTAATGTTTCTTGGCCAGGCCCAGTTGAAGCTGCCTTACCTTGCTGTTTTTCTACTGTGTAGGATGCTGGATGAATACTTCGAGGAACAGATGAAGGAAATAATCAGGTTGTGTTCCCACCACCGTCAGACAATGCTTTTCTCTGCCACCATGACTGAGGAGGTAACACAAGCTGCTGAGAAACATACTGAAGCAGGAAGTTGAATGGGAGTTTGTCAGGTCTTTTACCAGAAATCATGTGGACTTTTTTTCCTTAACCTTTTTTTGTAGGTGAAAGATTTGGCTTCTGTTTCCCTGAAAAATCCGGTCCGAATTTTTGTGAACAGCAACACAGATGTTGCGCCTTTCCTGCGGCAGGAATTTATCCGGATCAGACCCAACCGGGAGGGGGACCGGGAGGCCATTGTGACAGGTTAGTGATAGCCAAGGCAGGCAGGAATCAGTGAGTGACTGTGGAGCAGCCTTCTGAGATGAATTTCTTTCAGCTCTGCTGACACGAACGTTCCAAGATCACGTGATGCTTTTCACGCAGACCAAGAAGCAAGCTCACCGCATGCACATCCTGCTGGGACTGATGGGCCTGCGGGTGGGGGAGCTTCACGGCAACCTCTCCCAGACACAGCGGCTGGAATCACTCAGGTATTAGCAGGCTTAGTTTGCAGGCTACAAAGAAGTTCCACGTTGGAAGTTTTAGTGTGGAAGTAGATGGCTACACTCATTGCTAATGCATTTTCTTTCTCTGCTCAGGCGCTTTAAGGATGAGCAGATTGATATCCTGGTAGCTACAGATGTAGCTGCACGTGGACTTGATATTGAAGGTGTTAAAACAGTGAGTATTTGAAATGCTGAGCTTCTTAATGAGGTCTTTCATGTTGTTTCCCTATTAACACTTTCTGTTACAGGTAATCAATTTTACCATGCCTAACACCATCAAACACTATGTGCACCGGGTGGGTCGGACGGCCAGGGCAGGCAAGGCTGGTCGTTCAGTTTCTCTCGTGGGTGAGGAGGAGCGCAAGATGCTGAAGGAGATTGTCAAGACTGCTAAAACAGCAGTGAAAGCCAGAATCCTCCCCCAAGGTATGTGGCACCTTTACTGAGGTAAAAGCTGGAGAGAGTATACAGGGAATATTGTGGTGCAGAGGGGACACTAGAGGAGGTGCTGAAAAACAAGATGGACTTCATGTGAGCTGCCTCTGATGTTCATATGGTATTGTTTTCAGATGTCATATTGAAATTTCGGGAGAAGATTGAGAATCTAGAGAAAGATATCTATGCAGTTCTCTGCTTGGAGCGTGAGGAACGTGAGATGCAGCAGTCAGAGGCCCAGGTAAGCAATTTTTTTAGTATCTGGTGTAATATAATCCATTATGGAGTTACCCTAAGTGTACTTAACCTGCCTACTCTAGAAAGGGAAGAGAGGAGTATTTTTTAGCTACCATGAGCTCACGTCTTGCCTGAATTATCACAGATCAACAAGGCAAAGAAACAGCTGGAGACAGGAAAAAAAGAGACTGGGAGTGAGAGTTTGGAGCGCAGCTGGTTCCAGACCCGTGAGGAGAGGAAGAAAGAGAAATGTGAGTCACAATGCTGTTTCCCTGTTAAATTCTATAGCTGCAGCTGCCCTCTGCTCTGTGCTTTAAGAGGCTCTTTATTCTCTTTTTCTTTCTTTTTCCAGTGGCTAAAGCCCTGCAGGAATTTGACCTAGCATTACGAGGGAAAAAGAAAAGGAAGAAATTTGTACAGGACACACAGAAAAAAGCCCAAATGACAGTGAGTTCATTTGTGGGCAAGTGGGACTCTGGGGAGACTACCATAATTTTCCCTTAGCAAAGCTTCACATCACCAAAACTTGTATTTTAACACCTTTCAGCCAGAGGAAAGGTCACAGTTTGAGATTTTGAAATCTCAAATGTATGCTGAGCGGCTGGCAAAGAGGAATCGCCGAGCAAAGAGAGCCAGAGCTTTGCCAGAAGAGGAACCAGCAGCAGCACCAGCAGGTAGAGACTTCTGTTTTACAGCTAACTTACTTTATGTCCCTTACTTTGCTAGAAATGGGTAAATTAATCTAGTTTGTATAGAGGGAGGATCTTTGAAGGAATGGCCACAAGTGCTGGCCCAGGATCCATGTTTGCAGTCATTTGCCTCATGCTTAGGCTAATTGTGTTCAAGAGCAGTGATGATGCTGTGGACCTCTGTTTACAACCAGTGTTATTATTCAATTTGTTAGGTCCCAAGAAGAAGAAAAAGGTGTCAGTGTTTGATGAAGAGCTGACTAACACGAGCAGGAAGGCTCTGAAGCAGTACCGTGCCGGGTAAGGTCCTAGCAGATCTACATTAGTGCAGACTGCAGGAAATGAGAATTTGTGTGCATCTCTCTACTTCCTCAGGGATACTTTGATATTGGGGAGAAGGTTCTGAAATTGGGGCAGGATTCTTTTGAGAAGTACCTGTCCTACTGGTACAATTCTGTGATGTGTGACCTCTCCTCCCTCCCCTCTCTCTCAAAAGCCCATCATTTGAAGATCGAAAACGCTTGGGTATTGCCCAGCGCAGGAAAGGAGGAAACTTCAAATCCAAGTCCAGGTATAGTTCTCTTTACTTTCTTGTTCAACTTTTGGGTTTTTTTCCCTTCTTCTCCCTCTTGTGATTGTTTAAAGGCCCTTGCTAAAAGGTGTTTTGGTTCTGCAGTACCCTCTTATTGCAGGTCTGATGCTGCTGGGGATTTTAATAACACATTCCTAGGCTTCTACTTGGGAGACCATTTTGCCTAGAAAATGCTCAGTACTCTTCCCCATCTGTCATTGAGAGTTGGGCTGATGCAATAACATTTCAATTATCTTCTCTTTCAGGTATAAGAGAAAGTAAAGTAAGAACTGTTACCAAATCGGTGATTTCAGACACACTGTACAGGCCCTGTTTTGGAGTACTGCAAGGAGACAACCTCAGTAAAATTGAAGTTTTTCTTCAAGCTGTGGAGTAGCTCTGGGATGTTTGTCAATGACCTGGTGGAAGATTGTGAAAATATCTGTAGCAACCCATGAAATAAAGGATTATTTTTCTTTTAAGATGTTGACTTTATGGATAGCTTGAACAACTGAGAGCTGGAATATGTTACATCTTTCTAGTTCATGTAATTTTTAGGCAAAAACTGAACAAAGTTTTGCTCATGTATTTCTGTGATCTCAAAAAATTAATAGAGATGAAAAAATATTCTTGTGGTTTAGAACTCATTTCTATAATAGGAAAAAAAAAGTTTTTCAAACTACCTGTCACAAAGATGGTTTCTTTAATTTTTTACCATCTCCACTCTCCCAATCTGTTTTTTTACTCTTTTGAGGTGACAAAAGTGGAGCAGTAAAAAGTAATGGCTGCACTCTTGACACAAACAGACCAGCACAACAGTAACTCCTAGTACTAGGTTTTCCAGCTTTATTAAAAAGGGCAAACATTACCAGCAGTAGATATAAAATATACATAGCAAAGTCTGACAGGTGGTACTGCTCAGTGTATTCACTTCCTCGGTCTTGTCATGGTTCAGAGGTACACTACAGAATTCTCATGGCCTTGGGGGGCGCATGCCAGGTGGAGGGGGTCCTGGGAATAAAGGAAAGAGTTGAAGATAAAAGAAGCAGCAACACTAAACAAAAAAGATGTTTTCCCCATGCTCAAAGTAGCCATAGGACCCCTTTTTGGCCCCAAAGCACCTATGACAACTTGCAGAGCTAGGGAGACACAGGAATGCATCACCCTTCAAACATTATATTACAGCTTCTTAGAGCCCCTAGGCAGTTGGGATAAGCTCTGCTCACCTCTCATTCCTGGGGGTGGTGGTCTCATGCCTGGGGGGGGCATTCCCATGGGAGCCCCTCGGCCAGGTGGCATTCCCATGGGTGGGCCCATTGGTGGTCTCATGCCTGGAGGAGGTCCCATCATTCCTTAAGCCAGAGAAAAAACAAGCATGTAAATCCAGCTGAATATTCAAGGCACTAACTGGGCGTCAGGATATCTCCCACAATACCAGATTTTCATCAGAAAAATGTTATCACCAATTTTGCAACCAAACATGAGCTCTACAGAGTAATTCCTACCTGGAGGAGGGGCTCCTCTGCTCATGGGTGGGGGAGGACCCCCACGCCCTGGTGTGTATTGAGTTGGGGCTCCTGCTATGCTGGCAGTGGCGGCTGCAGCAGCAGCTGCAACTGTTCCACGACCCTGGGGTGTCATAACCTGTAGACAAAACAAATAGACTCAGAAAAAATAGTACCTGCTTTATCAAAATAACTAAAAAATAACATTGAAATTCCCCTTCAGAAAATTACACCAGTCTTCTCTTAATTTACTAAATAACACTACAACCTGTAATACAATTCACTGGATACCACTTGAATTATGTGTGAAAAGCTGCACTTTACAACCCTCTTCCTCTGTCATATAGGACAATACCTAGGGAGATCTAGTACCAAAAAAAGCCTCAGTAGGCTCAAACTTTGTGGTAACAGAAACTAAGATTACAGTTCTTCCACTACACCAATTTCTTGCATCACACAGGTACCAAAAAATAAAAGCCACATAGGTCACAGTATCTCACCTGTTGGGATGGTCCTCCCACTCCTCTGACAGGGCCAGCTAATCCTGCTGGAGCTTGTGGCATGGGAGCACCAGCTGGTACTCCCCTCCCTGCTGCTCTCCCAACACCAGGTCCTCCAGCAGCTCCGGCGAGAGGTACCCGGGCAATTCCAGTCTGAAAACACAGAAAGATTTATCAGAAATCCTCAGATCCTACAGATGCCCACAGCCTTCCTTTGTCCAATTAAATGTCCAAGCCCACAAAGGAATTAGAGCTTCCTGCAGTGAAGATTATTGGACCTAGTCACAACAGCATCTGTAAATCTACAACAATACAATGCAAAACAAAGAAGCAAATCCATCAGATTTCCCTCCCCTTTTTCTTTAGCCCTCTGCTCATTCTTACATCTTTTGGAGGTGGTCCTTCAACCGTCATGGACACCAGGTTTTCCCCTCGCAGCAAGACAAGACCAAGGACTCGTTTCTCTTCCCGCTCTGGTTGTTTTGAATTTTTAGGTCTGGTGAGAAAAAAAATTGCAAAACAGGAGGAAAAAAAGAATGAATGAATGATGCTCTTTGGGCTTACAACAGAATAAATGACTAGGCTGCTACTCCAGACAGGAGCACATTTTTATATGCCTCAAACTAAGTATACAGAGAAGTCTAAACTGCTACAACTGGCACCACATGTTGGTTATTAGGAAAGAACTGAAACAAAGTGTCCTGTAAGCCTTGGTAGTTTGGGGATTTGACAAACGAGACTAAACCCATGACTGTTTTTGCAGGAGCCCGCAGCACAAGCTGCCCCATCGCTGTCCCGGCCCGAGCCCCGAGCCCCCCCCGCCGGGGAGCCGGGCTGGGGGCACCCCCCCGACCGCTCACTTGATCTTGCGGAACTCGTCGCAGTCGCAGAGGATGAGGTTCATGTGCTTATCGAAGGCCTTGAACGTGCCGATGAAGACGCGCCCATCCTGCAGGATACACCGCATGCGGTAGTCGATGTGCTGCAGCATCTTGCTGCTCTTGCCCACCGTCTGCAAGAGAGAGCCGCTTTACCCGGGGCCGGCCCGGAGCGGAGCTCGCCGCACCGCCGTTCCCCGGCCCCGGGCCCGCCCGGCTCACCATGGTTGCGGCTTTCCGTGCTCCCCCCGCCGCCGCCGCCGATCCCACCGCGCTCCTTCCCCCGCCGGAAGCTGCGACGCGCGGCCCCCGCCACTTCCGCCCGCGCTGCGCGGGCCCCGCCCGTTCCGGCGCGCCGCGGCCGCGCTTCCCGGGGCGGAGCGGGGCGGAGCGGGCCCAGGGCGGGGGCTGCGCAGAGCTCCGCGGCCCCGCGCTCGCTGTCGGGGCGGAGGGAGCCGGGCGCGGCCGCGGCGCCGCCGCAGAGCCCCGTGCCAGCCCGAGCGGCTGCCCTGCATGAGCTCCTGCACAGCCGGCCCCTGGAGCTCGCAGCCGCTCCCGGAGGCGGAGCACCGTGGGCACGGGGAACTGACGTGAGCCCCGCCGCGGCGGCCCCAGAGGCGAGGAGGGGCGCAGGGACGAGGGACGCTCGGTTAGCGGCGCTGCCTCGGCTGCCGAACGGGGGGTGCGCTGGGGTGGCGGGGCCGGCGGGTCGGGTCTCCATGGTCCCCTCGGTCTCCATGGCAGCGCGGCGGGCGCATGACGCGCCCAGGGGCGGCGCCAGCGCCGGCAGCGCCTCGGCGGGGCCGCGGGAACGCGGAGCGGCCGCGGGGGAGCGCGGGCGGCGGGCGAGGGCGTGGATGGGGACAGGGATGGGGATGAGGAGAGGGATAGGGATAGGGAGAGAGATGGAGAGTGCAGCTGTCGGCGCCGCGCCTCCCGTCTGCGGTATCCCCGTGCGCGCTGCCGCGGCGCGCCCACCGCCCTCGCTGCTGGCGGCCCGGGCTCCAGCCAAGGCTCTGGCTGGCTCACCCGGCCTGGCCCGGCCCGGTCCGGCCGCAGCAGCTCCCGCAGTGCCGCTCTCCCGGCCGCCGCCCCCGCTGTCCCGGTGGGGGCCGTGCCCGCGCAGCCACCGAGAGCGGCGGGGCCGGTGCTCCCCGGGAGCCGAGCTACAGCGCGGACAGTGCTTGGCAGAAAAAACACTGGTTAATGCCTTTAGCTGCGTTCTGGGCCAAGCTTCAGGGGTTGCCGCCTGGCTGGCGGCTCGACTGATTGAAAATAATAAAGCAGTTCTCTTTTTGCTTGTTGCTATCAGTTTCTGCCAAGGGCCGGTCTCTGCCGCACTGTGTTGAAATGTGCGTGACCATCGGTGCAGTGCTTTACAGCCAGAGTGCAGCCGTGGAAGGCCTTCGGAGGAATGTAGGATTCCAGAGGCAGGGAATCTGAGCCATTTGGTTCTCTGGTTTATCTAGAGGGGGATGTTTCTCATTGCTCGGTGTGTGAGGTAGCAGAAAACTGCATAGCCTTCGGGTTGGACTCTGCTGTCTCCTGCCCTTTGTGCTGCTTGGCCAAAGAATGTGTCTTCTCTGCCCACCTGTCCCATTAGTCCCTCTGCCAACGTCACTTCCAACTTTAGCTTGGCCAGTTGGTGCCATCTGGGGACTTGTTGAGGTCTGCTGAGGTGTTTTGTCCCATCTACAGGTTTCAGAAGCTGCAGCTATTTGCTTGTTGACTGGGGGATTCTAGCAGGCAGCTTTTCTTTTTCAGGGAGTGTTCTTTCATCCTCCTCATTTTCATTCTGTGTGCAGCACACTTTGTTCTCTATCTGTAATGAAAAGAAGATTGAGTTTGTGAATAGGGAAATTCTGCTTAAAATACTCTAGTTGTTTTAGCTTGCAGCTTCTCAGAAGTCTTTTGAATACTGTGTTTTTAGTGGCTCTACTGATTTTTCCTTGCCCTGCAGCTACCCCTGCACCCCTGCTTTATGTGACAGATCTCACTGCAGAAGCAGACTGAATTAATTTCTGATGGATTTTAGCTTGGCTTCTGTCTCTCTCTACAAACTGTGAGAAATTGTTTACATGCTGCTGGGAAGAATGTGCTGTGAGAGCATGCACATAAGTGACTGATAAATGCAATTACGCAACATCGTGCTCTGTACTTCTTCACAAGAGCTTCTCAACAATTTTATCGGCTCTCTCACTGTTGCACCGCAAAATATCCCTTGTAAAAACAAACATCTTGACACCCCTCTTGTCTGCAGATGCACAGTGAAATCTTTTCAGAGCATGCTTTTGGCAGACAACCTCATGTTAAGAGGCTGACCTGAAGTACCCTTTGTATTCATAGTCCAGTCTTCCTTATTCCCTTCTGGAAGGCTGCTTCTGCTGAACCATCGATCTGTGTTGGTTCTTCAAAGCATTGTTTGACCAAAACTGTTCTAAAAAGTTTCCTACCATTTTAAATTTTTAATTCCTGCTTCTCTGGGTTCTCCTTAGCCAAGTCACTTTGGTGTTCAAATCTCTGCCTTGGTAGCGATTTCTGTGGTGTGCTGTGCAAAAAAAACCCCAAAAACCCTGAAAGATATTTTTCAGAGTCTTGAAGCTCTGCTTCTTTCACTGTGTATTTTCTGTGCCCTGAATACTGATGGGAATAGGGAGCATGGTTGCCAGTCATGAGTGGGTGCTCATTTATGGAAGAAATTTGGGGCAGAATAAGTGTTAAATATCATGGTGGGTTACTTTGAATTTGTATGCTGCTGACAGCTTTTTTTTGGAGACACCAAGGTAGTGCAATGCAACTTGGTTGGCCTCTGGCTTTGGTGGTGAGGATATCAGGAAAGCTGCAGGTAGAGTGCATGACCTCTAGGTGCTGTGTGCCTCTGCAGTACTTTTTTTGGGGATGAAACAGGACATTTATATGGTTGTTAAGGATATGATTTGGTGGTGGACCTGGCAGTGTTGTGCTTATAGTTGCACTTCATGACCTAAAGGGTGTTTTCCAAGCTAAATGTTCTGTGATTTCTGCAGCATTTCCCCTCATATCAGCGTTTCTGTTTTAATGGGCACTTCCCCTTCTCTGAATGAGGCATGTTCTCAATGGGAAAAGACAAGTTAGACATTTGTAGAGGCTTCTACATCTAGTAATCTGGACATCTTTGTTTTGGCATATAAAGTGCTGTATTTCCTTGTATTTTACAGTAGCAACTTGCCACTTGCAATACAAATAAAAGACTATGACAGTACTGCAAGGGAGGCTGAAGGGAGAGGTGGTAATTAGATGCTAATTACTCATGCATAATTACTCATGGGTAAATTAGTTTAAAAAGTTGAAAATTCAGCTCTTAATACTCAGGGACTAAGCTTTGAGTCTTTTCTCTTCACTGTGTATTTGTTGTGTCTCGAACATTGAATAGATTTAGATGTTTTCTGGTTGTGACTTGGCTCACTCGTGGGAGAGGTAATTACCTGCTCAGTTATTGCAGACTGATTACTGGGAATGTTGTGTGTGTGCTTCTGCATAGGGCTGACATTTCTCAGGCTTTCAGTTTAGGGCATCATAGCCTTTAATTGCTGGAGGACAGTGAGTAGAAATCACACACCATTTGGGAACTGCCTGTCTAGATGTAGTACATGGAAGCCTGTATACCCTGCAGGTCTGGAGGTGTCATACAAATTGGGCTCTTTGGGAGGTACTGGTTGTATACTGATAATTGCCCTGATTTGGTGCCCTGAGTCTGCTGCTTTTCCAAGGCCAGCTAATGCGTGCTGCTTATCTGAAGGGTTGGAGATGTTATTTTGAACCTAACTTGACTGGCACTTTTCTGCATGAGATGTGTTTAGTCTTACAGTCATTTAATGAGTTTTAAGAAAATACAAGCCACTCTTGGGATTGGTGCTCAAACAGAAAGAGAAGGCCAGGAGTACTGGCTTGTAACCATCTCTGTGAATTGGGCAGGCTTTCCAGAATATAATGAAATCCTGAATCTGGCTTGCCAGATACTCCCCAGGTGATGGGGGGTGGTGAAGTGGACCAAGTGTGGCTGTCATAGAAGTGCAGGAGGTCATGTCCAATTTTTTGGGTACAAACCACTGTGTGTGACAACTGACTGTAACTAAACCCTGAACACAAGCTTGTGCTCTGAAAGGCAGATAAAGGAGTGAAAGGTAGACTTCCAGAGTAAATGCTGAGTTACCTTATGTTCTGTGATGTCTGCTCGTGTTTTGGATTTACGATGTTACAGGAAGGGAATAGGTTAAAGCTAGCTGCTGCTGCTTTGCCTAAGAACCTGTTTGAGTATCCTGAGTGGATCAAGTTATCTAAGAAATTTGGATGGGGCATGAATAAACACCACCCTCTGGGAGAGAGGCTACCTGGACAGTCTGTTCCTGCTCTCACTGCAGACAGCAGCTGAGCCTAGGGAGCTGCTGCTTTAGTAGTCCTGCAGACTGAGCTGCCAGTACAGAGAGTGGGTGGCAGATGGGGCTTTGCTGACCAGTGACCCTCCTTGTGAGTGCCCCAACAAGCTCTCCAGAAGCATTTCTCAGATGATGAAGCTGGGCATGCAATTTCACAACATGTTGTTTGTGTGAGGCCTTGATCCTCTGCTAATATTGGGTTTTGTCCCTGTTAGGCCCAGGAAACCACAAGGCTGAGCTTAGGTGTTTCAGAGCTTGGTGTTAGATCCAGTGTAGCAAATGAAATAGTTTTCAGAGAAGATGCTCACTGTCCTTTCTCTTAACAGGTGTGAAGGTGTATGCTGTTGTAAAGGTACCTGGAGAAGTCTGGAGCAATGCCACCACCTTCAGACATTGTGAAAGTGGCTGTTGAGTGGCCAGAGGCCAATGCCCAGCTGCTGGAAATAGATCAGGTGAGACGTGGTAACCAGATGGGGGAGGAAAGACACCCCAACGTTGATACTGGAATGTGGGAAGCATAGAAATGGGCAGTATTCTTTTCTGGTTGAGAGGAACACGGCTACTGAGGACTCTCTTTCTGTTCTAGAAAAGGCCTCTTGCATCCATCATCAAGGAGGTCTGTGATGGGTGAGTAGTTCTCTGGGAATCCTTGTGGAGAAAGTCTGTCCTGCTGACAAATCTTGCTGGGTTACTGTGGAAGTCTGCTGCTTGTTAATGTGCTGCTAGCACTGTCCTTGCTGCCTGCTGCTGGTTTTGGCCATGGAATGGGCTGGGGTTTAAATTGTGGAGAAAAGGATCTCCTGGAAAATGAGCCCTTCCATTTTTATTCCAAGTGTGTGCATTTGTATGCCCAAGAGTCAGTTCCTCTGAGGATTGGCCCATCCTACTGTTGCAGGCCTGTTCAGGTGTTCCACAGAGCTGATTTAGACTAGGCTGAAGTCCCACATTGTCCTCCAGAAGAGTTTTCCCTCCTCTTTGGGAGATCTAATTTCCCCTGCCAAAGCTTTGCTTGAAAGTTCTTTTGCAACTTCCTGGAATCAAGCTCCATTTCCTAACTGACAGCCAGAAGAAAGAGGACAAAGATGCTTAATGTATCCTTCTTCTTTTTCTGCCAGGTGGTCCTTGCCAAACCCTGAGTACTACACGCTGCGTTATGCTGATGGTCCTCAGCTATACATCACAGAGCAGGTCAGTGTGAGAGGCACCCTGAGTGAGAGTCCAGAATGTCTTGGACTACAGTCATGGAACAATCCTGGCACTAATCCTTGAGGAGCAGCATCTCTGCTCTCAGAATGATTCAGACTCAAATGGTGCCATTCAACAGAGGAGCTTTGCACTGCTCCCTTTGCATGCCTGTGGGGACTCAGGCACTGGAATTCAGTGGCCTCAGTAGGATTGTGTAGCATAGGAGCCACTTTACTTGTGCATACAGATGTGCTGTAGATCCAGCCGGGTTCTCTCCCCCCCTGCTTTTCCACAGTTTAAGTTTGGGTTTTCTTTCAGACTCGCTGTGACATCAAGAATGGAACTATCCTACAGCTGGCAGTCTCCCCGGTAAATCTTCCTCACCTCCCTCTTCCTCAGTAACTCTCCATGGGTGGCAGGCTGTTTATTACCTCTTGGCTTTTCTTTCTCCTTCTCCCCAAAGTGCAGGGGGGTTGTCTTTGTTGTGGGTCCTTCCATGCAGTGAGGCATGCACTCTTTGTTTTCCACCCTGGCTGTGGAGTGTGTCTTTCCTTTGGGTGCTCTGCCCTTTCATAGGATTTTCTGTCAATAAATCCAGTCTTCAGTTTTAATGCATTTCCTAGATTAGGATGCTGTGAAACACCTGACAAATGCATTCTCAATATGAGTGCATGGTCAGTGACAAAGCAGCAGTTCCAGCGACTGCATTCCAAAAATTAAAATAAAGACAAAATTGATGAAGAGCAGGTTGTTCCTGCTGAATTCTTGCTGTTGTACCCTCAAAAGTCATCTTTTGCAGCTTTATTTTTATTTAAATTCTTAAACCTTTTTTGTGTAAGGTGTCTTGGCATAGAGCTGGGAGTGAGCAGAACTGGGAGAAAGTACGTGGGCAAAAGGGAGTTAAGAGGATGTCAGTGATCTGTGTCTGAGAAGTCTTACAGAATGTCTTATGGATACACAAAATGAGATCATGCTTCTCTTTGAATCTATGAGACTTTTAATCAATATTGTATTTCTTTAATAGTGTTGCTCCATATTTCTCTACCCACCTCCACAGACAGGCATTTTACTCACCTCCTGCCTGGCTGTAACTGTTGCTGAGAGAAGCCCTCTTTTAGTCTGTCTTAGACTTGCTGACTGCACCTCCTGAATGTGACTTTGCTGGTGTCTCTGCCCTGGCACTGCTCTCCCTGCCCACCCATTCTGACAGAATGCTGATACAGGCAGGACTCAGACTGCAGGTGACTGCTCTGTAAGTGGCACCATCCCTCTTTCCTGCCAGTCCAGGGCAGCTCGCCAGCTGATGGAGAGGATCCAGTCCCACAGCATGGAAGCCCGGCTGGATGCCATGAAGGAACTGGCCAAACTTTCAGCAGACATCACCTTTGCCACAGAGTTCATCAACATGGAAGGGATTACAGTGCTGACACGGCTTGTGGAGAGTGGGACCAAGCTTCTATCCCAGTAAGTTTCCTTTCTACCAGGACTCTGTCAGAAGGTCTTGAATAAGGGGCTAATTTTGCCTGCTGAAGTGGCATTAAGACCCTGAACTACAGCAATGCTGATCTGTGGAGACAAAGTCTGTCTGGTCATTTGCTAAACCTCACGGGGCAGAAGAGGAGACAGCCATGATTTGCTCTGGAAGTTTCCTCAAGCACATTCTCAGTGAATTATGATGCAAATAATTCACTTGGATTTTCTGTTGCAGTTGTTATATTTCATTTAAAGTCTTGATAAGTTACTGTAATAACATTTATAGCTCTTCTTATATATTAACTTCTAATACTTTTTTGGCATTTTTTGCAATCTTTCCTTCAGTCTCATTATTCTTTCCGTCTTGTGGTTATGTATTAAATTTTCCACAATTCATGCTGTGCCTTCATTTTATTTCAAGTCAGGTTCCAATATTTAGAGGACAATTAACTTCCCTTAGGTTTTTTTGCTGATGTGAAAATGTGTTTGCTCCTTTGATTAGCCAAGTACTGATCCAGGTGGTTGTGAGTCTCTGGTGGCAGGACTAGGGACTTACTGCTGCTAATTTTAATTTGTGCTTGTAACCAGGAAAAATAAAGTATCTTTCTACAAAACAGTAAAATTATCTGCATAAATGCATACACTTTATTGCTCCCCCAGGTGCCTAACTGTGTTATTAGGAGAATGTGGTGACATTTTTCTCTTATTCAGCTTGAGCAGGCTTTTTTCCTTGCCAGCAGATCTCTTGTAACTGGATTCTTCAATTTCTCAGTTACAGTGAGATGTTGGCTTTCACCCTGACTGCCTTCTTGGAGCTCATGGACCACGGTATTGTCTCCTGGGACATGGTCTCCATAACCTTCATCAAACAGGTGAGTTTGGGTGGAGGAGGTGAGTGGATATTATTTCTTTTCATGTTTTAATGCATCTTCCATGAAGAGCAGAAGATTCTGAGAAGCTGAGTACTGCCTGAGAGCACAGTGTGCTCCCTTTCTGAGCCTGTCTCACTCACCAGCAGCTCTCCTGGCTGGGCACTGCTGACCTGCTGGCTCCTGTGTTTTCAGATTGCAGGCTATGTGAGTCAGCCCATGGTGGATGTGTCCATCCTGCAGCGCTCCCTGGCCATCCTGGAGAGCATGGTGCTCAACAGCCAGACTCTGTACCAGAAGATTGCAGAGGAGATCACTGTGGGGCAGCTCATTTCCCACCTGCAAGTGTGAGTGCCCACTCAGCAATGCTGTGATTTATACCACTTTTATGACTACTTGTTTATTTTAAAATACATCCTCTTACATTTGGAATACTTCACTATTGCTAACTATTTTTTAAGTATTACCAATATGACAACTTACTTGAACTTTAAGATTTCTAATGGATTTTTTTTTAAGTGAGATCGTAGAAAAATATGTTCTGTATTCTGGAAGCACTTGGGCACATGAGTGTTGAACAAAGATATTTACCTTAAAATAACTGCCCAAGCGTGTTCAAACTTGCATTTCACTAAAACAACTTCCCAAAGGTTTTGCATCCAGCTGTCTGTCACTTTTACCCCTCTTTAAATTGTCTCCACTAGAATCTCAGAGCTTATCTTCTGGGTTTTGTCCTGCATACGAAGGAAGAAAACAATTGCTTTTCTTGCTTGAAGGGATTAAAAATTCCCTTAATCTCCTTCCTCTCTTTCCAAACAAATTGGCAAATTAATATCTGTCTCTTAGGGGTGTTTGTCTTGGTCAGTTCTACTCTTCATTATAAAAAAGCAGCATGTAGTTGTTAGAGCTTTGAGTAGGTTGGGTTTTTTCTCAAGCATTTAAATTCTGAATGTGTGGAAAAGCACTAACTGTGAATGTGATTGATACTCTTTAATCAGTGAACAGTAGTTTAACCTAGTTTAACCAAATTATAGTGCAAACAAAGTATTGCATCAACCTCAGTGTGTGCTTGGAATGTTTATACATTTGAATTTGGTTAACAGAAAAGCTGAAGTTCTCCTGACCACTCCAGCAGCTTTGCTCTGCAAAGAGTATATGTTCTTTCAGCTTTATGACTTCTGGTGTAGTCAAACACAGATTTGGTCCTAACATTGATGCAATTTTTACATTTGCATTTTTTACCTAACATTGATGCAGGTTTTTTAAGCAAATTATCTTTGTTCAAGACATAAACTTGTGTGCTTAAGTGCTTCCAGAACACAAACGGTCACTTAAGAAAGCATCCATGCAGGGAATATTTTGGGAAGGGAGATGGAGGGTGAGTCAGGATTTGCTGGTGGTTTTCTTGGCAAGACCATCAGGAGGGAACAGTTCATAACAGAGGATATGTTCTGGAAGAACATGACCATGGAAACAAGTCCAAAGGAGATGAGTTAGAAGAGGAGAAACTAACCTAAAAAATTGTTCTGCTTTGTCAAAAAGCAAGCAGTGTGATGGAAAGAGCAACAAACCCTGGAAAGGAGAGCAAAAGTGAATGACAGACTTCAGAGACCTATGCGGCTTGGAGGCCCAAGGAGAACCTAGAATGGTGCATGGAGATTTGTATGTTTGAAGTGCTACAGATTGATCAAAATGAAAAGATGTGGAAGGGAGCAATAGAAGAAAGAATATGGTTGTTATCCAGAGATATGTCAAAGTGAGGAAAATAGGTATTTAAGCTAAAAGTAGTACTGGCTTTAGATCTTTTCATTATGAAAAGATCCTTTACTTTATATGTATAGTTAAATAAATAAAAATATATATTTTTTAAAAATTAAGTATATTTATGCACGCAAATACATTGAGGTGATACACTGGACTTCTGTTCATCAGAAGAGTTTGATGTAGGAGGGCACTGGGTCAGGCTGAGATAGAGCTCACTTCCCCAGGGCAGCCCTCACAGTGCTGTGCTGTGCAGAGACCTGGAAAGGTGTTGATAAAGAACCCAATGTTTGGGCTGCTGCTGAGCAGTGCTCCAGCATCAAAGCTGTCTCCAATATTTCCTCCCCTCATCCACTACCCTTGGGGCAGCAGACCCAAACTGACCATGTGACATCAGCTCAGCACTAAAGGCTAAGAGAAAGGAGGGATGAGGGTCATTTGCTGCTGTGACATTTGTCTTCCAAAGCAGCTGCTGTCTGTGCTGAAGCCCTGCTTCCCAGGAAGTGGCTGGACATCACCTGCTAATGGGAAGTAGAGAATAAATCTTTTGTTTTCCTTTGCTTCCATGCCCAGCCTTTGCTTATGCTTTATTAAGCTGCCTTTATATTGAATGTTTCCCATCCTGTTTTCTCCCCTGCCTCGTCCTGCTGAGGAGGGGAGGGATAGAGTGGCTTGGAAGCCAAAGTCTACTCCCCAGGAAGAGTTAGAGTATTGCAGGAAACAAACCTGCATTCTATAGAATATCAGGAGGAGGATAGAAGAATATCATTGGCATTTAGAAGCTTAATTTTGTGCTGTTTAATGACAAGTTTAACCACATCCTGTGTGTGTGACCTAGGAAGGGGCTAAACACCCATTAGCTGACCAAGTTCTTCAGTGAAATATTCTTTCCCCTTACTTCTGTTTGCTTTTGGTGGCTTCTATTGGCATAGAGGAGAAAAATAACTTGATCCATACAAGTTTCCAGCTGTATCCATGTAGCAGACTGTACCATAACCAAGTTTTACAGAGATAGTTTTAGCATTGGAAACAAACTGTGGTGGTGCTGGCTGCAACCTGCTCTGTTTCCTGGATAATGGACCTGTCAGTCAGAAATTTCTGTCAGGTTTTTGCAAGCCTTTTGAAGAGTTGGACATCATCAGCATAGGTTACATGAGTCCTGCTTGTCTGTTGAAAATGCAAGACAGCTGTAATCAGTGTTGTCATGGTGCAGGTAAAGCAGCAAGCTGTAATATTCTGTACTGCCTGTTGCCTTACAAGCCTCCCTTTTTTTGTTTCTGCAGCTCAAACCAAGAGATTCAGACATATGCCATTGCCTTGATCAATGCCCTCTTCCTGAAGGCACCTGAGGACAAGAGACAGGTTTGTTCTTGCCTTTTGACTTTAACCCTGAGTGATGGTTGCTGCCTGGCTGTTTATGCCTCAGAAATCATATTGTCTGGGCAAGGTGGACCTCAGACCTTGCCAAGAACTTAAGTGGCTGTTTGAGTATGGCAACAGAGGAGAAAAAGTACCATCCCATTAATAATGTGTCCTGGAGCACACATCTATATTTAGGATTCTGAAAGACCTTCAGAGATGAAGTAATCCTCCAAGACAGCATGGGATTTTTTTTAAAGTTAGTTGTATATGGGAGAGGTAGGCTGGGTAAACTCCTTGGGGCTGTATGTACTTAATAAAATAACACCCCACCTCCCTCTCCCCCCAAAAGGGACCTTTCTTAAGTCATAGAGGGATATTCCTGCTGACAAACGTGAGAGATGAAACACTGCCCTGCTCTGAGGAAACTCCCAGGATCTCAGCTACCTGCAAGACGTGCATATGTGTGTATTGTGTAGCTTTGCTGTGTTAAGCCTTTCTTCTCTAGTGCCCTGTTTGTGCCTTATTCCTGGACTCCAAGCTAAATCCTGTCTGCTTCTCTTTGTGCCTTTTTTTGCTTTCTGCCAGCAGGACAAGCTGCTTAACCCACTAGACCTGCCCATCACTGTAAGTAACTCAAGCCTGGGGGCTGGTCATGTAGGGGACCTGTAGGCATGTTAGCTTTTCTCTAGCTGTGCCTCCTTGTGTCCCAGGGATGATGCCCACAGCCTCAGAGAGTGGATGAACCTAGGGAGAAGGGCGGGAGGACTCCTGGGAATGCACTCACACTGTGGAGGGAAGAATCAGTAACAGGAGAAACCCTGAATGGCTTACTGTGCACACAAGGTCATACAGATGCTCATAAAAGGAAACTGATACTGCAAGACCGACCAGGTGAACCAACTGTAAAACTGGAACAAGTCCTTTAGCAATCTGAATCTCCTTAAACTTCCTGCAGCATGTTTATCCCCCAAATCTCACTTGTGTTAATGACAGTTTCACATCCAGCTGCATCCTTCTAAAGATAGAGTTGTTTATCTGTGAAGAGCAGTCACGAAACTTGATGCTGACTGGGAGCTAAAGCATAAATTCTGCTTAATTTGTGATTTCTCCCTTATGATAATTGTAGTGTAAGAATGTTTTTGGCCCTGTGCTAACTCCAGGGAAATCAACATTCTTGTTAATAGGTTGATTTGGAACCTTCTGTATTGAGATACTGGTGTGTTTTTTGGTTTTCTCCATGGCACAGAGTTTTCCACTTTTTTCAAGGATGCAGCGCCTTCAGAGTGGAAACTGCTGTATCAACAGATGTTACATAATTTCTAAAATTAATGGGTATGCTTGATATATGAATATAAGTAAAATCATATTCCTCTGTTGGTAATTCAGCAAAAATAGTCAACTTCATAGCAAACGAAATTCCAAGGGATTTTTCACTCTTTTCCCCTCCCTTGAATAAAATCCAAATGACCACGAAGGGCCATGAAGTTGACTAGGGTTCTTGGAGTATCTTCCATATAAATAGAGAGATTTGGGTTGCTCAGCCTTAAGAAGAGTAGACTCAAGGAGGTCTTGTGTGTTTAAATATCTAATGGAAGATAATAAAAAAGAGGGAGCCTCAGTTGTGTCCTCTCAGCTGTGCCTACTGACAGGACAAGAGGCAGCCAGGAAATTCCACATGAGCACTTGCACACCCATACAACAGAAATATGAGAGTGGTCAAATACTGGAACGGTCACCCAGAGAGATTACGGGGTCTCCCATGAGTGGAGATACTAAAAACCTGGCTGGGCACCCAGATCTGTCTGATGTTGCTTGAACCAATAGAGTTGGACTAGGTGATCTCAAGACATCCCTTTCAGCATAAATCATTCTGTGTTCCTATGACCACCAAGCAAAGTGGGCCTTACTGGACTCAGCAGAGCATAGATCCCTTAGCAGTGGTTAGACTGTGTGTGTGCTCATGCTTCTTTCTATGCTGTTTAGAATTGTTTATTGTCTTTGTCCTTCCCACTTTTTATCTGCTTCAGTCACCTGTTAACTCCATCCCATGTACAAGCTAACTCCTTCAGAAAAAGGATCCTTTGTGTCACATGCATGAGGAAATCTTCACAACAGAGCTTTGTCCTATTCTCAGTACTACATCTCATAAACAGTAGTAGAAAATAATGACTCAGAGGGCAGTGTGTTCTCTCTGAAAGCACCTCCTACTTCATCTAGATGCTCCTTAGAACCTTCCACTCAAGCACTGACTCACTTTGGTTGTAACATGAGCATAGCTGAGCTTGCAGCCATTATGGCTTGGCTGTCAGTCACTGTCTTGGTTCAGGAGGTTTCTGTCTGGATCAAGAGTGATAACAGGGGCTCTGAACAAGGTTAATGCACATATTTTACCAGACTTCTTACTCTGTCAAGAGTGTTGATATGAGCAGTTGGAAAGTCTCAGATTTGTCAGAATGTGCAGCTGATTGAGTGCAATTGTCCGAGACTCCACATCTCCTCCTAGTTCTCAATCTGCACTGCACAGGAATGTGAAGAGATCTCAGACTTAGTTCTTTTGGACTTTTTCCAGATGATAAAATGCCCAACATATTTTTCTTACCCAAAAGACTTTGCTTGTGGCAGCAAACTCATGATACTCACCTTGACATTAGCACTTGTGCCATTCTCCTAGCAGGGTAATGACATCACTGGTATGTTAGAAAGTGCATCTTCACAATTCACAAGGAAAGCACAGGTTAGGTTTTTGCAGATCTATGTGTAATTGTTGCTGGAACTGAAGGCATTTGCATCTGCTCTGACTGTTTGTCATCATAACTTGATGTTTGGGAACCTCTCCTCATCTAGAGAAGGAAGCCATGTAGTCAAGAGGGAAACTGGAAGCTTTCCTCTAAGCATGAAAATTATTAGCCAGTATTTTTGTAAATTGAAATGGTTTTGCAAATTGTCCTCAAGCTGAGTTCTGAACATCTCTTTAGGAGCTGGACAAAGGAAATAAATTTCAAAGAGAGAGTTTTTGAGAGGCAGGAGACCTGAAACCTGCATCACATAGCTCTTGTTAGCTTTGGTGTTTACTTGGTATAAGAAACTCTGAAATGCTAATTGGAGGAAGCTCTTGTAAGCAGATTTTTCCTGGGTAATACAAAATATTCTCCCTGCTGCCATATTTCCTAATAGTGAAGTACCATTTGATGTCCAACATTAAGCTAAATTTGCTTCTGTGCTTTGACTCTGCTAGTGGCTTTCTCCACGCTAGTGATGTTCTGCAGGGGAGCCATCTATGAGTTGTGGTGAGATGCTATGCTAAATTGACAGTCTGTAAAAAAGCACTTTGTTGTGTGCCAGTGCTATCTCCAATTCATAGGCTTCTTCCATTTTCTCCTTTCTGCACAGTGTGGGCTTTTTGCTTATGTTTCACTCATGTTATTTCATCTTTAAATTCCACAACAGGAAATGGCTAATGCATTTGCCCAGAAGCACCTGAGGTCTATAATCCTAAATGTAAGTATGTCTGGAATGACAAAGTGCTTCCTAATGTCCTCTCAATGGAGGTTTCACTGTGCATAGTGTAAATTCTGCTGCCCTCAGGGCACTTTCAGAAAAGTGACTCTTTCAAAGGTAAAACTTGTTCAAAAGGGAGTTACCAGGATGCTGCTTTCTGCTCTTATAGACCATTATAATTATGCTTCTGGTAGAATATGGAGGTTAAACAACTGAATCTTCATATAGAGAGATGCACGTGCAATCTGGCATTTACCTAGGGCATTCTCCTAATTTCTAGCCTCCTTTATTTTGCAGCATGTGATCAGAGGAAACCGCCCCATTAAGACAGAAATGGCACATCAGCTCTACGTCCTGCAGGTCCTGACCTTTAATCTCCTGGAAGAGAGAATGATGACCAAGATGGATCCCAATGATCAGGTGACTATTAGAGCCAAGTAAGATCTGAAGGAATAGGATGTATTCCTGAGCTCTCTAGCTATGGAATTTGCAGTGGATGGTACATAAAGTTTCAGACTCACTCTTCACATTGTAAACCTTGAGATTAGGATATGCTCATGAGCATCCCACTGCATTCTGTGGGACTTTGAGATGTAAGTGGGCACTGACCAGTGTGACGCCAGCTGTCAAACTGGTTACTTTACCTCTATGGAGGGCACATCATTTTATCCATTTTGTTGCAGTATAGGAGGAAAACTGAGCATTTTAAGGTGTCTTGTACTCAGCTGTATTGCAGTTTTGAAGGAGAAATGCTGTAGCATTACCTGCTATGCCAAGAAATTGCCTGTAACTAAACTTGCAGCTAAAAAAATTGTGAACAACTATTTTGCATTACCCACTGTACTGAAACTTGCCATTTTGAAATGGATTGCCTCTTTGTGCACAGTGTTAATGACCTTTGGCATCTCTGTTCATTGTGTGAGCTCTGAAGAGAGATGCAGGGCTGTGCATTATGTGAAAATACTGCTGTAGTGATTGCTCATGTCACCATTTCCCTGCCTTCTGTCCTTCAGGCACAGAGAGACATCATATTTGAGTTGAGAAGAATTGCATTTGATGCAGAGTCTGACAGCAACACGGTCCCTGGCAGTGGAACAGAGAAACGCAAAGCCATGTACACCAAGGACTACAAGATGCTGGGATTCACTGTATGCATCTAGACTGTAAACCTTGTGAAGGCAATCTAAGCAATCTCCATTGGAGTTGTGGAGAAAAAAATGAACAGAAATAGCTGTTACCTTTACCTTACTTTGGTATCTGAGTTTAGAGATTCAGTTACACTCACACTCCTGGGGAAGACCGTTATGAACTTGCTGATGGGTTAAATGCAAGGGTTCATTAGACATTCTCTGGAGGTATTTCCTTACCATGTGCATGTGTGCTATGAAGAACCTTGGAATCAGCCTTTCCTCTAGAAAGTTCAAATAGCATTGTCAGCAAGTGTTCAGAGTTACCTCTTGGATAGATGTGAGGGAGTGCCTGATGGACAGGTGATTTAAAATTCACTCAGAAAAGCTACTCACACAATTCCTTTGAGCTAATTTGTTTGGATTCTTTCTACACATTTTTCACAGAATCACATCAATCCAGCCATGGATTTTACACAGACTCCTCCTGGGATGCTGGCATTGGACAACATGCTTTACTTGGCCAAATTTCATCAGGACACCTATATCAGGGTATGTGAAGCTGCTGATTTTTACGGATGCCAACACATCAGCAGCTCTTCTTAGTATGTGTGGCAACCTGTTCTTGTAGATTGTCCTGGAGAACAGCAGTCGAGAGGATAAACACGAGTGTCCCTTTGGGCGCAGTGCCATTGAGCTCACCAGGATGCTCTGTGAGATCCTGCAGGTTGGGGAACTCCGTAAGTACCATTTGTTACCCAGCTTTACAGGCTGCTGGGCTGATGTTTCCAAAAACTAATATTCACAAGCATTTGTACCTTGATCTTACTTCTGCCTTGTAAGGGCAAGCTTGGAGTTAGCACTGTTATGTCCAAATGATAATACCACTATCAAAATAAAGTAAGAAATTTTGGTGTGTGCACTCTGGTTCTCCTGAAAAACTGATACAAGCAGAAAGCTTCAACTTCCCAGAGCTTCAGAGGGGGTGCTGTATAAAAAATAATAGTCCTGAAGCCATCATGAACTTGGGAAAAGTTTCTTAGCTCTGACAGTTTCAAAACAGCATTCTGAGAAAATTAACCACTGTAAGAAATTTCACCAGAGGGAGGTGGGAAACACTGCAAGCAGTTATTTGGGGGGACCAGGATGAAAAGGGCATGAGTTCCAGAGGTTTGCATGGCAAAGTTTGGGACAATTGCTGTTGTCAATAAACTGTCTATGGGGTGACAAAGTATTGAATCTCTTGAAGTAAGTACTGTTGCAGACCATCAGTTGTCTGTCACTTTAGTTACCCCTAGTACCTTTTGTCCAATATGCTCACATGGTTGTGGTTTGTTTCTTTCTGAAGCCAATGAAGGCAGAAATGACTATCACCCCATGTTTTTCACCCATGACCGTGCATTTGAGGAACTGTTTGCCATCTGTATCCAGCTGTTGAACAAGACCTGGAAAGAAATGAGGGCGACAGCAGAAGATTTTAATAAGGTCAGGGTGGAGAAGAGAAATTTCTGTAAAGCCTTTTGCAGATCAGCACATGTTCACTCAGCCTTTGCATTTGCTTGAAGAGTAGGGTGCAGAAGATGTGGCAGGGCATTGGTATGGGCTGTCAGGGAGGATGATTCAGCTTTTATTTGGAATGCCCTGAGGTCCTTCTTGGTGGTTGTGGATCTTCCAAGTCACTAGTATGCTGATACTCCTGGCCCTGGTTATCCCATAGCAGTTCTTTGCTGCACTGAGCTGTGCCCTGATACTCTGCTGCCAACAGGAACATCACTTGTTTTTCTTCCTGTCCCGCCTCTTTAGGTTATGCAGGTTGTTAGGGAACAGATCACAAGGGCTCTCCCCTCTAAACCAAATTCCTTGGACCAGTTCAAGAGCAAACTGCGCAGCCTGAGCTATTCAGAGATTCTGCGGCTACGCCAGTCTGAGAGAATGAGCCAAGATGACTTCCAGTCTCCACCTATTGTGTACGTGCCTAACAAAAACAGTTGCCTTCTATCCTTGCCATTATCTCAATTTTCTGCTTACTCTTCCATATTTGATTACCAGGGAGCTGAGAGAGAAAATCCAGCCTGAGATCTTGGAGCTGATAAAGCAACAGCGCCTGAACAGGCTTTGTGAGGGAAGTAGCTTTAGAAAAATTGGAAATCGCAGAAGACAAGGTAAGGTGACAGTGTCTACTGCAATTTTTCATGTGAAGAACTGTAGCAATAAGATCTAATTAATTAATCTGTCAGCAGGCATGCTGCTAGAAAGAAAAGCTGGTTACTTATCAGCCAGTAGTTAGGGATGGCACAGATGTGCATTTCTAAGAACACAGCCGTCCCCTCATGAGTAAGAAGCTGTGCTGAGGAACTGGGCAAGCAGATGGGTTGTGTGGAGAGGCTGTAACACAGTGGTTATGAGACCTTCTGTGAATGATCTTGCTCTACCTGGTGTGTTCCAGAAAGATTCTGGTATTGCCGCCTGGCTCTGAACCACAAGGTGCTACACTATGGAGATCTGGAGGATAATGCACAAGGGGAAGTGACCTTTGAATCTTTACAAGAAAAAAGTAAGTCCTGATTACAGGCTGTGCACTCTTCTGTGCTCTGCTGTCTAGAGGCTGAATATAATTCCTAGATAAAGATGAAAGACCCAAGGCTGAAGGCTGGACTAAAGGGATACCAACTTTTGGTCCTTGCCCAAATTCTTCAAATCTTGGAATTACTTGATCTTTTTTAAAAGCCAGCTGCAGGGATGTCTTGCTGGTAATGTGTTTTGGAAAACTGCACTAACAAGCTAAAAAAACAAACTGTTCAGTTGCAAAGGCAAAACAAAGTTCTGTCTTTTCCTGGTTAGGATTGCTTGTTTGGGAGTTTTACTTTTTCACTGTTAGTTCCAGTTGCAGACATCAAAGCCATTGTCACAGGGAAGGATTGTCCACACATGAAGGAGAAAAGTGCACTGAAACAGAATAAGGCAAGTGCTCCCTTTCACTGTCACTAATATCTAATGCTGTAGTGTTTTAAGTCTGAAAGTGAGTAACAGGAGTGAATGATGTCCCCCACTGTGGGTGTGTTGTGTACAAACCCCATCTCCTGTCTGGGCCCTTTCCTAGTGCTCCTTTGTGACTGCAAGCAGCTGTAACATGATTGTGCTGTAGTCTCTTCAGAATTGCTCACAATACCAGTGTGGGAAAGTGGACTGAGCTGCAGCAAGGCAGCTCTCGGGGTGGCAAGGCAGAAGGTGCTGTAATGTTTTGTTCAGTTGGTGAGTGAAAGATCCTTTTTCATTTAGGAAGTGTTAGAATTGGCCTTCTCCATATTATATGATCCCGATGAGACCCTGAACTTCATTGCACCTAACAAATATGAGGTAAGAAACATAGTGGTTAAGCAATAGAATATATAGCAATTAACTTCAGAGATGAAGAAGGATCAGTTGCTTCTCATTAAAGACTTGAGACCTCTCACAAGGTTCATTCTTAGCATGTGTTGGTGATACTTAGTATGAACCATCTTCTTTTTTCCCATTAGTTATCTTTTTCATTTAGAAAGAAAAAAAAATGCCACACTAATTTCCCCTCATCTGGACTGCTACTTTTTTCCCTCCTATGATGCCTAGAATAGGTTTACTTTTTTCAGTAGTTGTGCCACAATAGAAACTCCTGTCCTTCTACTACAACCATGGGCTCACATTTTCCTCTAGGCTTGTAACTTCCATGGGAAACCTCTGTGGGCACTGTTTCAGGGTTGAGGGTGGGATTTTTTCCCTACATACTAACTCCATCCAGTGTTTCCTGTCTTGAAGTTCATGGACAGAAAGATTCGACATAAGGTTCCATTTATGCCTGGAGTCGTGAATTACCCGTTCTTTTCCACAGTACTGTATCTGGATTGATGGGCTCAATGCTCTCTTGGGGAAGGACATGTCCAGCGAGCTGACCAAGAGTGACCTGGACACGCTGCTGAGCATGGAAATGAAGCTGAGGCTCCTGGACTTGGAGAACATCCAGATCCCCGAAGCGCCGCCACCCATCCCCAAGGAGCCGAGCAGCTACGACTTCGTGTACCACTACGGCTGAGCCGCGGGCAGCGAGCCCGCTCGGGCCGTGCGGCCGGGCCGCCGCTTGCTGCCGTGCCGCGGGCCCGGGGCGGGGGTCCCGGCGCCGCCCGCCTTTTGTATCGGTTCAATAATAACCAGTAGCGCTCCTGGCCGCCGCCGCCTCCGCCTCTTTCCGCCCTGCGCGGAGCGTCACCGCTGCGCGCCCGCCCCGCTCCGCCGCCGTCGCTCGTTCCCCCGCCCCGCCGGGCAACGTCACCGCTGGCCCCGCTTCCCCCGCCACCACGGCCCGCTCAGCGCCGCGGCCCCGCGGTCCCGCCCCGCTCTGCCCTGCCCTGGCCCCGGCTTCCCCCGGCCCCGGTGCCTCCTGCTCTCGCTCCCCCGGCGCGGTGCCGGGCGCATGGCGGCGGGGGCGGGCGGCGCGGCCCTGGGGCGGGCGGCGCTGGCCACGCCGCTGGTGCTGCTCTACTACGGCTTCTCCATCGGCATCACCTTCTACAACAAGTGGCTGATGAAGGTGCGGGGTGGCGGGGCGGTGCGGGGTGGCGGCGGCGGGAGGGCGGCGGCGGTGACAGCGGCTGTCGGTCCCGCAGAGCTTCCCGTTCCCGCTGCTGGTCACGCTGCTGCACCTGCTGCTCATCTTCGCTCTGGCGGCGCTCGCCCGCGCCCTGGCGCGCTGCCGCTCCGGGCGGCCGCGGGCAGCGCTGTCCTGGGCCGACTGCCTCCGCCGGGCCGCCCCCGCAGGTACGGCCGGGCACGGGAGGGGACGGGACACGGGCTCGGGGCACCGCAGTGTGAGAGAGACATTGAGGTGTTGGAGAGCGTCCGGAGGAGAGCCGCGAGGATGGTGATGGGAGTGGAGGGGAAGCTTTAGGAGCAGCGGCTGAGGTCGCTTGTGTTCGGCATGGAGAAGTGGAGACCTCATTGTGTTCTTCAACGTCCTCAGGAGAGAAAGCAGAGGGGCAGGCTTCTTCTCTTTTCTATTCACTCTTTTAACCAGTGACAGGATCCAAGAGAACATACGAAGCTGGATCACGGGAGGTTTAGGTTGGATATTAGGAAAAGGTTTTCACTCAGGGTGGTTGAGCACTAGAACAGGCTCCCCAGGGCAGTGGTTATGGCACCAAGACCGACTGAGTTCAAGAAGTGTTTGGACACGGCTCTCAGGCACAGGATGGGATTCTTGGGGTGTCCTGTGCAGGGCCAGGAGTCAATGATCCTGGTGGGTCCCTTCCAACTCAGCATGTTCTGTGACTGTGAGGCTGCTCAGGGGTGCCCATGGCACTCTGGCCATTTCCAGAGCTGTTTGTCTGCTGGGGTGGTCGGGGCCAATCCCCTGGGACAGGGTGAGCTGTGGGGTGCAGCCATCGCTCTGGCTTCTGTGTTTCTATCAGGTGTAGGGAACACCTGTGTCTTCCTATAGATGTTACTTAAAGCTTCAGCCTGAGACATGCTACCTTCATTGCTCATTACAAAGATGTGTGAGAATAGGGAGAGGCCACACAGAACAAGTCTTTGAAGGAGCCACTGGCACATGGGAACAAGCCATTAGAACCTTCTGCAGTGCTTTGGCAAGTTGTCTCTGCAAGTAACATTTTCTCTTTAGCACTGGTATCAAGCCATGCATTGCATCTTTCTCAGGGTGGAGCTTGGTAGAGAATTCATCATTCATGGCACACAGAACTGTACCTGAGACCAAGGAGTGAAGCTCCTGCTCGGAGCACAGAGCTGTAACTACCTCTGCAGTTCTTTGGCTGTGTGTTGTATTGGCTCCCACAGAACAGCATCTGCTCTATGATCTCTGGCAAGGTTTGCAGTACCTTACGTAGCATGCCCCATGGTTTCTTGAAAAAAGCTTTTTCCACATCTGCAACAATTTTGCCTTTCAGCATGGCCTACCCTTGGATCAGTAGCACTGTTTCCTGTGGTAGGAAACTTATATAGAAGGGGGAATAGACTGTACCAAAAACTGCACCAGGGTGAAGGCTCTGTGCTGACAATTGTTGCTTTTTCAGGCTTCTTGCAGTGGCCCTCAGACTACATGTTATCATGCTGTGATACATTCAAGATAGACTTTATGCAAATCTGCAATCACTTTCGGTCACAGGGAGGGCAAGAGTTATTTCTGGCTTTTTTGTAATGCATGTTGAGTGTGTGCAATGCTGAGCCCAACTTGAGTCACATGAAACAAGACAGAAACATGAAGAGCTGAGAATATCTGAGTTACGCTGGTTCTGAAGAACTAACTTGAGGAAATCTTAGTTTTTTCCCCTGGTTCTGCTCTGCTGTCTATGTTTGTGGCCATGAAGCAGGGTTTTGTGGTGGGTTTGTTTAATGTCATGGAAGACAGTTAACTTCAGGACTTTTTCATTGATTCTTTAGCTCTGTCAACATCCTTGGATATTGGGCTGAGTAACTGGAGCTTCCTGTATGTCACTGTCTCCCTGTGAGTAGAAACACCACATTCCCTGGGAGCCTCTGGTGGGGTTTGGAGAGTGCTTTGCCAGGGTCTGTTTCTTGATCAGGTGTTTGGTTAGTGGGGTCAGCATGCAGAGTCTGTGATAGCTTGCTGGTAGCCATGTAGAAATGAGTGATGGTTCCTAAAAGTACTTTGATGGGAAGAACTACATTGAAGGAGTCTGACAGTGTATTTCGGTCCTTACAGCTACACGATGACCAAATCCTCTGCCATTCTCTTCATCATGCTTTTTTCACTGCTCTTCAAGCTGGAGGAAATGGTAAGGGTCCCACATGATGCTTTAGGGAGGGAGGGCAGACCCAGGCAAACAGGCAGTGCATGTACAAGAAACACATAAGCAGAGGAATGATGCAATTATGGGGGTGAATCTGAAAGGAAGGAGGTGCCTGTCTCTGTTGTGTCTGCTCTTCTGCAGAGAGTGACCTTGCTGCTGGTGGTTCTGCTCATTGCTGGGGGACTCTTCATGTTCACCTACAAGTCCACACAGTTCAACACACAGGGGTTTATGCTGGTGCTCTGTGCCTCTTTCCTGGGGGGCATTCGCTGGACTCTCACACAGATACTGATGCAGAAGGCTGAACTGGGTATGTGGGGTGTTAGGAAGGGGTGGTGGTGCTGGTGACAGGGAGGGGAGTAAGGAGAGGTGATAGCCCTTGCTGCAGAAACAAAACATCTCATGGAGGGTGTTGGAAACCTTGGGCACAGGATATCTGTTGGTGGATAATGAAGGTGGCTTGGTGTCTGCAGCACTACAGGTGTGGGCATCACAAATAAGATGTATGGAATGGTGCTAATAAAAGCTCTGGGACCTGTGTTACTCCCTGCCTTGTTGCTGCCTGCTCTGTTATTGATTCTCCTCTTTCAGGGCTCCAGAATCCCATTGATATCATGTTTCACCTGCAGCCGCTCATGTTCCTGGGGCTCTTACCACTCTTTCTGGTGTTTGAGGGTGCGTGAGTTAATTAGAGAAAGCAGGGATAACTTTATAGGGTGGTTGGGAGATTGCTTAGCAATTTGTTGTTCAAGATAATTTACTTAGATAAGTGAACAGCTATGAACTCTGCAAAGTAGTTAGAGACCTGGATTTATCTTATGCTGGCAGGACTTTAAAGAGGGCATAGAAGTAGTAGCCTGCCACACTTATGGAAGTAAGGGCTGTGAAGAACTGGCTCCACATCCTCCTGATACTGGAATGTGAGCAGCCCACCCCATCAATCTTATTGAGAGGAATCCTGGGAGCTGGGAATGGTATTCTGCTACTCATTGTCTTATTCCTAGGCCTGCATTCGTCCATATCAGAGAAGCTCTTCCGTTTCCATGAAGCAGGAATGCTGTTCTCTCTGGTAGGGAAGCTGTTCTTGGGTGGAATTCTTGCCTTTGGTCTAGGCTTTTCTGAGTTCCTCTTGGTTTCCAGAACATCTAGCCTCACCCTTTCCATTGCTGGCATTTTTAAGGTAAGGCATGGTTCCTGTGCTAGAAGGCAAGTACTGAGTCATCCCTATTGGGCTTTATGTGGTGGGAGCTTGCTTAGATCCTTAAAAATTATTGCTTGTTATTTTTGTTCTCCTTGCACAGGAGCTTGATGCTTTGCCTTGCAGTCTCTGCAGTGAAGTCTCTTGGTCCCTGACAGTAAAGGGCCAGAGACTAGTGGCTATTCTATAAAAAATACCATTAATGGTCAAAGTTTGTTGAAATGTGGGATTGATTGAGACACATTTCCCTCATGAGCAGCAGATGGTGTGGGAGAGAGGAGGGGTAAGAAGGGCAAGCTCTTGCATCAGACCTGCATGTGACCAAACCGCTGGTTTGAGCTATCTCTGCAACCTAGTTTGGCACATCCACCTCTCCTCAGAGGACTCCAGCATGTACACTTTTGAGCTGAACTGTGATATATCAAATCTCTCTGATCCAGAAGTTGCAAGATTCCTCTGCAACTGAGCTATGCAGTCAGATGACTTAAAATCCCACATCCCGGTTTGACAGGTTGTTTGTTTCTAGAAACTGTTTTTAGAACTCTGTGCACATGAAAGAATGTGCTGATAGAAATTTAGCAGCCTGACATCTTGATCTCGGCTTCAGCTGTAAAATGTCTCATGCATATCTCCTCAGGTCCTGCCCTGCCACTTGTCATGTTTTTTTGTTTCCACAGGAAATCTGCATTTTATTCCTTGCCACACATTTACTGGGAGACCGCCTCAGTCTCTTGAACTGGCTGGGCTTTGCTGTCTGCCTGTTAGGAATCTCTCTTCACGTTGTTCTCAAAGCCATGAATTCCAAAGGTGATTGTTTTAAATCCCTTTCTTTGTGGGCTTTCTCATTGCTTCACTAGGAGCTGGGTCTGGTTCCAGCTCCTTGACAGTGCCAGGTTTGGTGGGAACTCCAGCAAGTTTGTCACTAAACAAGCTGTCTGCATGCAGGTGACAAAGTACTGGAGCCACACAAAGAGGCCAGCTCTGACCCTGACCTGGAGCTGCTGCTGCACCACCCTGAACAGGGGGAGGAAGAGGTTGTTGAAACCCCACAACAGCACTGACTGAACATGAAGCACAAAGCCACCTGCTCTGTTCTTACCAAACCTGCCTGACAGCTATCCAGGAGGAAGGTCCAAAAGTCTCTGTGACCATCCAAAGCAGAGCCAGGGCCTGGTGAGAGAATTCTACTGTTCTGCTACAGGGTGGATGTGTAGATGCTGCACAAGAAATAGGCAATATCCCTTTCACAGGAACTTGGAAGACAAGCCCTGGTTCAGTGGATGTAGAATGGAGAGGTGTAAAAAGTCCATTAGGGGATCCTGAAGGTGTTTACTGAGAGGGTAGACCATGAGCTGTAGAAGGAACATGGACATGTCTGAGTGCAGCTGAGTGGTTCAGGGGTGATTTTACTGCTGTTTAGGCTTTGATTTCAAAGGAGAAGGGAGATACACCATCCTTTTTTTGTTTTTTAAATGCTTCTGCAAATTAGGAACTCCCATCCTGCTGGGATCACATGACTGAATAAATCCCTAGAGCTGTCCCAGTGAGAAGGAAATTTTGTGTCTGGGGACCTTCATGTTCTGTGTGCATAGAAAGAAGAGAATTAAATGCTGGTATTTGGGACCAATTGAAAATGATTAACATTTCCACATGATGCTGGTTGGAGGAAAAACAGGGATGCAAGAGTACTTCTGGTGCTACAGGCCAAGAGGAGAATGAGCAGTGTCACAGGAGATCTAACCTGAGCAATAAGCTTATCAGAAAGTATGTGGGGTTTTGAGGGGGTGATTGATTGTTTTTTAAATAAACTCTCTTTCTGATTCACTTTTGTCTGTACATTCTGTGCCCATGCTTCATCAAGCAGAGGTCATTTGTCTTCTCAACTCCTTTCCTTTTACTCCTCCACTGATCTTGCTACTGCATGCCCATAAGGCCTGGCACACAGAACACTTGCCCAGCTATCACTGATCTCTGGAATTAGGGAGAGATTCTGCAGCCTCCCATATTTGTGCCAGCCAAGAGAACTTACTGTCTGCTCTGCCTTAATACACCATATCCTAAGAAGACTTCTAGTATCGTGGTTTTTTGTAAGAATCTTACTTCTTTGCCCCATTTGGTTGGATCAGGTAGTGCTGCAGTCCAGGAAGGGGGAATAGCAGGATTTAAGATGTCATTTTCCTTGCTGCTAAGCCTCAAGTGGTATTGGGCATGTGGCTGGTTTTTTTACATGGCAGAATTTCCACATCTTTCAAAGTTTTGTTCACTGCTAGCTTTTGTAGTTTTTGGAGTAGAAACAATTTGACAGAGTTTCCCAAAGGGATAACAGTACAATCTTTCTCCTGGTAGGAGCTGGGTATTAAAGTGAACTTCTCATATTCTGTTTGAGAACCTGAGCCATTTTGACTAAATGGTCCCTCTGTTCATCTTGCTTCTTAGTTCTCAGATGTAAAGTTTTTCTGGTTACTTTAATCAAGAGCGTGTTCTGGAAAATCCGGTTCTGAAGAAAACTTTTGTTATTAGTGACCATTTTTGATCACGTTCTGGTGACTGACTTCATAGCAGACAGCAGGTGGTGCAGCTTCCTCATGTAAAGCTACTGAACCAGCACACCCACACCAGGCTGGCAGACCAAGGGATTTTGTGCATCAAGTAGAATGTCTGGAGCTGAGCCCTAGCTGTATTTTCCAATAACTGGGACTTGTGATGCTTCCAGCAGGATTCACCATTTCCCCTGCCAATAGTAGTGAGCTCCAAATACTCTGTGTGTGATGTGGGGCAGTGGCACTTCCTGCACATGAAGTGTGTTCAACAGTATCACAGCTGCTCCTTCACTTTCCACTCTCCTACAACTGGGAATCCTGCTATGTAACTCATGTCCCTGTAAATCCATGGTAAAGGCAATTTCATTATCAGGCCAGGATTTGCACCAAATATGGTGCTTGAAGATGAAATCTAATTGTGCTTGTGACCTGTAGAACTCCATAGTCTGTTGCTTCCAGCCTTGTTTCCTTTTTAAGACAGAGGTGGTGCCCTAGAATCCAGCTCTCTTGGAGCTCCTGGAACGTGGCAGAGCTGTGGGCAAGTTTGGGAGGGGTGGTGTGGGACTATGCTGGTGTAGGGCATGCAGCAGAGTGTTGAAGGAGCTGCACAGCTCATCTGTTGAACACTCTCCATCTTGCTTGATTGTGCACTAATATTTAATAAAAGGAGGAAGAGCCTTTGCCTACCCTCTCATAAGGAAAAAATCCTACTGTGCATTAAAAATGCTGGAAATGGAAAAAGAAATATTAAGGACTTGGAGGAGGAGGACAGGAGTGCTGCAGCAATGGCACAAAATAAATGAGAATGCATAATCCTGTAGTGAGTGTTGAAGTACAGACTGCACGCATGAAGAAGTAAGATGGGAGATTGGAGTCGACTGAGGAGGGAGGATGGAAGTGTGACAGGGTGGTAGTGGAAGCTGGGAGTACCAGTGGATCCTGTTTGCCTCTGGAAATAGCCCTGGGTGGCTTTGAGTGCCCTGGCTGGAGGCAGTCAAGGCCTCTCGGTGTTGCTGAAGTTGTTTGAGGCTTGGACTGACGCAGGGCTGGGAAAGCCTGGGAGCACCCAGCCGTGTGTGCAGGCACAGAGCCTTGTCTGCTGCCTTTGGGGGTCTCCTGGTGCCACAGTGGGGTCCTGTGGCCGGCTGAGAGGAGTGCTGCAGCTCACTGCTTGTGCAGCCCATTTTCTGACCAGCCCCAAGCCAGGGGCCGCTTCAGGGGACAGGGGAAGTAGTTTCAGTACAGACAAACATTGTGTGGCACAGTTTGGTCCTGCCCCTTTCCTCAAAGGAAGTGTGTGAAGGCTGAATGTCCTGGAAGCGCTCTGGAGCAGCGCAGTGCCAGGGACACACGTGTGCTGCAGCAGCACAGGAGGATGAGCCCTTCTGCTGGGGAGTGTCTGTGCCAGCCCACACCAACACAGCCACCCTGGCAAGGGAGGGCTGCCACTGAATATTGATGATGTTTGAACTAATTAAGCAGCGGAAGCGAAGCTGAATGAGTCTCAGAAGTGCTGCACTCCTTCCGCAAACTCTGTTCCTGCCTGTAGGACCAGGTGTTTACATGTGTGATGATTCTGCCTCCCTACACATCCCCCTGGGAGACCTCTTTATTTGAAGAACAGATGCTTGGCTTCCTGCTAAAATTTCAATACTGTAAACATCCTGAGGGCAAGGAGAAAGTGTCCCTGCAGACCCCCCTGCTCTCCTCTGGTCCTTTGCCCAGCAAACAAGGTATGTAACACCAGTGGGCTTACTGTGAAGAAGCAAGCTTGTCTCCAAATCACACAGAGCAGCAACATGGGGCCTGGTGCCAGCAGTAGGGCTGCCTCAAGATGTGCTTCGTTTCTCATTTCAGCTGAACATCTCTGTAGTATTAATTACATGGTTTGTGGTTGGTGACTTGTGAGGTGGGGAAGGGGGAGCTCAGGGTGTAGATGGGAGAAATGCTGGTTACTGCCAGCCTGGGGCTTTAAAGGGCTCACCTTCATCTGCAGTCTCTGCAGTGGTAAATAATTGCCTCTGACTCTGATACCCCTGCTGCTGCACTGAGGCTCTCTTGGTTTTTCTCATTGCTGGGGTATGCAGATTTTGATGTTCAGAGCCTTGGATCTCTGCAGGGTTTTTCTGGGAATTGCACATTCCATTGTCCTCTTGCCATCATTGCCACGGTACGCCTGCACCAGCCCCCTTCCTCACTGCCACATCATCCCCAGGAAGGCAAAGAATGGGGGAGGCTTTGAACAGAGAGGAGAGGGAAAGGCAGCTGGGCAAGGGAAGTATAGAAATGGCAGAAAATAAAGAATATGAATGGTTGGAGATCACCATCACAGCATGATTCAGGTTGGAAAGGACATGGGAGGTCATCTTGCCCAAGCCCTTGCTCAAGCAGAGCTACCTAGAGCTGCTGCCCAGGAATGTCCTGATGGCTTTGATATCTCCAAGGATGGGGACTCCACAGCCTTTCTGAGCACCCTGGGCCAGTGTTTGGTCACCCTCGGGGGAAAAAGTGGGTCTTGAAAAAGGGGGAACCTCCTATTTCAGTTTGTGCCCACTGCATGTCTCTGACACCCCTGAACAGAGCCTGGCTGCATCCTCTTTCCACCCTCCCATCAGGTATTTATTGACATTGACAAGTTTCCCTCTGAGCCTTCTTTTGTCCAGGCTGAGCAGTCCCAGCTCTGTCAGCCTTTCCCCAGATGTGAGTGGCTCTCAAGCCCTTCACAATCTTCATGGCCTTTTGGGCATGTCCATATGTCTTGTAGTGATGAGCCCAGCTCTGGGCTCCAGGTGTGGCCTCAGCAGTGCTGCAGAAAGGCAGGAATCACCTCCCTTGACCTGCTGGCAATTATTTACCTAAGGCACCCCAGGATATCATTCCCTGTGGCAAGAGCACGCTGTTCACTCAGGTGAAGATGCAGGTGTACAGCTAGAGGGCAAGAACCTGCCCAGTCTAACACTGTAGGAGGTTTGCTGGGGCAGAGAGCTGTCCTACAACACCTTCAGTGCCATAAGGAGCCCTTCCATCTCATTTTGTGCTCTCCAGCCTTGCAGAGCTGTGTAATTGCTGTATCTATCAGTGCTCCTTGCATTAACAGGCAGCAATTGGCACCTGTGTTAAAGAGCCTGGTTTCAATTACTGCTGAATGCAGCTCAAACTCCAGAGCTGGGAGATTACATACGGGAGGAGCTGTAGTGCTCACGTTTACACTCTGTTTTTCCAGCAGGTGCTCCTCTTTCCCCAGGGATGAAGCTTTTCTCCATTTCTTACTTGTGCCTTGAATCTGCAAAGCTGCCAGCAAAGGCTGCCTGGGAGAGGAGGCTGTGCCTCTCAGGAGCACAGAGCTCAACTCTGTTCTTCCTCATGTGGATGTTTCTTACAGAAGCCTCTACTACAAATCCTGCACTGAATGGTGGGGTTGCAATTTGTGGGAGGAAATTAGTCTGTGTAGATGGTGGCGTCTCCCCAGCCCCATGCAGCAGCAATCCTGGGGGCTTTCCCATTCCCTGCCTTCAGCCACACATTGGAATTTGGTTTGCAATGCATCATCACAGCCCTGTGTGCTGGGCCCTGCCCCCTCCTGCTGTCATTCATCATTTCTGATCCAATAAATTACAGCGCCGTAAAAACGCACGGGGAATTGTTTTCTGTGTTATAGAGCCATGAGCCCTTAAATTTCCATTTGTTTAGTGGTTGATGAATGGACAGTTGTGGCTGGTGCTGGAGCCATGTGGAGTGATGGGAGAGCTCTGAATACAGTCAGGGCTCCTCCTGCAGGCTCAGCACCAGGGGCCCATCAGCTTGTGAGGCAACACCTCTGGGGCTCCCCTTCCAGCAGAACTGTTCAGCTCCTAACTGGGGTCAAGGGAGGAACATTCAGACTTTGTTCCTACCCTGTGCTGGGAGTTTCATCATGCCTGGGAGGGAGCTGCTGGGTGGGATGCCAGGGTAAGAAGCTGTGCTGTAGAAGCAGGGCTGGGAGTCCTGGGCTCATCAGCTCCCTGAAGGACTGGTTCAGTGGGTAGGAGCCCTGATATCAGGAAATGGGGAGAAATGAAGAAACTTGGCACAGCGTGAGGGCAATGGAACAAGGATGAGGACTGGGATATGGCTATTACAAGTGCAGAGGTCTGGCTACAGGCATATGTGGAAAGGCTTAGTGTCATCTAAAAAATGCTGTGGGCTTAGTGGCTTCCCAGTGACAGAAGTTCTGCTTGATGCTGGAAGTCAGCATCCATGCTGCTGTTGTCCTTCTACTCTCCAGTAACCTGGAGGCTGCTCCTGGACCACAATGCTTACACTGTGAAAATGAGAGGCATGTGAGGGGCATGGCCACCACTGCACAGTTTGCTTCCCTTTTTCTCTACGTGGTTATTTTCCTCCAAATGTGGTTTTGAGTCGGTCTTGCAGCACTTTGGACCTGTCTAATGGTTTTGACACTGGATGTAAACTTAGCTGCATGACTCGAGCCGCAGTTGAGTCTGAGTCCTGCCTTAAGCAATAATAAATTCCTGATCTAAGCTGCTCTGCCTGCACTGCTAATGCATGTCATGTTCTTCTCCTCTTCCCTGTCTCTTCAGACTGCAGGCCACTGGGAAGAGCCTGGGAGAGGCCTCCAGCTCTGTGCTCCTGCTCCAGGGATACAGCACAGCAGTCAATCCACTGCCCTCTGATCCAGCACTTGCATAAGTGGCAGGAGAAAGCACAGAAGGAGTTAAACAGTGCTGGAAAAATTGGTATTTAATCCATTGCTGTCCCTTCTAGCAAACCTAGATGGGAAAATGCCTCCCTGTTGGAAACAGCGCCTCTCAAAAATGGAAATGCAGGATGGCTGGGGATTAGGGTGCCTATCACTGGAAATGGGTTTCTTATCATCTCTCTGAGCTGAATTGGTGGGACAGCCTCTGAAAATTGAATTGCCTTCCCTGTTTTGGTCTCTGCCATTGCATCCCTCCCATGCTCCAGCTTTGCACCCACCTTCCCAGCCTCTGGCCTGCCTTGTCCCCAAGCTCAGCAGAGCAGGGGCTGCCTCTGAGGGGGTCTGTGTCTGTGGAGAGAGACTGTCCCACCTGCAAAGATTCATCCTTTGGATTCTCAAGGCCAGGAGGATGTAGTCCCTCTTTCCAAACCTCCCTCTGGCTGTGCAAGGGCACTGGTGGCCTGGCAGAGCCTGGTTTAGGTCAGCATGAGGAAAGGTGTGAAATGATCAGAAGATATCAGGAACTTCTGGAAATAAGAACTGGTGGTGAGGAGCTGGGTCCAGGATGGATGAGAGGCAGAGAAGATGAGGGAGCTGTAAGAGATCAAGGAGGGACCACGTTGAACACATCAGAGCAGGAATGAGTGTGATTTTAAGACTGTGGGCAGCCTGAGCCCTGCTCTGTGCTGTGCAGTAGACATCCCTCCCACCAGCACTCAGGCTCTGTTCTGGGATGGCCAAGGAGGCTCTTCCAGCTCCTCCTCACATCTCTGCATACCACAAGCACCAGCCAGCCTGTCCCCAGCTCTGTCCCCACAAAACCTCGGGGGCTCACTGCTCCTCTGATGGCTGAGGCTGAATGCTGATCCAGCCCTTTCTCATGGTGCAAACTGCAGCTGTGTCCAGCAACAGTGCAGGGACTCCTTAAAATGTCTTTTTTTCCAATGTTTGGTTTGAGAATAATTATCTTTTACTGAGCTGTATTTTACCATAGCTTGCCAGTGCCTAATTTCATCCCTGTCTCTGTCACAGTATGTTGGGGTTTTTTTTGAGGAATTTCCCATTCTCTGTTAGAATTTAGTGTGAGCCACAGGCACAAGAGCTGCTGAGTGTCCACCTGTCTATGGCTTTTCAATTCACCAACCTGCAATCATGCTGCTCCAACACACAGTTGGTGCCCTTGATTCTTTGTCTGCCAGAACACATTGAGTTTGAAAGTAAAAATTATTTAGAACTAATTGGGGAATTTTTTTATACACTGACAGAGCTACCATCCATAGTTAATGGAATCTGAAGCAGATCTCTGTCTGTGTCAGAATAGCCCCTCTGCACTGAGCTGGAACACATAAAGTAGTGCTGGCTGCCAGGGCAAAGCACTAACCTAGGGCCTGGCTCCTTTTGGAAGAAAAGGCTGTGTTCAGGTTGCATAATCTTGCTGTCTGCCCTGAGAAAGAGGAGAAGTCCTCTTTTCTTGCTAGAGTGCTGTTCTCACCCTCTGCTGAAGGACTGACTCAAATTGCTGACAAATAATGGAAAAAAAAGTTACCTTTAATCATAGGAGTGCCTCCTTATACGCTGAGGGACAGCTTGTGGTCAGGTCTAGCAGCACGAGAGGGCTGGGAAGCCTTTATCTTGGCAGCAGAGGAAATTATGGCCAAAGGTTTTAAGCTATTTGAGGACCCTGTTACAGAGCCCATTCCTGGAGTGCAGGGCAGGTGGGTTTGTTGGTCCCTAGCAGCATCCACAGCTGCATGGGAGAACACACTGGTTTGTTGTGTGTGACACAGCCTCAGCCTGCAGTGGTGGCCTGGAAAGGAGGGACAGGGATGGGGCAGACAGTGGCAGCCACAGGACAATCCTTAATGCAATTTTGCAAGGTTTCCTTGTTCCAGCCCCACATGCACTGGAATGGGCTGCCCAGGGAAGTGATGGAGTCTCCATCCCTGGAGGCATTCAAGAAGTGACTCAGAGTGGCACTTAGGGTGTGGTTTAGTTGATGTGGTGGTTTTGGTCAAAGGTTGGACTTGATGATGTTGGAGGTTTTTTCCAACCTTAATGATTCTGTGATTCTGTACTTCACAGCCTCTGCCCTGCCCCAGAGCCCTGTGCCTGGGGAATGGACCCCTGGAGTTATCCCAGGTGTATTCTGCAAGGGGGTTGTTTCCTCACCTCTTGGTCCAGGTCCACCTCCACTCAGTGGGAGCCATCGCAGAGCTACCCCTGTGCCATCTGTTGATGTGAAGGGTCACCAGCTGTGCACAGGTGCCCTAGGGGGTCATCACAGACTCCTGGTCATGTGTGGTCATGTTATTAACAGTTTATCCAAAGCAACTTGCTATTTCATTTTGGGTTAAAACTGATAAATCAAGGTGACTTCAGGGAGAGAAATAATTCCTTTTGCAGGATTTGCATAATCCTGGCTGGTGATATGATAATGGTGTTTGTTAAAGACAGAACACAATGAATTAATACTGTTAAGTTGCTGCTGCAAAATGCAAAGCAGGTAATTTACAGTGGGTGCAAGCAGGAGTGTGAGTACAGCAGCCTTGGCAGTGGGAGCACCAAGCCCAGAAGGCTCCTTGGCACAGGTCCAGCCAGGGTCTGGCACAGAGTCAGCAACAGGTACCCCCTGCCCTCTGCTTGGCCCTGGCTGCAGGCTGTGCTTGGCTTCCCCAGGGGAGGATTTCCCCTTTCAGTCCCTTTCCCCACTGTCTCTGTGGGACTGGGACCTGCTTTGTCCCCCAGATCATTCTGGAGAGCTCAGCCATGCAGGGCCACTGCCTGCTGGAGAGGGACAAGGGAGCTGAGGGTGGCACACTGGTTCTGAAGGGATGCCCTGGAAAGGAGATGGGCCCTGGCACTGCCCCTGATGCCATCTTGGAGCCTCTGGAGGCTGCTCCTTCCTCCCACAGCAAGGATTAAATCCCTGGGGTGGGTACAGCAGCCTGGGGACTGCCAGCTCTGCCTCAGCCCTCAGCTCCCACCTTGCTCAGCTGCAGGAATGGTGCTGCAGGCTGAGGATGAAGAGCTGGTGTGAGGCAGAGGTGGAGGGAGGTGTTTGGGGAAGGTGCATGGGTGTCTCACTCATTCCCTGGGCTGACACTGCACTTCCAAAGCCATCCTTCGTGCCAGACCCCACTGGAATCCTAATGCACTGTTTATCTCTGCAGCTCCACAGCTCTGTGAGAGGGAGATGCTGTGCAGGAGCCAGAGCAGGATTTCAGGCTAATTGGATTCTGTGTCTCCGTGGCTTCCCGTGTAGGCAGGCGACTGGGATTAGTGCAGTGTTCCTGAGGAATGGAGGAGAGCAAGGATGACCTGCATAGGGATTTCCTCCTGCACAGCTTCTGCTTCTCCCTTCAGGAAAGGACTGAGCAGGAAAGGTTTTGAACAGGCCATTTAGGTGGAAGGGCCCAAAGCAGCATTTCCTCACCATCCAAATCTCTGTTCTTCCTAAATCTTTGAGCAAGGGAAGGAAGGAAAGGAAGGAAAGGGAAGGAAACAGCTCAAATACCTCCTGAGCTAGCTTGATATGGGATTGGTCTCTCTTGCTGACTCCTTGTCAGGGAACCAGAAAGGGAAATCAAAGAAGCAGTGGCTCCTGTGCTCCACCAGCCCCTGCTGGCTTTGCTTCCCTTTCCCTCCCCACTCCCCCCCAGGCCTGGCTGCTGGCTGGGAGCAGCGCACACTGAACCTTCTCCCTTCTCCCGTGTTCCTCGCTCTGCTTGAGCCTGTCAGGGCAGGCACAGGATGCAGCTCATTAACACAGATTTATTCCTGTATAAACATTTCATTCCTGTAATTGCGCGGCAGTCACGCCGCCAGCAGCAGCGGCTGCGATTGCGCCAGGTGTGCGCCCGTGGGGACACGTGGCTGGGCCCTCACACCCCTGTGACACACACCGAGGTGCCCACGGCTGAGAACAGAGCTGTGCCATGCAGGATCAGCTGCTCTGGGTCAGTGGGTGGCCCCAAGCAGTGTCTTACGGGATGAGAATCACAGAATCCTAAAATGGCTTGGGTTGGAAGGGATCTTAGAGATTATCTTGTTCCAGCACTGTCATGGGCACGGACACCTTCCACTGTCCCAGGTTGTTCCAAGCCCTGCCCACCCTGGCTTTGAATTCTCCCAGGGATGGGGCAGTCACAGCTTCTCTGGGCAACCTGTGCCAGGGCCTCACAGGGAAAAAACTCTTCCTAATATCCTATCTCACCCTGCTCTCTGTCACTGGGAAGCCATTCCCCCTCATTCTGTCACTTCATACCCTTGTGCAAAGTTCTTTTCATCTCTCTTAGAGCCCCTTTAGGCACAGGAAGGTCTCTAAGGCTTCCTCAGAAACTTTCCTTGTCCAGGCTGAGCAACCTCAGCTCTCAGCCTGTTTCCAGAGCAGATGTGCTCTGGCCACAGTTCTGGAGTATTTTCCTTGCTGTGCAGAAGAAGGGCAGAGGTGTCCAGCCCTGGCTCTACAGGCAGTGTAGCAGTGAATGAACCCCTGTGTCAGCAGCTGTGCACCCTGAGAGCTGCTGGGTGTCCTGTGTCTCTGCTGTGCCAAGGGACAGTGGGATGGAGCCTTGGCAGGCTGCTTGTCCCCACAGCACACACTGAGCCATGCAGGAAGCTGAGGGTGGAGAGAGGGCCTGAGCCACTGTGAGTGCCAGGGAGGGGTCCCCCAAGGAGATCTAGGATGTGGCTGCCTCCTGCCCTTTGCCACCTTCTCTCCATGGCATTACCAAAGTGCTGCCATCTCCCAAAAGCTTCCTGGCAATCCCTTTGTGGCAGTGGAGCACCTCTGGGGCCCCACTGGGGCAGGAGGGTGCACCCAGTCAGCAGTGCCTGCTGGGCTCTGAATGCAGGGTGGCAGGTGCTTGCAGACCTGCTGCTGCAGCTCGTGGTCTCTTCTCCCACATCCTCATTCAAATGTTAATTTTATGGACGCCTTTATAAATCTTGTGGCTTTCCCCTGTCCACAGGCTACATAGATTTCATCTTGTTGAGAGGTGACACTTCTGGCCTTTGGTACCAGGCAATCAATTTAATATTCTGAGAGTAGTAAAATACATGGGACCATATTAACTCACAATTATTCTGCTGCTCCTTCCTGTAACTCTTTCTGTGCCATGCAAAATGCCAGGATGATGAATAGGTGCCTCAGCTGCTGGCAGAGCCACAGGCATGGGACAGCACCAGCCAGAGCCAGCCTCCTAGCTGGAGCAGCTGCATGGTGTCCAAATTGTGAGCTGCTGCTCTTCTACTTGCCAAGAAGACAGAGGTTTGTGCCCACCTCTTTGTTAGACCTGGCAGACTGGAGAAATGCTTGTACCTTACTTTTGAGGCCCTTGCATGTGTCTGAGCAGGGGACACCTGCAGGTCTGCCAGGCACCCAGCACATTGATTTGCCAGGCTGAAAGGAGAAGGCATCCCTCTGCTCACTGTGAGGCAGCCTTGCTGTTGACCAGCCTGGAAAAACATGTTTGGGTCATCCCATCAATGTAAAGGTTAAACGTTTGACTGCAGCTATTGAAAACAAAGCAACAGCAGCAACAACAACAGCAGCAGAGGAAGTGGGTGCCTTATCAATGTCTGGCATTAAGATCTGCATCTGAGCACCTAGCAGGTACAGAGCACTGAGGTCCTGTCTGGGCCCTGCCCGTGTTGAGAGTGTTGCCTCTCAGCACTTGGCAGAGCTGCCCATAGGTGACACAGCTCAGCCCCACTTCACCCCAGCTGGCAGCTTTGCAGAATGGATCGCTGGACTCTTATTTTTGCCTGGGAATTTTGAAGAGGCACCTGATATGCTCTCTCTTCTGATAAAGAGGGCTTCTTTATGTTGTATCCTTTCTTTTAGCCACTCAACCTCTGTGAGTATGCCAGTGAGAGTTATTTGAGTACAGGTCCTTTTTTAAGTAAATATGGACCTGGAGGTGTCATTATTTCCCTACCCTGTGCATCTCCTATTTCAGTAAATTGGTAGATTTCTCATATATTTAACTCCTGTTGTTTTGCAAAAAAACCACTTTATATTTTAGCATCATAGAGCAGGTTGTCATTATGTGGCTCACAGCTTTCATGGCTCCATTACAAGTTGCAATATGCATATTAGTAAGAGAAAAGTGAAGACCTCATCATGATGCAACATATCCAAGAGTCCCATAATGCCTGAATTCTCTCTTCCTGTCACATTTGCGTGTCACAACAACTGTCCTGCTGCCAGGCCATTGTCTCTGGAGTCTGGGCTCACCCTTTGTAGCCATGTGTCTATAAACCTGCAGAGTCCAAGGCAGACACAGGCAGAGGTCCTGCTCCATGTGTGCTCCTCCCTGTGCTCTGTCTCTCTCTGTGCATGTTCCTGTCACCCTGGCTCCCCAGGATTGATGTCCTTCCAAGCTCTGGCTGACACAGTCACCCCTTTGGGCCTGAGCTGTGATCCACTGCAGCCCACAACCAGCTGGCCCTGCTGATCCTCGGGGGGACTTCACCAAAAGTCTGGGTGGGAGCAGCTCTGTGACTCTGCTGGCTCCTGAGTGAGCTCTGGGGGATGCCCTGGCCCCGTGTGCTGCTGGCATCAGCCCAGCCACAGCCTGCAGCCAAATGAGGCTGCTCTGGGGTATGGGGGCCCAGTGAGCACCCAGATCTCTGCTGGGCTGTCACCTGAGGAACAGCAGCAGATGGATGTGGAAAGCCTTTAAATTCAGCACATGATCAATACTAAACTGATCTTCTGGAGTCTCTTATAAGATTACCCCAGCCTCATGCATCCAATTGCAAAAAAATCACTCAGCACACTAGGGAGATGTGAGAAATGCTGCAGCCCCCATTTAGGATGCATAGAGCCAGAGTAAGTGACTTCACAATTGTTTATTGCAGTAAATAATTCATTCACTTTACATTTGGTTTTGTTGCTACCCCCACACTCTTTTCTCTCAATCCTAAAATTCCCGTGCTGGGTTGTTCCTGTGGTCATGATTCCCAAACACACAAACACACACAAATCTGTCTCAGTCCAACTTTTCCTGACTGCCATAGCAGGGAGAGCAGTGCTGAGGAGGGACAATGCTGGTTTACTCCTTGGCTCAGCCCGTGCCCAGGCCTGGCTTTGCTGCCGTGGTGTCTGCCCCAGTTCTGCTTTCACACGGTGCTAATGCACAGAACTGTTTGGAAAACATTAACATTGCTAATAGTGTTTCTATACTAATTAATAATGACATTTGAATAAACTAACACAAATTATCAGCTGGCCGGGTGTGAGGGATGGAGTGAGGGTTGAAGTGAGACAGAGCAGTGGTGAAGGGGTAGGAGCTGCTCTGCAGTGAGACCAGCCTGGGGCAGGTGCAGCTCACCTGGCACCTGTCTGGCAGCCCTGGGCTTCTCCTGCAGCCAGGGCCAGGAGGGACAAAGCAGCTGGATGGGACCTGGTGTGGGGTCATGCAGGCTCTGGGCTGGGGTGCCTGCAGGGCTCTGCCCATCCTGATCACACACACTTGCCAGGATGGGCTCTGGTGGGCTGGCTGAGCCTGACAGCTCCTATGTCAGTGCAGGTTGTTTCAGCTGCTAAAAACAGATTGATGAGAGTCCCTGCCATGGGATGAAGCTTTTCAAGTCCTGTCAACTGAGACAAGACTGTTATATACATCTCTGAAGCCCTTGGCAGCATGCTGGCTCCTGCTTCTGGATAGTTCTGTCAAAAAAGACCAAGTACAAATTGGCACGTGTCTCTTTGAATTGAAAATTTTTGGATTCTGGAAGAGTGTTGGGAAGAGCATCACACCAGCATGCTCAAGGCAGTGCTCTGGAGACATAGCATGGGCTAGGAGAACTCTTGGGACAGATTTTGCTCCTCCCTGTGGAAACCATCTTGTCTGTCTGTGCCTTGGAGCCCTGCAGACACTGGGACTGTGTCATTTGCACAGGTGGGTGCTGAGGCTCTGATCTCACCTCTGGTTCTGTCCACACCTGGTCCCTGTGAAAGGCTGGAGAGTTGAGATCGTGGTGGCAGCGATCTGACCTGAACTGCATCTTCAGGGATCATCCTCCTTTGCAGGCATTGCCCAGCCATCTCCACTGCCTCTTTGAACACTTCATCCAGCAAGGCAGCAGGTGACCTTTTGGAGCAAAATGGTCCCAGCATCCATATGGTATTTTGCATGCTGTCCCCTTGGGATATGTAAGTAGAGGCCAAATCAGTGTTATTCTCATCCACTGCTTTCAGGGGTGCCATCTGGGATACAGTCACTGCTCTGGGTGATTTGGTTTGGTTTTTTTTTCTCCAGGACAGAACCCCTGAAACACCTCAGGGTCATTTCTTGATGTGGCCTCTTGGAGCCCTTCCTGGGGCCTTTTTTGGGGGGGCTGGAGCACCTCAGGCATGAGCTGCTTTGCCAGTTTGTGATTGCTGCTGCTCCTCACTCTGGAATCTGGCTGCAGAGGGGTTGCTACCCCTCCTCAAGGTGTCAGTCCAAGGCCCCAGTGCCTTGGGCATGCAGAGCATTACATTTCCAGCAGCTCAGGTAGGCACCTGCCCATCATGGGTGATGTCTCCAGGAGTGACCGCTAAGCTGTGCAAAGGGTTCTGCATCTGACCGTGGCTTGAGGTTGTCCATTATGTCACCTCAGGAAAGCCTGATTCCTTAAGCTGGAATTCTAACTGGGGTGGGGTGTGTAAGGAGGTGTTTGCACAGCCCTGCCAGACCCTCACCCCTCTGCAGGCTGCCAGCAAGTGAAGGGGGATGGAGGAGCCCCAGGTGGGTGCCCAGCATCTCTGCTGTCCCTGGGCTATCCCTGGAGCAGAGCACTCTGGATACCCCTGCAGATGGCAGCTGGTGGCACTCAGCACCTCTGGAGCCATTCTTAAGGCTCTGAGCTTGTTTCCATTAAAGGTGTGTGCCTTGGCTGAAGCCCGCATGCTTCCCGTGGGTTTTGGCAGGCTGTGCCATGGGGCTGGCTGCTGACAGTGCTCCTGTGCCAGCAGACAGCAGCTGGGCCTGGGGCTGCACTCGGCCGCGTCAGGCTGAGCTGACAGGCCTGGTGTGAAACAAGATGAATGGGCTGAAGTTGGTGAAAATTATTCTAATTTATAATCTGCTGCTTTGTGGAGCTCCCCAATTAATTCTTTCTAGTACATAAGTAGGCCACATGTTTGCTTTGCTTCAAATGTAATAAACATTACACTCTGTCCCCTGCTTTTGGTGCTGGTTCCTGTCAGAGCATCAGTCCCTGTAGCTAATTCCTCACACCTGTCTGTGAGGCTCCTGGGACCTGGGCTGAGCACGGGGCGGAAACGCCAGGCTCCAGGAAACTTGTGGCGTGGAGAGATAAATTGCTGATCAAAGGGCTGGTGCACAGTGCCCCTGGATATTCAGTCACAGGCAAGGCAGCAGCCTGCTCGGGAGGGCTTTGTTCCTGACACACAGCGAGCAGCCAGGATGGGGTGCTGGGATCTGCAGCCCCAGGCCACAAAGAGCTGGGGAAGAGTGGGGCCCATGGGGGGCAGTGTCTGTGGGGAGCTGCTCTTCACAGCCCTGCCTGGCTCTGGATGTCAGCACAGGGCTGCTGCAGCACCAGCCCCTGGGCAGCAACATCAGCACTCACAGAAGTGACCCCTGCACCCCTCCTCGGGGAAGGGGACTGCTGTTCCTGCCCTCCACCCTGCTGCAGAGCAGAGCTGAGCACAGCCATGGCTGTGGAGTCAGAGCAGGAGCTGCAGCCTTATTGCCCAGAAATCCTGGAAAAGCCAGGAAGAGGTGGGGAGGTTCCAGCAAGTAGGAACCAGTGGTTCCAGAGTGTCCCTGGGATATTCACAGCCCTAAAGTGCCAGGATGGGCAGTGAAGGACATTATAAACCAAGGCTTTGGGCACTGCTGGCACAGGCAGGGCCAGTCCTGCTGTCAGGGGGAAACAGAGGTGATGGGCAGCTCCTTGTTCCTTCTGTGCATGTAAAAATAGAACCAATTTTACAATGCCTTGCTGATCCCTGTCACCTTTCCCTACATGCAGGGGATGGAGGCTGATTCTGGATTTGCTGATAACAAGGGTGCAGAGAGATTTGCAGGAGCAAAAGCCAAGTGCTGGGCTTTATTTTCTGTTTTGATTGTCATGTGACTGATCACAGACATCACTCTGCCTCGATTTCTGCCTCCTCTCCTGGTGCCAGCATTGTGGTCTCTTCACCTACCTAACAAGTCAAGCCCATCTCACAGGCCCCAAGTATGAAAATGGGTTGAAAAGCCCAGGTTTTATCATTGCCATCACATCCATCCTCCACCTAAATTCCAAGAATTGCCAGCACTGAGGCAGCAAGCTGTGATGCAGACACATGCATGAACTTTTGCTGAACTAGAAGTGACCCTGCTATTTGTTCTGTTGCCAGTGGTTTCCATGGTCCCAGAGAACCTGGAGACTTTTCCCAAGCCTTCCTCTCCCTTCCACACACAGAAAATATCCTCCATCCTTGCCTGCTATCCCCCAGCCTGCCCAGCACCCTGGCCTTGCTCTGGTGCTGTGCTGTTTCCACGGGTGAAGCAGGGTAGGGCTTGCTGAGATGCCTTTGGTGGAGGGTGAATGAATTGGGGCTGGTTCCTGCTGGTGAAGGTGCTGACTTCCACCTGGTTTGATACAGTGATGGCTTCTTGTTTGCTGTGCAGAAAAGTGGGGGAAGATTACTTGGCACTTTGCTTGCACCATCTGCAGAAGAAGGAGAATTTTAAAAACAAGTTTAGAGTGTAGTTTAATAGTGGATTTCAGCACTCCTGCCACAAGTGCTGCCTTGTTCTTTTCTCTCACCTGGCTTTACCCCTCACATCCACAGCTTCTCTGCTGGCATCCAAGTGCAAGAAAGCTGCCTGGCCTTTAGCTCCTGTCCTCTTCTGGGTGGTTCAGAGCCACTCCATGCCCTCAGTGAGTCTTGGGAGAGAGATGAATTCCTTGAGCTAGGGAAGAGGTGCTGGCTTTGCCCACTGAGCCCCAGCACTAGTTCTGTGTGTGCTGAGCACGAGGAGCTGAGCCTGGCTCAGCACCTGTGAGTGTCTGAGCACACCGAGGGGATCCCCTTCCCACCCACCCTTCATTGTGGGGATGAGCAATCCCTCTGCACTCCCTAGGGATGTTCCAGCAGGAGAAGCAGTGTTGGGGGCTCTTAAGGGCAGAGATGCCAGCCTGGCCTCGGAGCATGTGGCTGCCCTGTTTCCCGGAGTGCCAGACACAGGCACTTGTGTGCCCCATGCAGGCCTGCCAGGGAGGGAAGCCAAGCAGCTTATCAGACTCACACAGACCTCTCCCATCTGGCTGCTCTTCTGAGGAGTGATCCATGCTCCCTGCAGGTGCCAGCAGCCGTCACCATCACGGGAGGTGCAGCCAAGGCACGAGATGCAGCTGATCTGCCTGCAGGGTGGGTCTCAGGCTGCTCTCTCCTCCAGTCCGGGCTGGTGCAGCCCCTGGAGCACCTGCAGCCCCTTTTCTCACCTCAGTTACCCAGGTGGGAGCTGACAGGGAGTCCTGAGATTTGAGCTGGCTCAGGCAGCTTGAGCTGTGTTCCAAAAGACTGGAGACACAAAGCTCGGTGTGGGTCTGGGTGTGAGTCCAGAGCACGGAGAGCTGGTGTGCAGTGACAAGAGGATGCACAAGATCCTTGAGACTCTAAAGGCACCAGTTCTCCCAGCTGCTGTGAGGGCCAGGTCTCTCCGAGTGCTCCCCCAGCCCTGCTGAGCGCCCAGGGCAGGGATCTCCTGGCAGGCATGGTCTGTGTCAGCACTGCTCTTCGTCCTCCCCACAGCCATTTGCAGTGTGCCATTGGCAGCACATGGAGGTGAGGGGAGAGCTGCCCACCAGCCTGGATGGAGCTCAGAATGAACACCTTCCCCGTGGTGCTGTCCAGCTCTGTGTGTGCAGAGCCACTGAGGCTGAGCCAGGACATTGTCATCTCCCCTGGTCTCTCAAACCTATCCCCTCAACTTCTGGGAAGGGCTGAGCCGAGTGTGTGCCCACCACGCTGCTGTCAGACCCTCTTGCAGGGGTGTGGGGGTTGGACTGGCTGTGCTGGGGAGGCTGAGCTGGGCTGCAGCTGTGCCATGCCTGCAGACACTCCTGCGTGGCACAGGAAGGCAGCAATCCCTCGAGTGCCTGCAGCCTGCTCAGCCCCTGGCAGATGGGGAGGGGTGCTGGCTCCTGGGGAGCTGTGCCAGGACACGTTTCCAGGCTGAGCTGGGAGTGTTTCTCCCTGATGGATGCAGTTTGTTTCAGAGGTGATGGAGCACTTGCTGCAGGAGCAGACCAAAGCTGGTGGGCAAAGGGGCAGCCAGGCTGGTGAAGCGAAACATTTTAAATGCTTTTCATTCCAGCTCTCTGCAGCCCATGCCTTGCCAGGGGCTGCTCTCTGTTTTCAGTTAACATGGTAACTGCATCAGGACCAAGTAAACAAGCTTTCCAAGTATGCTGCAGGAGCCAAGGCAGCTCTGGGCATCTTGGTCGTGTCCCTGGGGACAGTGCTGCTGAGTGCTGCTGATGCTGTGACACAGCTGCTCCCACACCTTGGCTCTGGGATCCTCAACACCTCCTCTTGAGCAGGGGTCTGGCTGTGGAGAGGGAGAGGGCATCCCCCAAATGTATCCTCGGAGAGAGAGCTCTGCTCTCAGGCTCGACACTCCAACAGGGTTCTGCGTGTGTTTCCTGCTGTTTTCTCCTTCCGTCTTCACCACAGACACAGGACAAAGTGTCATGAGGAGTTAGAAGAGGCAACAGAGCTGAGCACTCAGAACCACCAAGCCTGTCTTTCATGGCAGCCCTCTACTCAGAGAGCTGCAAGTGTCAGACCCTCAGCTTCCCTATCCCGGCCTGGCTCCTGTCCTGAATATATTTTTACATTTTGTGACTCTCAGAGGTTTTTAAATTTAATGGGTTCCTTTTTTTTTCCTTTCCTCCTTCTTATCACCTGAGTTGGATCCTCTCTGAGCTGCTGCCAGCTCCAGGGATTACAAGTGAATAATTTACGTCTGATGGCATGTTTGAAGTTTAAGAAAATGAAATGGCAAGTGTAGCCTGCTCCTCATCCCTGCCCCAGTGCCATGGTGCAGGCGCTGCTGTTTCTCCAAAGGCAATTCTGGGAATTCTCTAAGGAGCCATATTCTGCACATGGCATGGCCCTGCTTGGGCATGGCCATCCAGATCCTGGCAGCCTGGAGTTGAGGCATCCCAGGGCACCACAGGAGCAATTTTTCACCCAGCTGCCCTTCCAGGCTTCTGCTCAGCCACAGGCAGCTCCAGCACCACCAGAGGATCCCCGTCAGTGCCACGGGCTGGCTGAGCTCCCTGCCTGGTGCCAGGAGGGGTTCCTGCCAAGCCAGGAGGTGTCCTGGCAGCCCTGCAGCACAGAGGGGAAGGCAAGGGGCAGTGGTGCCCTGCTGGAGAGCTGAGTGCTGGGGGTGCCTCGAGGGTCAGAACTTGTGGAGGGTCAGTGCTGGTGGAGGAAGGAGAGACTGAGCACACGCACAGCTCTGCTTGACCGACCCACCTGCACAGGGGCTGGGGCAGAGAATCCCTCCCACACCCAGGGGCTGTGCTGCCACTGATGGGCTCTGGGCTTTCAGAATGCCGAGCTCGTTGCTAATTCTCAGAACTGGGGCCACAGGAAGATACTCCGGGAAATTATTTTTAACTCCCTGCGATTCACTCTTCAGAGCTAAGTCACTTTTATCAGCGCTGGTTCAGCCCCAATGAAGGCAATCTTTCCTCATACATACACTTCTCTCTGCAAGGTGGCTCTGACAAAATTTAAATATGAACTTTAGTGGTTTCCAGGAGCTCTTGGAAGAACTAACAAGCGTATCACAGGGTCCAGCATTAAATCCTTCCCTGCTGGGATGCAGTAGAGAACGGAAACTGTCAGGCAGTTTGAGATCCACTTAGCAATTAGTGCAGATGAAAGAAGCACTAACGTGAAAGCCCTGGTCTCTGTGCTGCTGGTGGGAGGAGGAAAGGAACGTGTAAGAGAAACATAACAAAATGCGACTGTGTATCCCACGAAACAATGAATCATTTTAACATTTCCAATCCTTTTCAAGCAAGCAGAAACAGTCGATCAATATGTGACAGAATTAAAGACCTGCAGTAAAACCTTGGAGCTGAGGATCTGTGAGAATCGTGAACACAGACTAATCTGTGAAATTCTGCATATGGCAATAGCACACCAGGAAAGACCAGCATATGTACAAGAGCCAGAAGCTGCAACAGCACAAATGTGCTGGGCAAGAAGGCTCCTCTGCCCACCCAGAGGAGCGCCCACTGCAGAGGAGAAAGCATCACTGGCAAGGGATATGCAGCAGCTACAGAAAGCAGGAGTATTTCCCAGAAATCTCAAAGTTACAACAAACGTGGCCCTAAGCCATATGCTTGTAAAAGCCTGAGAAAATGTGATTCAGAATGTGTATTCATAAAAGCTGCAGCCATAGCCTTGGCTCTGGAGGATTTGGGGCCAGTAAGAAGATCTCATAGCCTTTACACTCTGAAGTGGTGAAAACAGCCAGGAGATACCATTCCATGAGTGTGGCACAGCTGACTTCAGGAAAATGGCAATTCCAAGGTGGGTCAGCAGGATGGTATGCCTGGAAAAAGGAAAGGCTAAACAACAGCTAAACAGGTGAGTACTTAGTTATGTGCTCCAGGGACATGGTGAACTGTGTTTGAATCTATTCTAAAAATATCTGTACTGGACCATTTGAAATGTAGTAGGGAAGACACAAGTACACAGTTTGGAAATACTAATATTTTTAGAAAGTTAGGGTCATTCTTTGGATCCTGGTAATTGAGTGAGCATAGGAGCCTCACACGATGCACTCACAACATGTCTTTGGCAGGGTCAGGTTCCTGCAGTTGCACTTTGGAAAAGCTGTCATACACTCACAACAGCAGGACAATAAACAGCACAAGGAAAGTGTAACTTTAAATTCAGTGCAGTGGGACTGCCACAGGCTGAAGGAAGGCAGGGAACTGACTGCATGTGCACATATATTGCCAGTTAATTTAACAGTGCTGGTGGCTGAGCAGGATTTGAGTCAGGGCATGATGGAAGATAAGCAGAGCTGGGGCTGATGCTGCACCTCCTTCATGTAGGCACTGAACCAATGCCCTTGGGTACAGGAGGGCTTTGCTATTCCTTCCCAGCCACACTGTGGGAGTCTTCCCAGCCCAGACTGTATATCCTTCACAGTGCTGGGCTCAGGAGTGCTCACATCACTCTTCCTTTCTGGGATGTGAGTCCAAAGACCCTCCTAGTAACAGAAATAAACAACTGTTTTCCAGCTTACAGCCTCTCCTCTGCTTTTTGCAGCCAGACTGTGAGTTTCACTGCACCACAGTTCTCCTGTCATTATTACAGGAAGATTGCAATTGCTTGGAACCCCATTTTTCTCTGCCCTTGGGTGACCTCGGGGCTGCAGAAGAGTGTGTGAGAGAGAGTGTGCCTGCATATGTGTGGATTAGGGAGAGAAGGATAAAGGGAGGCTGTACCATGGTCCTCCTGCCAGTTAGCCCTGGTCCTAAGCTTTCCATCTAGCTAGGATCCTTGGATGCAGCCCAGACTTGATGCCCCAACCTCTGCCTTTCCTCATTTTCTTTGCCCTGTCTTTTTTAAATTGCATATCTAGGGCACAGCTTCAGTCATCCTCCCTCTTGCAGTGCCCAGGTGGTGAGCTGTGCATCTAGATGTAAGTTTTGGGAGCAAACAACTTGGAATAAGTCTCTGTGCCACTGAAGGGAGGGCACTTTGTGAGCACATCCCACAGCAGGGACAATTCATCTGTCTGCCCATTAGCAGAGCCAAGCACTTGTCACTGGGCTTCCTTCAGTCTGGGCCTGGACCAGTAAAGCAAATGTTGAATGACTGCTACAAATAACTGCCCCAACCACCAATTTTTATAGGCAGAGTGGCAGCATTTCACGCTGGGCACAACAAGCAGTGGAGATGAAAGCTCAAAGCCAAATAGACATCACAGAGCCAGTACAGATGTGATTTATTAAAGAAATGTCTGGATTGCAGAGGAAGCAGAAAGGTGTATCTTGAAAGGAACCTTTAACGCCTATGAGTGAAAAGGAACAAGGGCTGGGAAGCGAGGGAAGCTGCCAGGGGCAAAAGCTAATGGGCCTGGTCCTGGGGTGTGCTGTCAGCAGGGGACGTGTGGCTGGGAGCCAAAGGGTAAGCTGTGCTGCTTCATCTCTAGCCATAAAAGCAAGAGCTGAGTGAAAGGGCTGCCCAAGCTGAGATGAGAGGCAAGAGAGTGTTGCTTGGAAAGGGAAGGGAATAACCCCAGGCTCTCACAGGGGACTGACATTCTTTACTGTGGCTTGTGCAGAAAAACCAATAACCACACACCCGAGTCAGCAGGGCAGGTTACATCCTGCACCCTCCCAGCGACTCCAGCTCCCACCTGGATGTCCAGACCCAGTGCCTGAGCTGCCAAGTCCTGACCAGGCTCCCATCCATCCCTCCTTTCCCACTGTGCCAGCACAGCTGCTCCAGGCTGGTTCCAAGCCTCGGGTCCCCCATCACTGCAGACCTGCCCTGTGCAAGGACAAGTGTCCAGCTTCCAGCAGTGACCAGGCCCTTCCAGCTGGACATGCTCAGGCCAGGCTGAGGCACTTGGGGAGCCCTAGGCCTTCTCTTCCCTGTGCTGAGCCCTCCACTGCCCAGCCTGTCCTCCCATGCCAGCACACAGCAGGGACAGTGCCAGCACATGCTGTCCCCAGCCCTGGAGCACTGTGAGCAGCAGAATTTGCTGCATTAGGTCGATTTCAAGAGCCCCTCCAGGTCAGTTAGCAATTACCTGCACCAGATACACGCTTGGAAAGGAGCTTCTGATCTCTTCAATGCACTCGTTTTCCTCTTTCAATTTCAAATTCGCCTCACTGGAAATAGGCACTTCAGCCTCTTTTACAGACCATGGTAAATTAGGATTTCGTCCAGTTCTGTTGGTTTTGCTGATATAGATGTTTTCCTGTGCACAGGCGATGCCATGGCCAATCTGAGGTGCGTCCAGACCCTTCCTGTTCAGCCACTTCCAGCTGAGCCTGCGGGTGATGTCATGGTACAGAGTGTTCCTGCTCAGACCACTGGCCCTTGCATGTGCAGAGCAGCCTCTCCTGGAATGGGCACCCTGCTTCCAAAGCTCCTGTTATCGATTCAGACTGGTGCCCCATGCTGTTGGGACATGGCCAATGAGGAATACCTTCCCTTGAAGAGTCAGCTGATATGTAGGATTCCACCTCCAGTCTTGTCCTGGAAGGGAAAGGACTGGAAAGAGGAAAATCCAGGGTCTTTGCATCTGTCCTTATCTTTGTGCTGAAACCTGACTGCCATCCACTTGTCACAAAGACATTTTTCACAGTGACATCCTTCATGCTGAGCTCTCCAGCACCGCACAGGTCACACTGTGGGAATGCTCCAGCTGGTTCATTCTGCTGCTCAGCTGAGGGAGACACATCTCCTGCCTGTGCCCGAGGACATGCTCCCGAGGGAAGGGATGCTCACTGCAATCCTGCAGCTGGTGCATCTGCAGTCTCTGGGGCCAGCCACCCCCTCGTGGTCCCCCCACAGGCTCAGCTGAGGCACCAGGGCCAGCTGGTTGCAAGCAGGCTGCTGGAAGGGGATCTGGCAGTTTTCTGCTTGCCTCATCACAGGGCACCCAGAGCCCAATGGGGTCATGCAGCACCCTCTCCCAAAACTGGGGTTCGGTGCTCAGAGGCAGAAGCAATTTTACATAAAGTTCAATTAAATATTTGCTTTATAATTGCGCAACAAATTATTCATAAAGGCATTGGAATCTAATCACAAGGCTGACACCGTGGAGTCTGCAAATGACACAGTACTCGGAGAGAATAAAGATGGGGGGAGCTGCCAGGCTGTGGTGACAGGCAGTGCCTGAATCTGTGGGGCAGTGGGAATGTTCCCCCACAGAAGAACCACAGCAAGGCAGGGTCGTCTGGCTGACTGAGTAAATAGAGTGGCATGTGAGAAGTGGCTCTGGGCAAGAGTTTGGGGTGTTTGGCTCAGGTGTGCCCAGCAAACAGGGCAGTGCTGGGCTGTGTCCCTCCCAACCATGCTTTGTCACCTCCATCTTCGTGTGTACACACTCTGTGCTGTGTCACAGAGTGTCCCCAGTTCTGCAGGACTTGTGTGGGCACAGGACTGCTGCCTTCAGCTCATGGCCCTATCTCCAGCAGGAATCATGGTGCTGGACCTTTTAAAAGGTGCAGAACCTCTCCCACAGCCATGGGCTGTGAAGAAAGTCATGTGGTTTAACCTGCCTGTGAGGTCCATCCTAAACCATCCTAAACCAGAGCAGCATCCAGGTAAAGGCAGGAGGCAATCTGGGCGTGTAAGAGGGCATCCCACATTGCAGCCCTCCAGAGACACACAGTGTGAGACAAGCTGGCCAGAGGTAGCTGAAAAGCACAATGGGAGCAAATGTGAGCTCCCAGGGACCCTTTGCAGGGAGTGTGTCAGGAGGACTTGCTTCCATTAATCTTCATGGCATCCTGAGCTGTAGCTCTGTGAGAAAAGCCCTCTCTGCCAGTCCTGACACCCAATGTTGCTCCTTTCAGGGTAAATTTTGGAGGGCACAGACTGACTCCTGCCCCCAGGAGGAGCCAGGCTGTTGGCACTGAGCTGTGTGTGCGTCTCTGCTGTTCTGCTGAGATGAGGTGGGGTGTGGCCAGGGAATGAACACAGCTCTGTGGGACAGGTGCTGAGCCCAGCAGCCACTGCAGCCAGGGATTGCTTTGCCTAACAAGTGCCCATCCATCCCAGATTGTGTCCCCTGCTGTCATTCTGGGCAGTGGGCTGCAGGCTGCCCTTGTCCTGCCAGGGAGAGGCCCTGCAGGGCACCCAGTGTTAGCAAAACTCTGACTGACAGGGGAGCTGGATCCTGGACAGAGCTGGACTGGAGATGGATTGCCTGCCTGCCAAATGTGGACATTAGACAGGGAGTTAGATTAATGGGAGATGGCTCTGCCAACAGAGAGGTGAGTCACAAAGCTTGTCCTGTGCTGAATCTGTTTCTCCAATAGGGAAGGAGTAGGAGGATTTAGCAAGATTAATCTCTCATAGAGTTGTGAGAATAGCCAAGATTCATGGGCTTCTCAGCAGCAAATTTCCAAGTAAGCAGACAGCACTTGGGTTTGCTCCATGTGACACAGCACAGATCTGTGCTGGTAACTCTGGAGTTTCCTGCCACTGGTCACAGGTAAGACTGACCACACTCACACGTGAGCCCTGCAAAGCACAGACTGCACAGAGGCACCAAGCAAAGTGGCTTCAAAGCATCAATTCCCTGAATTTCCCTGAAGTGGTCTGCAGCTGCTATACCCAAAACAAACAATGTTGGACCTTGTACAGAACACAAAAAGGAGCTAAGAAAGAACTCCTTTGGCAGCTGAGAGGAGCTGGTGACACATCAGCTGGGAGAGTTTGCCAGGACTCTGCCATCCTTGCATGAAGGAAAAGTAGGAGCAGTTTGGACAAGAGCCAGAGCACCTTTCCTGGTGTGACCAGCACTTCCCTCTGGACAGCAGCTTGTGATACAGCATTGACACACCTGGCAGGGTCTGTTAGAGATGGGGAAGGGAGAGCATCTACTACATCTACTACATCTACTCTTTAGCAGACCCCTGTGTCTACCCCCTCCACAACTGAAGTCTCCAGGAAGGAGGATGAGGGCAGGAAAATGAAATCTTGGTAAATGGGTTTTATATTGTGGTAAATGGGTTTTATGTTGTGTTTTGAAGAGCTGTGGAGAGAAAAATCTCAGTGCTAGCGAAACAGAGATTTTTTTTGGAAAAGGAAGATTTCTGTTCCATGGGAGTCCTGTTTCTTTCTGATATTTCTTCAGTTGTTCATGTCATGGCTCTTCAGTCTGAGCAGTTTTACAAATGTGTTGTGGAGATGAAAGCACCAGGGAAAGCTGCTCAGGATCAAGTTGGAAAAGCTTTTAACTTTCAACTCCTTACAGACAAAGGCACAGAGAGGAAGGGGGGAAGTGCAAAGACTGGGAAAAGGAAGAGGAAGAAGCAAAAAGAGATAAGGAGAATAGATGAGTGAAAGGGACAGAGCAGAGAAGACAAATCACAACAAGAAAAGGAACAAGGCACCTGCAGAAAGAAAAGGAGAGATAGGGAGAGAACAAAGCAAGGGGGCCTGGAGCTCAATGAGATGGGGAGAGTATAACAGAGTAAGGGAACAGTGCTGCAGGTAGAGGAGAGCTAAAACATACAAAAGAGCTATTTAAACACTGGGGTAAAGCAGTGATGAGAATAAGAGGAAAAGAGAAGCCAGATGAGGACTAAATTCTCATGGAGATAAAGGGGATGGCAGCAAAGTCAAATGATAACCTGTCCATCCTTCTGCATCCTTCTGCAAATATGGGTCCATGATTCCCTCTATCTTCAGAACAAGGGGGTCTTAGCAAAAACAGGCTGGAAAAGGGCACCATGACTATAGACAAATGCTGGGACCATCTCCTCCCAGTATCACAGCAGCTTGTTGGATGCTTTCAGCCAGGTGGGCTCAGCTCCACCTGTACGGTGTGAGGTGACCTCATGGCTGTCCCAGGGAAAGGATCTGGCTGTTCCCAGTGCCAGTGTCATAGCTGGCACAAGAGCCTTGCAGCTGACACAGGGCTAGAGTGGCATTGAGCACACGGTCTCTGCTTGCAGACTGTGTTAGCAGTGGAGCAGCTGTGCTCCAGGCTTTGCTCCTTTCCCTGTAAGAGCATCAGGCTCAAGTGGGATCTACTTTGGCAGCAGTGCTTGCAGCTGGGAGTTCTCTCTGTCTCACAATGGGATTGAGGACATTTCTAGATGCTTCTGTGTCTGAAGGGGTTGATATAGAGCATTTCCTAGGATGTGTTCAGGGCCCCCTTGGTCCTTGAGGGTGAGAGTTATGCAGCAGTAGGATGGTGGGAAGCCTTGTGCCAGCCAGTGAAAAGGTGGGAAATAAAGCTGCCAGAGCCTGCTGCTGGATCTGTGTCCTGCTCATCTTTTGGTCCTGGAAAGGAAGAGCCACTCCTCCTGGATCCATGCTGTGGTTACAAGCCTCTCTCTTGCTTTCCACCCACCTCTCCCTCACCTTCAGGGCGCCTGCCTAAAGAGGAAGCAGAAGATCCAGGTAATTTGTGGATAACCAGCTACTGGGTTACCTACTGTTTCTTGACCAAATTGGCCGAGCAGAGGATTTGTTTGCCTCATTCACCAGGCTGTACAAATGGAACAACACAGCATTCCCTCCTCTGCTGTTCTGTGTTCCTTTCAGGGCCAAACTCCAAGGCCAAATAACAGAGAATGCTGTGGACACAGGAGAGTATTTTCTCCAGGTAAGATGTGAGTCTCTGGGTAGTGGAGACTGGAAAATGTCCCACTGGAGTCTGTTTGCTTGAGCCATGACTAAACCTGACTTGCAAGAGCAGATTTATCTGTCCCCAAATAACAGTATTGCAGTCTCACCAGCCTTGAGGTTCCTCTCTGCATCCATCTTCCCCTGGTCCTGATCATGCCCAGAGTGGTCTGTACACCCAGCATCCTGCTGATGGTGTGTGACTACTGCAGGCAACCAGCTGTGTTGGCACTTCTGCCCCTGCACCCTCAGAATGCTGCTGGGCCAGGACAGTGCCCACCATGCTTCAAACAAGACTCTGGAGAAGGCACCAAAGAGTTGAGGTGGGTGCTGAGGATGCCAACAGCCATGGCCACCCTGCTGCACAAGCAGGAGGGGGTCTGACAGCCACAGCCTCAGCCCCAGCGATCCCCTGAGCCCCTGACAGAGCTCCTGCCACCGTGCCACTGGGCCATCGATGTCTGGCACCATTCAAAGGCAGTGGAAGCGTGGGCTGGGGTTCTCTGTCCCTGACTTGTCTGATGCCCTGTCACCTCGGCTCAGTCCTGTGCTCCATGCACTGAATTAGTTCCCAGCACCGGGCACAGGAGGGGTGGCCCTGACCTGGGGGTGGCCAGGTCTGCCCCTGCCCCTGCCCGCGCCCTGCTCCCGCCCCCGGGGCGGCCGGCGAGGCGCTGGGGCGGCGGAGGCGATGCGGACGCCCGGGGCGGGGGCAGCGCGGGGTGGGGAGCGGAGCCGAGCTGCGGGCAGAGCCTCGCCGCCCCGCCGGGGGCCGCGCCAGCCCGCGGGGTTGCGGAGCTGCTGCTCCGGGGCCGGGCGGGATCCCCAGGGCGGGTCCCCAGGGGAGGCCCCGGGGCCAGTCCGGTGCGCGGACCCGGCGCTGCATTCTCAGAGTCTCCAGCAGAGGCTGGGCCGGGCCGGGCTGGGCAGGGCTGGGCTGGGCTGGGCTGGCGGGGAAGGAGGGGAGGCAGGCAGGGAGCGAGGGGGAGGAAGGCGGCTCTCGCCGCTCATGCAGCCCCCGCCGCGCACCCGCGCCCGCGCCCCGCCTCGCGCCCTGCCCGCCCGGTGCCAGCAGCCGGCTCCGCTCGCCGCCGCCGCTCGGGGCTCCGCGCTGCTGCCGGGCTGCGATCCGCTCCGTGCCCGGCTGCCCGGGCTGCGATCCGCTCCGTTCCGGGGCGCAGGGGCTGCCGAGGCTCCGCTCCGTGCCCGGCTGCCGAGGCTCCGCTCCGTGCCCGGCTGCGGGGGCTCCGCTCCGCTCGCAGCCCGGCTGCGGTGCCGCGCAGGATGCCGCGGGAGGCCGAGCGCCCGGCGCGGGGGAGCCGCCGCGGCCGCCGCCCCAGGTAAGAGCGGGAGCTCGGGGGGCGGCGGGGCGGGCACGGCGGGCGAGCCCAACTTCTCCGTCCCTCGCCGCGCCGCAAACTTTGCCGGCGCTCGGCGGGGCTGCGGCGGGCGCTCCCCGCGGGTGAGCGCGGGCTCGGCCCGACCTCGGGGTCGCCGCCGCCTCGGGCCGGGCTGTCCCGTGCTGTCCCGTGCTGTCCCGTGCTGTCCCGGGCTGTCCCGGGGTGCCCCGGTCTCCCTGGTGTCGCCGGGCGAAGCCAGAGGTTTGATGCCTCCGGCGCGGCCCCGGCAGCGGCGGGTCCGAGCACACCCTCCAATTAAAACAGTCCGGTGCTTGAAGAACTGCAGCTCCTTTCTTAACCGGTGGGATCTTACAACATCTTCTTCGGGCTCCTTCCTACCCAAGAGCCATCTCCCCATCCCTCTGGCTGAGACCAGAGCCTCCGTGCCCATTCCGTGCCCGTTCCGCACGGAATTTGCTCTGGCCGCGTGTGGATGTGTGGCTGCTATGCCTGAGGAGCCCAGCGGGAGCCCTTAGAGCCGGCCGGGTTACATCTCTCTTCACAGAGCCACATTTTTTTTCTAACAACAAACTAAAAATAACTGTTCTAAAACTAGCACTTTCCTCATTTAAAATGTGGTTCCCAACTGGCAGTGCACAGGCCTTGTGGGAGCGGGAGCTGCAGCCGCATCTGCTGCCCGCCGTGCCCCGGCCCGGTGCTCGGTGCCGATCCGAGCCCGGGGCACCTGGGCTCCTGCGGGCACTCCCGGTGCGTCTGCGGATGGAGGCATGCAGTGGAAGCCTCTTCGTTTCTATTTCATTTCTGACAGTTTTAACATCCTGCACAGTCTGGGGAAATCTGCCCTGTCGTATCATCCAGCCTCGTTTTATGCATGGACAAGAGCGGTTACGGGGGTGATGGTGTAGGCAGCGGGAAGGAGGGGCAGGCTCAGGAGTTCAGATGTAACTTCATAAGACAGGGCAGTGCACCTCAGGGAAGCCTTTGGACCTGCGAGGGCTGAGAAGGATGGGTGGCTCCGCCAGAGCTCTGGTTCTCCAGAGCTTGCTTGCATGGCCTGAGGAGATAAATCAGGGGATGTGCCTCTGTCCCTGCTCCTAGGTTGGTAAAATGCCGTGTGTTGCAACATAGTCTCACATACCAGTGAGGAAATCTCAGCTCATCACCGTTTCTGGGGGACCTGTTTCTGTCTCTTCAGAGTACCCAGTGCACAGAGCATGGCTGAAGCCTGCAGTCTCTGTGCTCACACACTGCATGCCCAGCTCAGAACCTGGGCTTTGCCAGGTTTTCCCTATGAGGCTGATGCATGCTCTCCACTTCTTTCAAGAGCACTGGGTAAAGAGTATTTGCAGCAAACAATTATCAGGGTTGGAGATCATTGTCCTGGTACACCAGTTTTCAAATGCTGAAAATAAATTGTTTCTCTGGCTTTGAGTCTGAAACCGTTTCTCTGTGCTGGTGCTGTGTTTGTTTGTGTTCAAGGCCAAAAGGTGGTTCTGCTGCTCATTGATGAATTCCCTGAAATGTTGACAGTACCCTGAGAGTAGCACAGGGTAGAGCCCGCTGAAATCTGAATAAGCTGGCCCAGATTCTGTGCTGACTTTTGTCTCGTACATCTCTGCTCCAGTGAGGTGAGGGTCAGATCAAGTGAGGTTTGGTCTCTGTATGAAATGCTGGTTGCTGAATAATACAGTGCTGAAATTGGTGGGCTTATGAAAGAAAAGGTATGTGCTGTTTCATAGGTAAAAAAGCCAGTTTTGTTCCTGAAAAAAAAAAGCCCTTTGCTTTTTGGTGCATTGACACTTTATAATATGATATGGTGATTTCATACCTATGACAGAGAAGTGACTACTGGAACAAGGTCAGTTTTAAAACTCTTTTTCAAAAGAAGCTAGCAGGCCTCCAGGAAAAAAAAAAAAAAAAACAAAATAAGAAAGAAAAGGTTGGCTCCACGTTAAAAATAACAGTTTAAATCCTATTCTTCCTAGCTCCATACCAAGAAATACGACTTTTTCATGATTTAAATGCAATGTCATGTTTGAAAAATTCGTAATTCTTTCTTGTGTGTAAGGATTATGAGAAAAGAGTCACAATTTACTGTTTGTTGTTTGTATTGGCTGGTCAGCTTTTGGGGTTTTTTTTGCACGTTAAAAATAATATTGAGCTAGAAAGGCTTGTTTTTTGTAGCAGATTTTACTTTTGTGCTCATAATCACTATCCCATAGCAGTGAAATTTGGCTGCAAATGTTGCAGAAGAAATGTTTGTTTATTTTCAGCCCCCTTTTCAACCCACAGACTTTATTTCATTAGAAGGATTAGATTGTTCGTGAAAGCTTTGAAACAAAACTGGACTTGAGGTGGGATTTATTCTGCTGTTATTCCTTTAAATTACAATTACGTATTGTTTCAAATAATTAGTTTTTATATTTTGAAGGCGCACATTTTAAAAGTAAAGGAAAACAGTTTGAAAAAGAAACGGTGTGGTGACACTTGGCTTCTTCTGACATCATGTTGCTAAAGAGTATTCGTGCATAAGGATACAGCCATGAATGAATTTGTGTTGTTATCTTTTAACCATGTGGTTATGCAACTGTGTTTGGGTTTACAAGCAATGACACTTCTCTGCAGATAAGTCCATGCATATCCCGAGGCACAGGCCATTTTGAGTGATCTGCTTTCTTGAAAAATTACATGTAAAGATGGGGTGGGTGTGAATCCCAACCAGATTCCTTGCCCGAGGTTGTAGGTGGACACGGTGTTCAGCTCCTTGTGTTCCTGGGGTCTCTTTTATCTCTACCACCGGTTTATCCCACGCTGTTTCTTTGTGGAAGGGGTGCCCAACGGGGAGGGATGGCACCAGCTTAGCCTGAGACTGTTCACTGCTCTGGGAGTGTCCTGCCTGTGCCCTCAGCACCTGTGTGAGGTGAGAGGGTTCCCTGTGTCACCTTGCTCTCAGGGGTCTGTGGCTGCCCTGGGCTGCAGGTGAGGGCACCCAGCTCTGTCCTCTGGCTTGGCTACTCCAGCCTGCATGTCCCTGTGAGCTGTGTTACTTGTGAGGTCCCCGCTCTACCCCAGCAGAAAAGCCAAGTCTGTGTGGCTGGATTTGGGCAGCAAATTGCTGCAGACTTCAGGTAGGGGGTTGGACTTGGACTCAGCTGTTCACCCAACATCAGCTGGGTGTCCACTGCCTGCTCAGCTCTGTGGGACATCTGTCTCTGCAGTTGTGTCCAGTTTGTGGGTTAGTTCCTGCTCAGGAAGCTGTGCAGGGCTTAGGCATGGGGCTCTCTTCTCCTGCTGGCAGCCACTGCAGAGACCCATCCTCCCAGTTAGTTCACAATTTCTTTTTCATTTAGTCATCACTTTCTATTATTTGCAAAGTCCATAAAAGGAATATAGCACATTACAGTAATTTTCAATTTTATCCTTTGCAACAACTCTGCTTTCAGAGGCTAGTCCAGACTTTACTTTAGCCTGGCTCTGTATCTCTTGCATTTTTCTTTCTTTTTACTGTCCTTTGTGCTGTGGCAGGAGGAAGGGAGTTCTCATTTATCCTGTTGGGGAATGGTTGTTGGATGGCATTTTTGTGCTGGTTCTGCAAGATAATGTCTGAGTAGCAAAAGTGGATCAGTCTCCTGCAGTGTCTGACTCTTGTTGTCCCAAGGGCTGACTGGGATGCCTGCAGAGGGTCTAGGTCTATCCATGGGTCTTCTTGGTGATGCTGTTCCTCAGATCCTCTTGCAATATGGTTGGAATTCTTCTTGCAGATGGATGTCTCAGCTCTTTGACAGCATTACAGCCCCTTCTTTTGAGGGCCTGTGGGACACTGTGGGCCTGAGCAAGTGGTAGCTGGCAGCCAGGTGTGGGGCCCATGGCAGCCTCAGAGCTCCCTTAGCTATTGGTGTTTTCTGGTGCATGTACAGCAAACGGGGATGCAGAACTCTGCTGGGAGGTGGGAGCACAAGGAGAGACTGTTCACATTGTCTGGGGGTGCCTGTGCCTGGGCTGGGTGTGCCTTTTGTCTTCAAACTGGTTCCCAGGTGCTGTCTCAGCTGCTTCCATCCTGTGCTGAGCCAGCCTCGGTGCTGCTGAGGGTGCACACCAGTGTCAGCTGGGGTGGCTCTCCCCACACATCCTAGAAGTCATCTTTGTGTAAAAGGTGGGGGGCAGACCCTGCTGACCTCAGGCCCCTGCATTTTTCTTCTTGAAAGCAGGTGTAGTTGTGCCCTTGGGCATAGGAGAGGCAGCCAGCCCAAAGCTGGTCCATCTGTGCTCCAGCCCAGAGCTGGTCCATCTGCTCCAGCCCAGGGCCAGGTTTGACTGGATCATTCATTGCTGCTACACCTACAGGCTGAAAATCAAGGTGCTTTTCAGAAAGTGTCTCCTTTCTTCTGGGTGACCCATCTCAGGATAGCTCACTAGACATAGGGCAAGTTTGCAATACTCATTGCAGGAAGGGCAGCACTTCTGTGTTCCCAGTCCTGCCCTCCTGTTCTTACCTGGGAAATCTGCACTTGCCTCCTCTGCCTGCTGTGCCCTGTCCTGCTGTCCTGCTTTCACTCACTACCTTGCCCCTCTGGCAGTGCCATCCATGAGCCTGGAGAAAAAAAACCCCAACAGAACTCATTCAGTTTTGACTCTTTTAAGTGCTGCACTTCCTGATTTCAGAACTCTTGTGGGAGAGCCATGCCTTAGCTCCCACTGCTCAGGGCTGGGGCTCTGGGCTCAGTGCCTGGTAACACTGCTGTCACTGTTGTGGCAGGGTCTGCTCCCCACACAAAGCCACCCTGCTTGTCTCACCCTGTCACTGCTGTCATGTGTGCTGAATTTGGCCCTGCCTGGCTCATGATGGAAGCTGTGGCTGTGATAGAGGGGATGCTGGACATGGCACTTCTCAGAAGCACCCACGGATTTGTGGCTGCCCTGCAGGGACATTTAGTGAGGTGCTCCATAGGAGCGGAGCTGGGAGCATCCTGGCTCTGGCTAGGGCAGTGGTGTGTCGTGGGCTGAAGTGTCCTGTGTTTTTGTTATGGCAGTTCTGCGAGCTTTGGGAAATCCTTCAGGGAATCATGAAAGCAGATTTATTTGTCCAACACACTTTTGCAGACACCTCCTGCCCCTCTTTGTTGCTTCCCCCTGCTACAGTACTCGAGAGAAAACCAGGGGAAAGGACACATGGGCTAACTCCTCTTGGACACTGCCTTGCTCACCATTGCCTCTTCAGGTGGGGTTTTGTTAACCTCTTCCCGAGTGGCTGTAGCCAGTGGCATTAACAACTGCAGGTGACTTGAAACTTGAGGCCCTCAACTGCCCTGAAGGTGCTGATGGCCAGAAGCTTTTTGCAGCCAATGATGGAATGTGAAGGTAGTCGCCATAGAAACATCTGGACGATAAATGGAACCTTGAAAGCTCTGAATGACTTTTGGAAGGAGCCCACGTGTGAATGTGGGTATAGGTGGTAGTGTTCACCCTGCAGACCAAGACTGTGAGTGGCATATTTGGAAACAGCAGCTGTAGGAGCAAGCACAGGATCTGAACACTGCTTTGGTAAGCTGGCACTTCCCTGAGGTTTTGGTGACAAAACAGAGTCAGAGCAGGAGGATGTGATGTGGTCACAATACTGCCTGGCAGGAGGGAGCTCATTCCCACAGATGAGCTGTCCAGTTCTGTGCAGCAAACAGCCCCTCCTGCCCCTGCAGCCACAGCCTTGAGACAGCTTCAGCCCCAGTGCTGTGCAGGGCAGTGCTGGGGACACAGCACAGCCTCTGCAGGTGACACCTGTCTGGCTCTGGACTCCTTCTTGAGCACTGCTGCCCTTCCCTGTGCTCTGGAACTTGAGAGCTGGGTGCAGGCAGACCCCAGCCTAGGACGGCCCCACCTGAGAGGTGTAGGAGCTGGGTACCCCGAGCAGTGTGTCCCCTTGGCCCTGGCCTGGGTCTGCCCCTCGGTGTCCCTCTGCTGCCTTCCTGGGCACAGTCTGGATGCCCCTGGCTGGCTGTTTGCTCACAGGTCACAGGCTGGCCAGGGAGCCTGATCATCCTGGTGGGAGCCTATGGGGCAGATGGAGCCCCTGGCTCTGAGACCCCAGTGATGGCTGTAGTCAGCCAGGAAAGATAAAGGTTTGGCTGGTCCAGAGAAACTGGACCATACTGGTCTGGCCATCCCAGGAGGGAAGAGAGCTGAAAGCTGTGGGCCAGAGCCTTGTCCTGGCTCTGGAATGGATATTCCCTTGTGCCAGATAGTAACTTCTGTGTGTGCCTGGGGATGCTGCACTCCCTTCTCCAGTCCTGCTTCCTTGCATCTCTGTCTGTCACACTGGGATTATCTCCCTCTGCTCCTACTGCGGCTTCTTCCCGGAATCCCAAATCCCCAAAATGCTGTTTCTCCAATAATCCTTGTCATTAAAAGTGGCTCCTAAGCTCCAAGCACCTCCTCCTGTCCTCATCACCCTCTCTAGAGAGAATCAGTTTGAGCTGTGCACATACTAACAGTGAGCAAATCATCTTGTTAACCTTTGTCCCCCACTGCCACTACCAAACTCCAGAGTTACCCGTGGATCTGTCTGTATTTTCACTATTCAATGTTTTTAGCTGTGTGAAAATGTGCATTCTTTGCTATTGTTATGGCCACAAGTAGGCATGTGGCTGTTGCTGACAGCGTTGTGCCTGTGTGGGAGAGGGAATTGTTTCCCCTGCTGCTGGAGTCTGGAAAGTCGAGGATGGACAGGTGGGGGGGGGGTTGCTTTGAGAGCTGGACTTCATCAGCTTTGAGCTTGGCTGCCTTCCCACTTATGAAATACAGCTAAACCTTTTGATGGCAGGTAGGAATAGCTGAGCATCAGCAGAGTCCTTAAGAAATTACATCCCTGCTTAAACTTTTAAAAGTCAGCTGAACACCCGTTTGCTACAGCGCTCCCGGGCTGTTTCCCAGTGGCACGGTATTTTTTCCAAAATAACTCCTGCTTCAGTAGTGTTGTCCCAAGGCAGGGGATGTCCTCGCTGGGCATCCTGAGCTGTGCCGCAGGAGTTGGGAATTCTTCCCGTGCAGCTCTGGGTGCTTTGGCAGTGCGAGGTCGGGATGCTGCGGGGTCCGGGGGGATGGAGCAGGGGGATGGAGCAGGGGGCTCTGCTCGGGCCGGTGCCGGCAGAGGGAGCCATCCTTCCTCCTTTGCCATGCACAGCGCCAATTAACCAATTAATCGGAGAGGTGAGCTGAGAACTGGCATCCTCCATGGGGCAATGGCTCTGCTCGTCTCGCTGGGGCTGAGAAGTGGCTGTGTCTTTGCCAAATCCCTCTTTTCTGCTTTGTTGCCCAGGTTCATGTCTCAGGTGAGCCCTTGGGTGGGTTTAGTCTTGCCCAGCTTCTTGTGGCCGTGCAGGACAGGAGCAGCTGAGTGCCAGGTGTGGCAGAGGCTGATGGCAGTGCCTTGTCCAGCTGGCTGTGTGGGCAGGGGACAAGCCCCAGGTGTGCAAGGGACTGGGGCTGTCACTGTGAGTCCCCATGGCATGAGAGGCCAGGGGCTGTGGCTGGGCTGACCCTGCAGATGAAGACATGGCTTTGCCTTGCCTTGCCTTGCCTTGCCTTGCCTTGCCTTGCCTTGCCCAGGAGTTGGCGATGGATTATTAAAGGCAGACAAGAGCTTTGGAGCTGGGGCTGTGAAGTCCTGCCTGGAGGAGACTGTTGTGCTGACAGATGATGCTGCTCCTGTCCTTGGTACCACAAAGCAATGGATGTATGGAATGAATGCAGGCACTGAACCCTCCCCAGCCACCACAGGTGAGCATTTATGGATTTTTCTCTGAAAAAGCTGTTTACATTTTTGTGCAACGGGAGAACTTGTGTCTGGCTGGGAAGGTTGCTGGAACCATCAGTTGAGGCTTTAATTGGTTTTGCACCTAGAGCGCTAATGTATTTTAGTGGATTAGATGGGAAGTGGGGTGGTGCTTGGCTGCTCCAGAACTGGAGATGTGGGCTCACGTCACAGGACTGAGAGGCTCAAAGCACTGTGCAAGGAGAATGGCAGCTTCTCCCTCTGCCACGGCTGCTGCTCTCTGGTTAATGCATTTGGAAGGGTTCAGTCTGGTTTCCTCTGCTCTGGCTGTGCTCATGGCCTGCACTGGTGCTGCCAAGTGTTTTGGGTTTGTTGTGGGATAGCCTTGGTAAGCAGCTAAGCCTCACACAGCCAATTACTCACTCCCTAATTCCCAAGTGGGTCATGGGAAAAGGAAAGGAAGAGTAAAAGCAAGAAAATGTGTGAGTTGAGATAAAAATGGTTTAATAAGTGAAAGTGGAAGAAGAGAGAAAGAAAACAAGGGATGCAGAGGCAAACACTCACTGCCTTCTGTGCACAGACTGATGTCCAGGAGTTTCTGAGCTAAGAGTGGCAAACCCCCCCAAGATCCCTCCTCTCCGTTTTTGCTGCTAAGCATGATGTTAGATGGGACAGGGTAGCTTTGGGTTCCGCTCCCAAACTCCTGTGCACCCCCAGTCTGTTTACTGGGAGACATGGTGAGAAGCAGAGAAGGGCTTGACGCTGCAAACACCATTTGGCAGCAGCTAAAATATCAGTGTGTTACTGGTTTTGTGTTGGTCACAAACCTAAAACTCAGCACAAGGCAAAGCTAATTAACTCCCTCCCAGCCATACCCAGTCCAGGACAGTTAAACATCTTTTAGTGCTCATAATGAGGGAGATGCCTTGGCAAAGAGTCCTTGTCAGGTGTGGGCAGCACGAGATGGGGCCTCTGTCCTGTGGATCTGATGGCCAAGGCACACTCAGGGTGCCCAGGACAGAGACATGGCAGTGCCTGGGGTGTGCTGGGAGAAGCTGGAGAAACAATGGAGTGCTGGAAAGCAAGCCTTGGTAAGCAGGACTTGGTGTCAGTGGTGAGCTGCTCACTCAGCTGGTGTAAATTATCCTCAGTCCTGCAGAGTGCTGGAGCCAGCAGGACAGGGTCTGACCTGTGACTGCTCAGGGCTGCTGCTCAGCATCTCCCTTCAGTTCCTGGCCACAGGCTCCAGTCAAGTTTGGTGGTTCTAGGGAGGCGTTTCCCAAATCTTAGGCTGACCCAGAAGGAGAAAATCCTGCAGCTGAGCTTGTATTGCTTATAGTAAGCGCTGTCAGGGTTGTGAAAAGCTGCTGTGAAATAGAAATGAGAGGGAGGGACTGTGAAGCACCAGGCTGGAAGGCCTTTTCTTTAAGCTGCAGCTGAGCTGAGCTTAGGCAGAGGTAGGACACAATGTCTGGTCCTGGATTCCAGAAGGCAGCACATGCATTTCCCTTGTGAGCGATCAAAGGCTGGGACTGAGGCTCATCTCTATCTTCTTTATATCTAGTCCATCACTGTGCTATCTAGTGCTTCACAAGTATATATAGAAATAACTATTTTTTTCTTTGTCCTCTTCTAGACAATGCCTGGAGTCTTTGGTAACTTTTTATGTTTTATATGTTTTTGTGTCTGAGGTCTGTCTGTGCCTCTGTGTACCAAGATGTGGAAAGCTGTTTCATGAGTAAAATGTTCTTGGGGGCCCAAGACTGCCCAGATGCAGTGCTTGTGTCTGGCTTGGCCCTGAACCTCTCAAAGGTTTGTAATCAGCCCTGCTCAGGGTAGCTGTGTCATGTTTTTCTGGTTTGGAGTCACAATGATTCTTTTCAAGCTGTGAGTTTTGGTGTCATGCCATGGTGTGCTGTGATGGGAGAGATGAGGGGCAAGACCTACAACTCAGAGGCCCAGGAGGGCTAGAAAGGCTTCTTGGCTGGACTCTGCTTGGCTTTGGATGCCCAGACTCTGCCTGAGGTTGCTGCCAGCCCAGCAGCCTGAGACAGGAGGTGGTTTGGAGAGGAGGACACAAAGGAACACGTTTTGTCTGTGCTGCAGTCCTGGTTGGCACAGTGCAGTGTCCATCTGGGGCAGTGGGGGCCTGGAGATGGTGTGGCAGCACACAGGGGGTGCCTGTGTGCTTTGGGATTTCAGCACTTTTGCAAGTGACTGCATGGACTGGGCATGGTGGGCTCTGGACTCAGGGTTTGGGGCTGTGTTAATGGGTTATGAAGTGGCTGTCACCAAAGGAGCTGGAAAGGAGCATGGAGAGAGAAGTGAAGCAGCCCAGAGGACAAAGGGAGTGCAAGCAAGGGTCTGCAGTGTAGTGACAGAGCTGGATGCTCAGGGTCAGCGTGTGGGAGGGTGACATAGCTGGAGAAAACCACACAGCACAGTGCTGTGTCTGTACATGTGTCCTGCCTGCTCTCCCTCTGTCAAGCACAGAGCTGCTTTGGGGGCAGTGGGGGTGCTCAGAGCCAGCATCTCTCGGTTTCTTTGGTTGTGAGGATTTTGTGTCAGCGTGGCTGCTGTACTGAATGGAGAGGGCTGGGTCAGGGGAGTCCTGCAGATGCCCTGGGCATTCTCAGGGAGATCCCTTGCTGAAGCAGTGCCAGGCTGCCAGCCTGGGTGGGGCAGGAGCTCTAAATGGCTGCACCTGCCTGTGTGAGTGTCTGTGCCCTCTCCTGCACGCTCACACTCACGTGTTCCAGCACAGTCCTGCATCCTCACGTGTATGTATATCTCCTTGGCTCTCTTCTTTCACATGCACTTTGTCCACTTGCTTTTCTGTCCTCCCTGTTGCTACTGTAATCTCTTTTTCTTTCTCCCCTTTGTTGCCTGGGCTGCTTTGCTGCCTCTTACTTCACCATGTCCCTCTTTATTCCTTTTGATAATAATAACATTAGAACCTACGTACAAGGCCCCAAGGTCCCTGCTTTGTGCAGATACATGAGGAAAGTCCCTTCAAAGCCCGTGTGCTGTGTTGAGAAGATTCTCACAGTCTCACTATTTCCAGGAGTGTCAGGGGCAAAGGGCTGGATTGTGAAATAAGGCCAGTGCAAAACCTCACGCTGTGTCCTCTGTCCGTGCAGGAATGTCAGAAGTGAAGACGCTGGTCTTGTTTGATGGAGTTTCACACCAAAGCTCTGAACCCCTGTGCCTGATGGAGGAGCTGAATGATTAATTTCCCTCTATCAGTTGTGCTGAGCAGAGTGGTGTTCCCAGGGCTCCCAGTCTGTCCCTTCCTCATTGTGTTGGTTTGGTAGTGACATTAAAGTGAAGCTACTTGCAGATTCTGTTCCAGTCTGCTGTGTTCACGTGCTTCGAGCTTTCAGAAATATTCTCCCTTTCAACTGCAATTTGCACATTTGGCCTCTGCTGAGAGGTGATGCTTCAATGGGATGCTGAAGTCTGGTGGTTGGAAAGCAGTGTTTCTGGTGATGCACTGAGCTGTCTTGCTTTGCATATGTGATACCCAGTACAATTCCTGTGCTTGGAGGCCCTGCCTGGCTGCTGGATGCTGGTTCACAGTCTGCAAATACAGCACTGGGGGGTGGTGGAGGAGGAATCAAATATTTTTCTTCACTCAACAAAGTGGTCAGAATTTCTTGCAGAGGGAAGGCTGGTTCTGTATCTGGCATGCAGAATCATATCCATAAGGATGTATCTCTGCTGTGCTTGTCCATCACGATTCTGACCGTAGATAGCAAAGGACTCTGAAATCAGGAGACACATTTTAATAGTTTTTATTAAATAAATATTAATATATTTAATATGTTATTCTTAAATAATAAAATAAATTCCCTCCTAAAGTCCTCCAAGGCATGTGCATCCTGTGTGTAGTGGTCTCTTTCAGCCTTGTTCAGCCACACTCAGTTTTCTGATGCTTCCACTTCAGCTCTCTCATAAGTGAGCCTTCTGTTATTTATGCCTGTGTCCCGAATCGCCTTGCTGAGAGCTGGATTTGGGAAAAGATCAAGCAGTAAAATCAAAAGCCATCACCTGTTCCTGTGGTTTGCTGCTCTTTGCAGCCCTTTAAGTTTATATACAGCAAATGTCTGTTGCAAAGTCTGTCCCTGCAAGCAGCAACAGGCTGTTTTGGGATATTTGCTTCCCCTGTGATTTCTCTTTGAGCAGCCTGACCTGTAGGCAGGGTCATGGCTCAAGAATGGTAGAAGGAGATGGGGGTGGGCTGTAGCAGCAGGACCCTCTGTTCTTGTCTGTGCAGTAAAGAGCAAAGGGGCTGTAACACTCATGCCAGCCTTTTCCTGGGCACTGTGGAGCCTTTTTGCCAGCACTTACATTGGTCACTGCTGGAGCTGGCTGTCAGCAGGATCATCTCCTTTCTTTGGGCAAAGTGCCTCAGAGAGGCTAAGCACACTTTCCAAGGAGAAACTTGGTGTCTCTTCTGAGCTTGGGAAAGATGTAATTAGCAGATGCAGCAGGGTTGGCAGCTCTGGGTGCTGTACATGAAGATTTTGAGAATTCCACCTGGGAGCACCTGTGTGTCAGTGCTGGCAGCAGAGAGCAGAGCCAGGGGCTCCAGAGCAGGGGCCAAGGTCCCTCTTGAAGAGATGCCTAGTCCTGTCCCAGGGTCATCACCCTGGGAAGGGAAGTGGGTGATGTTAGCTCTTGCTGCTCTTAGGTCTGCCCCTTGTTACTGTGCACCTTCCTGCAGCACTCAGGATAGTCCCTGATAGCTGAAGGTGGAGAAGGAGGGTGATTTCTCCCAGGGTAAGTCATTTTGGTGAAAAATTAACTGGATCTGGCCAGGTGAGCTTTTTGAGCAGTACCTGTAAGTCCTGTGGGGGCTGCTCGGTGGTGGCTGCTTCTCTAAGGGTGTGCATTGCTTTGGACTCATCCTGAAGCTGTTTGGAATGTGGAGAGTGGCATCATTCTGCTTACAGGGGGCTTGTGAGAGGTGTAATATTGCTGGTAGAGCAGAGAAAATTGGTGTCTGTCCAGTACAAAGCACTTCAGACAGGACAGGAACACAACAGGACCTCATCACCTGTTGTAGCATTAATGGTGTGTGTTGGAAGATCCAGGATCTGCCCTTCCTCAAGGGAAGGAGGAATGACCAGCCCTGGAAAAGGCAGTGGGACTGGTGTGTCTCTCTGAAGTGTCCCATCACTCCTGGTCTGCAAACTCTCCTCCTCTCACTAGTTAATATTAGTATTCCGTTAGTGGAACGGGCGATGCAATTAACACAAAGGTACAGTCATTCATTCTGACTGGAGGACTCATGGGATCAGATGTACTGGGGATAGGAAGCGGAGGCTTTCTGCTGGGAAAGAATGTCACAGCACAGCGGACACAGAAATGAAAAGCTATTAATAATGATCCCGGAACTTCACTTCCATCAGCTGTTTATTTAAAGGTGCTCCATATTCAAAGCCTCCTGATTTATGTGGGCAATAACACTCACAGTCCTGGGATCACTTCTTTAAGCAAGGCTAATGGGGTGAAACCATCATACTGCGACAGTAGAGATCAAGCTGGGAAAATGATACTGGAGAGAAAAATAAACTATTGCCTAGATAATCCCTGAGCTACGCTGGGCTGGGAGCTGGTGTGAGCTCCCTGCTCTTCCAGCATTTATTAAGGCTTTTACTTCTTTTTTTTTTTTTCTTGGTCTTTGTGAACAGAATTTAGTGGGCAGGATATGAAAATTTGATTCTACCAGACTGGATCCTTCTTCATTTGCATGCAAGTGTCCTGGGACATGTGGTCTCTCTGTCCCTGTCTCCAGAGCTCCCATCCAGACTTGATCCATTCCCAAAGGACTGGTTCCTCTGTGGAAAGGTGTTTGTGCCTCTGCTGTGTGGGTTTTGCCTGCAGAGTGGTGGCACAGGAGTGTCTGGGGGGACAGAATTGGGATATTCTGGGCTGTGGCATGGGGGGGATGAAGGGCTGCTCTGCTCTGGGGGTGTCTGGTTTCCATGTGAGTTCTCTTTATGGGGCTGTTTGCCCTTGCAGGGAGGACTTCTTGGTGGGGCCCAAGTTGGGCCATTTTGATGTGAATTTGGCAGAAACTCGTAGTGGTTACCTTGTTCTGCAGATAAACCATGCAGGAGGCTGGGCTCAAAGTGCAAGAAGGGCTCAGGGCAGGAGAAGCCTGAGTGTGGTACTGACTTCTTCTGGCTGCAAGTGAGCCCTTGGTGGACAGGAGCTGGATTCAGCAGCTCCCTCTGCACGTGGGGCAGCAGTGCCAGATGCTGGCCATCAGAGGGTTTGTGGCTTGTGGTGTCTGCAGGGCAGTGAGCAGCTCTGGGCAAAGCTGGATGGTTTCCTGGAGAGGTGAAACAGCCCAGAGGCTGCTGAGCTGTGGTTTGAGTTGCTCTGGGCAGCGACTGACTCCTGGGACGCGGCTGTAAGCACTGCTCATTGTCAGGAGCTGGTAGTGGTGATGTGATTAGTAGAATGAAGCAAATGATTCCAAATAAATAATGCATCAATCATTAATGGTTGAATGCAAAATTTAGCCTGTTGCTGTTGTCTGCAAGTTGCTTACAAGGAGGTCAGTCCTTTATTTGCAGAAGGCTGTTATCTGCAGATCGTGGGCAAACACTGTGCTCTGAGTATTCCTGGCACATCTGCTCCAGTGTGCAGGTCCCTGGCCCAGCAAGAGGCTCTGGTCTCTCTCCTGGTTGTTCTTTGTGAGAGGGAGATGGGCTTTGCCTTGAAGGTGTGTCTGGCTCCTGTGGGCTGTGATGCTCTGGTGCTGGTTCTCAGGAATGCTGCTCACTGCTGATTTGTGCCCGTGCAGCCTCAGGGACCCAGGAAGGGACACAGCAAAGCTCTGATCATCTGGGCAGCCCCTCTCCTTGCTGTGCTCCTCTTGGAGACCTTGACTTTCAAACAGACTTGGCCAAAATGTGCTACCTGTGTTGGAGACTCAGCTGCCAGGGGTTTCTGCCAGCTGTGGTGGAGTGTTCTGCACAGTGCTGCATCTCAGCAAAGCATCTTTGTTCCTCCTTGGGGGATGAGGCTGTGCACCATTCTGCCTCAGGTTCCTAAATTCCTGTAGTACTCAGACTCCTTTTTTTCTTCCTGGTGCTTAGGAATTCCTGGAGAGTTTGGAGCATTTTTTCCAAACCAGAAAATCCTGTCTGTAGCCAGGGCAGTGTTAGATTTTAGCAGGATGTTGCAGAAACAATTTTCTTACCCATTATGCTATCTTGTTTCTAATTTTTATTTAATGAGCTCCTCTGAAAAAAAGAAAATCGTTGTAACAGTTTCCTTAAGTGTGAGAGATCAGGCTGAAATTGGCATTAAGGAGACTAATTACACTCATTCTTCCACCTTTCTAACAGCTGTTTATTGCTGCAGGTTTGTCCTGAGGTGCTGAGGAAGCTGCTTAGCTTGGGCCAAAGGCACCTGCAGAGGTATCTGCAGTAGAAAGTTGGTACAGGCTGCTAATCCGGGCTGTGCTCAGCCAGATGATCTTGTTACACTGCAGAAAAGTGCTGTCAGAAGTGCAGGTGCAGCCCCCCAGGTCTTGTCCTGGTTTTATGCTGCTCTCCTGTCCTCCCTCACATCCTCTCAGCTTCATTGTGGAGGATCCTGTGGGTTCCTGCTCTTAGTCTCAAAATGACAGTGTGCTGTCAGGGAAAGGGACTTCCTCGCTCTCCTGTGTTCCGTAAAGAGGGGTTGCAGATCTCCTGTCATGAAGACTGAGGGATTTCCAAGGACAGAATTGCTAAGAGGATTAAGATGTATAGGGAAGAAGAGTGAGCAGCAGCAAGAGACCTTCCTGAAAGTGATGTGTGCCTGCCATAGTATTTATTTCACCAGAGGACTGAGTCAGAATGTGACCTTGAACCTTGAGAAGCAAATTGAAGGAGTTTCTTTGAACCTTTCTGACTCAGTATAATACCCACTTGTTATTCTGTGTAGGAATTCGGGGAGTCTTTCACAAGAGGTAGAAAGTTGCAGACAGAGCTATGAACATCTTCAATTTTCCATTTAATCACACAATATTGAATGATAAATAATTCATGCATCTGCCAAACATTGGCTTAAAAGAACCCAATTCCCTCCACATTTGTCAAAGCGGAAGAATTCCATTTTGTGCTTTTTTATTTTACTTTGTCCTTTAATTCCTACCCAAATGGCTCCGTTGTCTGGGCCATCAGCTTTGATTCCACCTGTCCTGTTTTGGGCTCGTGCCTTTCCTCTCCTGTCTCTTCAGCTGTTCAGTGTTCAGTGGCAGCAGGAGGCAGGGAGGGGAGTGGTGCTGGCCCCTGGCTGTCCTTGGCTGTGCCACAGGTGCAGCTCTGGCAGTGGAGGCTGCTGTGGGTTCTCTGCCCCACTGCACAAGAGCACTTCTGGCTCCTCAGGAGGTGCTGGGGCATGAAAGATGTGGCTCTTTTAGGAATGCAACTTCTGACTTTATGCAGGGTGTTTGTAAGGGAATGACTTTCAGACACAGCTCTCTGTCCAGATCCTAAAATTAAAGACTTGGTCTGAGCTCTGGAGCTCTCTCACCACAGCAGGAGGAGCTCTGTCCATCTCAGACGTTGTGACAGAGGTGCTGTGATGGCTGCTTCCACCTCCTCTCCAAGACTGTTTTTAAAGAGGAATTAAAAGTATTGTATTCACGTAGACAAGGCATGAAAATTCCATATTTGGAAAAGAATTGCTGCAGAGCGAGACCGTTATGGCTGTAAAAACCTCTTCCCTAGGGCAAATGTTGAGTTTTTCTTTGCAATTAAAATTTCTTTGAAACTTGGACTAGAGAAGATTTGGAAGGGAAAAAAAAACCTCCTAAACTTGGCAAATACTTCTTTCCAAACAATGTTTGTGTGAGAGCTTTAACAAATACTGTTCCTCACAGTGTGTCTGATAGCAAAAAGTGACTGAACATGGGAAGTCAAAAGGTTGTAAATAGCTCCTGCTCTGGCAGTTGCCTCATTTTTCTATTATAATTTCTCAAGGCAGCATCAAAGGGGACAATAATTAAACTTAAAGCAACTTAGAGAGAAGGGAGAAAAGGGCATGTTTAGTCATACAGACCTGAGCATTGTGTAGGTACACATTCCTCTGCAAAAACAACTTTTCTCAACAGTGTGCAAGTTTATCTGAGAAGAAAGGCAGATGAAGGAGTTCCTTGCTGGGAGAACAGTTCCAAGGAAGCAGAAAGAGGAAATCCAGATATTTACTTCAAGAATAAGCACGACTAAACTTTTACTACGGATAATGGATTTTCTGCCCTGTTGTCAAAGCTGAGGCTAGGGTGACATCAGAGAGATAACTTGATTTTATCATTGTCTGTCTGTCTCCTGTGCTCTGTATCAAGGCTGAAGACTTGCTGAAAGGCAGATTTCTACTGCCTTGCACAGTCTGGACCTGAGTTTGGGATATGTTTATCCAGTAACTGGTTACATGACCTTTCACTGTAAGTGAAGATAAAAGCAATTTAAATATCCTAATTCCAAAGCCTCTACAGTTTCGAATGCTTTTGCCACTGATCTCCAGCATTTGTACACAGTGTGATGCTATTTACTATCCAAGTTAATATCTCTTGCCATCTCTCACTTGATTGGCAAAATTTGCTGGTATTCTGGAAAGGACACTGAGTTAGAGCCTGCCTTCTGCAGGATCCATTTCAGCAGAGGGTGCAGTGGGGGTTCCAGTGCTGTCAGTGGCAAAAACTTGTCTAGCTTCCAGACGCTCTCTGTGGCTCCAGTATTCCAGTACTTTGTCCAACTTTATCTGAACATTGAGCCTTAAATGCCAGTGCTGAGATCTGCTGTGGAATGGGAACTTGCAGTGCAGGGGCTGTGATCATCGTCTGTCTTGATGTGAGTGGGCATCCCACACCTTTTCTCTCAGCAGTGCTGCCATCCCTTACAGAATTAGTGATGTGTGTTCATGTTTTCCAGTCAAGGACACTGGTTTGTGGGGGCTGCAGCCAGGTTGTGGTGTTGGTGCCTGGTGTTCTAAAACTGCAGAGAATTCCCCGTGGGGCAGAGGGCTCAATGCTCTGAGCATCCAGCCCAAAGGGGTAATCCTGGGGAACCTCTTGAATGCTAGAGAGGAGCTGTGGGAGGTTGTGGGGATGTGGGTGGGTGCTTGGCCAAGGTGCAGTGATCCAGGCTTGGTGTGGTACTGACTTGTCTTGTCAAGAGACAGTGTGTGGGATGTTGGAAGCTTTATTGTGATACACCTGCCTGGTCTGGAGTTGACAGTATTTTATGTCTGGCAAGATTGCCTCATCTCTTGTCTCTGTATTTTGAGGAGAAGGTTATAAAAGGAAAAAAAAAATGTATCTTTGCCTCATCTTGTCTTACAATATCCAGTAGAGAAAGTGAGCTCCAGAGAGCCTGAGTTCATGTCTTAGCCCTAGGCCTGGAGATTATGAACCATCTTAAAGCTTTGCAGCAGCCTTGCCATGCTTGTATTACCTCCATACAACAGATCCAGGGAGTGTGCTCCAGCCAGCCTGTTCCTTTTCCCAGGAAGGGGAGCATTTAGCAGATTTGGATCGTGTTTAACAGGAGATGTGGTCACAGCCCCCGTGCTGCACTGTAGGCAGTGCTGGGCAGGAATTGCTGTTGCAGTAATTGCAGGCTTTTTCCTGCCCTGTGTCCCAGCAGGGGCTGTTTGAGGCTGGGCTGTTGTGCTGCCCACGCTCTCAGATGTGAGGCAGGTGGCTCCCCGTGGATGCACACTGAGCTGGCACTAACTTGACCCCCAGAGCTGCTCCTGAGGCTTCAGCTGTTCTTTGAGGTGACACAGGTGACACGTGTGGATGGTGCTGGAGCCTGTGCACACCCTCTGAGCTGTCAGGTAAGGCACAGTGGGGTCAGAAAGAGCTGGGCAGAGAATGGAGGGGACTGGCTGGTGCTGGAGGTTGGCCCCACTCTTTAGAAAGGGTCTCCAGATAGGCTGCATGTTTTGGAACAAGATGGTGTGAAACTTGTGCTCTTCTTGCTGCTCTAACAGTGGGGCTGCTTGCTGGGAGTCAGGTAGGAGCTTTTGTCCATCTGACTTTCTGTCCTCAGTTGTCTCCAAAGGTGCTGTAGGTTCTGCCTGTTGGAAACAGAGCTGCAAACCACTGACAAAGCTGTGACAGTGCTCTGTCTGCCTCTCCAGCCTGCCTCTTATATCTCCCCACACTCTTCTCTGCAGCCTCCCTGTGAGGTAGCTGTGGTCAGTGCAACCTGGCAGAGCAGTGCTGGACCTGTGTGGCTTCCTCACGCTGGTCAGAGATATTCACTCCAAATCTTGGGGATGGAGGCACACCACAGCTCTTCTCACGCTCCCTTTATCCCTGCATGATCTGCCCTTGGGAGAGCAGCTTGTAAGGAGCTGTACTTGTAAGGAGCAGCTCTCTGGCAGCATGAGAGTCCACAAGCTCCCAGTTTTGAGCCATGGGATTCTGCATGCAGGCACTGGCAGCCACTGCTGTCCCCAGCTGAGGACTGTCCCTGCTGTGCTGCTGTCTGCTCCTTCCTTGGCTTTGCTGGGTAGCAGGGCTGGAGCTGCATAAGGGGTGCTCCCAGTCTGAACTCATTCTGCAGGCAGCTAATCCAGCAGCAAGAGGACTGTGGGTGTCAGGACTGAGGTATTGTCTCTGACCAGCAACCCTCCTACTTCAGCCTTCATTTCTTTGTGTCCTCTGGGCTGTGAAAGGGCTGTGCTAAAGCAGAAGAAAGCCCAAGCTTTAAGGAGCTCCTCTCTTGTGCTTGGTATTCATGCTGTGGCTCTGCATTCTAGAGGTTGACAGGAGCAGTGACTTGCTCTTGCCTTGCTCCTCAGCAGCCTTTGTAGCATCCTCATGGCTGTTCTGAACAGCTAGAGCAGTCCTGATGCTTGTGCTGGTAGCTGGTGCCACTGCTGGGAGGAGTGGGGAGCCAAAGCAGGACATCCAAGCACTTGTTTGCTGAGGCTGCAGACTGGGGTGGAGGAGAGAGGGCTCTCTTTCCCTGCCTTTGCATCTTCTGGTACCTGGTGGGCAGTTCTGCGTTTTCTACCAATTATTAGGGCTTGTCAGAAGAGCAGAACTGGTGTGCCAGCCTTTCCAGTAGAGCCACGTGCACGGGAGCACTCACTGCATGAGGTCCTGGGGGTGCTCCCTGCCTCTGGGTGGGACAATCCTGCCTGGGCTCCTGAGGCACCACTGCCTTGGCCCTGCTGTGCTGGGCACAGGACTGGGTAGGACTGTGGTGTACTGGGCAGTGCCATCCTGATGTGCTATTCCCTGCCCATGTCTTCCCCCTCCCCCTGCCTGCTTTCTCCTGCATCAGCCTGCATTTGTAAAACGAAATAAATATTGACATGGACGGGATGCTATTCAATTTGTCCTGATCACTGGGCTGCGGTGAGTTCTGACAGAGCACAGTGTAAAACATAAGCTCAGGATGTAATTTCTACTGTCAACATGATGTACAGTATAGCTGTGCCAAATGCACACCAACAAACTGCACGAGCTCTTGTGGGGAGGGGAGGGGGAACTTGTGCTGACAATTGGAAGTGAGGATGGCAGAGCAGCACGAGAGGGGACATCACCCTGGGCCTGGGGCAGTGTGAGGGTCTGGTGCTTCACACCCTGCATGGAAAGCTGCTTGGTGTGCTGAGTGCTGGGCATGCTGCCATGTGGGTGCATGAGTGCTGCCGTGGGCTGGGCTGGCTGCAGCAGCTCCCACTGGTTATTTACAGCCCCGATGCTCACATGTGACAGAGGGAAGGGGCACAGCTGTTGGTGAAAGGTTTTCAATAACACAGGGAGATAAATATTGTGCTAGTCCTGGTTCCTGTGCATGGAACCTTCTGGGGTATCTTGATTCCTGCTGCTGCAAGGGCACGAGTAGGACTTGGCAGCCTCTGGAAGAGGTCTGTGATGTGACAGCTAGGAAGAAGGTTGTGCAAGGTGGGGAGAGACATGACCCTGAAGCTGTCACAGAAGAGACACAGGGCGAGAATTTCTCACTGGAGAAGAAGGATCTGGTTTGTGGCAATGAGCCTGGCTACAGATGTATCTCTTGGCCCGCATTTTGTGGTACAGGGGACTGGAGGTCGCCACAGGTTCTGTAGTTGGGCTTTGGTGTCTGGCACCTGGCTGAGGCAACTCAGGTGACAGCACCTGCATTGCTGCCCACAGGAAGAGCATGCAGACAGCTCAGCTGAGAGTACCTGAACTTTGCACATGTGACACAGCTGCCAGCAAACTGCATTAGCTCGGATGAGAAATCTGTTAAATATAAAAAACAGCACAATAGCTGAGACTATACATAAGGTTGTGTTTCCCACAGCAACGCAGCCCAGCCCCATGGGTGCTCAGCAGGATCTCCTCTCCGTGGCAGAATCTGCTCTGTGGAGTGCTCAGATGCAGCAGGGCTGAGCAAGTTGCCTTGGGAACTGTGGGCCAGCTTGTCTGCCAGCCAGGGAGCTGCTCTGCTCAAGTGGAGCTCGCCCACTGCAGCATCTTCTGCCCTCACTTCCTCTTTCCTGCCTTGCCTTAGTGTGTGCATTTAAACTGTTCTTGTTAGTGGTTTATTGATACTGTTTGGGACTGTGCTGCTGTAACTCTGGTCAGGCTGACAGAGAAGCCCCAGTGTCCATTTCTGAGCAGGAGCAGTGCCATTCCTGCGTGCACAGGGCTGTCTGCAGCATGTGGTCGTGGAGGAAATCACATTCCGCTAAGGTGTGAAGTAGTGTGATGAGGGGAATGAAGGTGGCTCCCACTGCTGTCACAGAGCCAGTGTCGGTGCTTTCTGCCAGCTGTGTGCCCTGAGTGCTGCATACTGGAGGCTGTGGCATGTGCTGCCTTCATGTGCCAGCTCGGTTGGAGACCCTGGATGCTGGTGTTAGTTGTGGTGCCAGGATTTGCTCCACTGGACTGGTTTTCTTGCAGCCTCCCCATGTGTTCAGAAGGCCTTCAGTGTTGCAGAACTGCACTCTGGCACTAGCACTGCTGCCTTGTCAGGCTTCTGGCAGGGCTTTATAAATCAGTGGATGGGTCTGCTCCTGGATGGCAAGGAGAGGATGCTAGGTGGGCAGAATGGGAGACTTCAGCAGGTGGTGGCTGCTTCTCCCCAAGGCTCTGCTGACATAGTTGTCTTGAGAGCACGTGCAGATGGATATTTTTTTTTAATTCTCTTTCTGGCAGCTGGGTTTACTCAGATTTTGGATGCAACCAGAGGTTTTGCCTGCAAAAGTACTGCAGAGTGGCAGGCAGAGATACTGGATAGAGTGTTCTTCCCACACTTACTGTTTGCCCTTGGTGCTGACCTGAAACTCTTGCTCTGGCACAGCTTATGCTGCTCATTTTACTGACATGTCTCAGTGTCTGAGTAGCCTACTCCAAAATAGCCACAGATTTCCTAGGTGTGAGTTTCTGGAGAGGTGCTGTCTGTGACAGCAGTGCACAGTGTCTTGTATTTATCTCCTGTATACGCAGGTAAGCGTGATGAAGCACATTTGCACTTGTGCTGTTCTTGGGAGGGTCTTGCTCTGGAGCCTGCTGTGGGCTGGGCAGCCTCAGCTCTGTTGCTCCAGAGCATGGACCCCAATCTCTGCATTTGATCTGTGAAGTTGCTTTACCCTGTTCGTGAGAGGAGATTTCTCAGTCCATCACCCACGTACACCCTGAGTGTTAAATACTGTGGTGTTTGGTAGGGATCCTCACCAGCAGTGCAGCTGCCCTTTGGGAGCAGGGACAGGGAGCATTTCTGCCTGGGGAGGCCTGGCTGTAGGACACAGTCCTGGCACTGCCAGCAACCTCACCTGGCTGGTGGGGAAATATCCTCATAATGAATGGGCTGGCAAGGAGGCAGGGTGGGGAGCAATGTTAGTGCTTCTGTACCATGATTGCTAACATAAAAATACACTGGAGACCCTGTCTTCCTTGGAGCATGAAGTGCACAGGGCTGGCACATGTGACAGTTGATGTGCATGTGTGAGTGGAATGTAGTTTGTGTACATGGGGAGGAAATGTGTGTTCACAGAAATGAGGCACAAATAGACAAAAGAAGCCTGTGTGAATGAGTGATCTTAGCTGGGCATGGGGTGGGATGTGTGTGAGCCCTTTTGGTGAACAGATTTGTGCATATTGTGTGACACACAACTTGTGAACCATGAGCAGGCAGTGTAGAATGATGCTTTGTAGTTCTCAGGGAAGTGTTTGTCCAGACAAGTGAATGCAGAGAGGAAAGAGTGCAGCAGACATTCCCTGTTTGGGGAACAGCCCTATTGGTGGAGTCACACGGGGGAATGGCAGGTGAGGGAAAGAGCTGGAGAAGTATGTGGGAGCTGTCCCTCCTGTGAACAGCTGGGACTGTTCAGACTCATGCAGGGGTCTGTGCAAAGCACAATCCACTTCCCTTTCTATGGGGAATAGATGGACATCTAGTCCAGGATAATTTGCCTTTCCATTCACCCTTTCTCTGCCTCCTCTTTAGAGTAACAGCTGACAGGAGAATTCTGCAGGCTGGTGCATGTTTCATGAGTAGATCAGGCTGTGCCTGGTATTGCAGAGCTCTGATGGAAGCTCAGGGCTTTGGTGCAGGGAGAGATGGATGCTGCATCCCCATCTCCTGGTCAGGCTTCTTCTCCCCATGTGCTCACTGGGTGCAGTGTACCCTTGGCACAAGGTCTCATGTCTCAGCCCTTAGCACCTTGAGGATGGCTTAAAGCTTACACCAGAGCCCTTTTGCAAACTGTTACCTCTAGAGTCAGCCAGGTGGCAAATTCCTGAACAGATGCTCTTCTGCTTCCCATGGCTGCAGAGGTGAGATGACAGAAAGGTTCTGCAGGGAGGGCTTGCAGGAGTGTCTGGACAGGCTGTAGCTCCCATGCTCGGGGGCTGGTATCCCTCAGCGTGAGCCTTGTCTGCCTGTGCAGAGCTGCTGTGGTCTGGTCCTGCACAGGCACTGGCAGCTATGCTGTGCCAGGAGTGCTGCTACACATCTCCAAACAGTGTGGGCACCAATGACTCCCTCCAGGCACAGAGCTCACTCCTCTCAAAGGCCAGGACCATGGGTGAGGGGGTGCCTTTGTCAGCAGGATCCTTGGTCTCTGAGTCCCTGCTGGAGCAGATGTCTGCAGTACTGAGAGCTCTGCAGCCCTCCCTGTTGTGTTCATGTTCTGGCAGGACCTGCAGGATTTGGCCCTGCTGTGGAGAACCTGGGGCAGGGCAGGAGATACTGGCCAAGGCTGCAAGAGCAGCACAGGGGGACTTAGGCCATGTTTTCACACCAGCTCTGACACCTTGGCTTTTTCCAGGCTCCTGGAGATGCTGCTGACTGCCCTGCACCTCCCTGCGTGAGCCAGCAGAGAATGGAAGCGACTGGAATCATCTGGGCAAAGGACCCTTCACCAGGCACTGGGATGTTGTGCCCCTGAAGATGGGAGTTACAAATGGCCTTGTGAACTGCACGTGTGGCACAGACACCTGCACTGCCACACCCCTTGCACACTAGTCCCAAGCTGCCGCAGGACAGGCAGACATTGGCCACAGCAGCTCATCCTGTTAACTCCTCTGTGAAAACATTTGTGGAAGAGCTTTCCTTGTCCTCTGTGAATGCCAGCAGTGTGTGTCTGTGCCCCGTGTGCCGCTGTGGTGCTCCCTGCCCTGTGGGGTGGGCAGCGGGCTGTGCATCACCCCCTTCCCCAGCCACACCGGCGGCAGCCGAGCACGGAGCCCTGCAGCTCTGTCCCTGGGGACAAATGCCAGCTGCCAGACTCTTCTCTGGAGACCCAGGAGCAGCCTGCGAGGCACCAGCACTGACTGCTCCCACGCCAGCAGCGGGCAGTCCGGGACGCCTCTTGTCACAGATGTGACTCACGCTGGACAGGAGTGCTCCAGCTGCAGGGCACGGCATGCAGCAGGGACGGGGATGCTCTGCACTGACCGGGCAGCCTCACGCTGCTAGCGTGGACTTTCCTCCTGCTCTTCCCTAAAGGATGCTGGCTGCCCGTCCAGAAGCTCCTGCTCATGCAGCCTGCTAGAGTGCCATGGCGAAGGGTCTGCAGGGCTTCTTGTGGACCATGCTGCTGCTGTTCTGCGCCATCCAGGAGCTGGGGTCCTGGGCCATGCACACGGCCGTGGAGGGCCCTGGCCTAGGGGAGCCCGGGGACCCTGCGCTGCTGGCTGGCGGGCGAGTGAAGCGTGGCTGGGTCTGGAATCAGTTCTTCGTGGTGGAGGAGTACACGGGCACGGAGCCGCTGTACGTGGGGAAGGTAAGCTGTCCTGGTGTCTCCGTGGGGCTGACAGAGCCAGGGGCAGGGTGGACACGCTGGCGATGCGGAGCAGAGAGAGGGCCCTTGTGAAGGTCGTTCACAGGAGCCTGGCTAGAGAAATACTGTGCAGACTGCAATGGCAGGAGCCTGGTGCCTGCTGGGGGTGGTGAGGTTAATGTGCTCCCAGAGATGAGAACAAGACACACCAAGATTTACATCTGAGTTCCAACAGTTCTTGCTGGGTTCTTGTGATGCCTGGGGGTGGATGCAAGAAGCCCTGTCTCTGTGGGAGCTGTGACAGGTGACAGTGCCTTGCTGGGCAGGACTGGGTCTGGAGGTGGGAGCTCACCACACTTCGCTGGTGTGTGACCTCCTGGGCAGGCTGGACACGGACCTCTGCTCCCTGCACTCCTGTCCTGAGCTGAAGGAGCATTTCACCTTGGGGTTGCTGGGCTTTATTCTTTTCTGGGAGCTTTGGAGAAGCAGCTGCCCCACATACCAGGCAGATGTGTTATTTGTACGTGGGTGAAGTCAGTGCTAGCTGTTGGGACCAGTCAGAGGAACACACTACAATCCAGATAGAGCTGGAGGTGTGGGCTCACCCCAAAGGAGAGTGCCCAAGAGCTTGTACAGCAGGGCTGTCTGATGGCCTCAGCCGTCTGGGCATGAGTCTGGAGGAGCTTGAAAATGGGTTTCTTGGCAGGGGGCCAGCAGGGATTTCAGTGGTGATTTGTGTCCGTTTCAGCAGACACTCAAAGCCGCGCTCCTCCGCCGCCCTCGGAGCAGGCACAGCTAATTCATGGCTCCCCTGGGAGCAGCGGAGCACCGGGCCCTGTCACGGGCCTGCCAGTGCCTCGGCTCCAGCTGAACCAAAACCTACAACTCACCTGTTTTACAGCCCCTCTCCACATCACCCCCCTGGCTCACAGCAGCAGCCAGCTGCACTGGGATCACTGCCTGTGGGTGCCCAGGGCTGAGAGCCAGCTGGGCCAGGCTTCTCCTGCTGCTGGGAGAGGATGGAGTGCCTGGGACACTGTCCATGGGTCCAGAGCCTTCCTGCGCTGGGAAACCCTGCAGAAGAGGACCCTTGCCCTCTGTGGAGGCCTCTCACACACCTACATGTGCTTTCTGAAGGGCCGGTACCATTTCCATAAAATCTGGGTTCTCTAGCTAATCCTTCTTCTGAACTGTAATTTCCCCTGAGGCTGCTGTCAGTTTGATGTGGATTTCTTTGGGTTTTTTAAATAGAATTATGGGGTCAGCACTAGTTACAAACTTCTGCATGTGGACAGATCTATTTTAGATAGAGGAGAGGATTAAAGGGAAAAAAGCAGATTTAATTAAGTTGCTAATATTTAAAGAAAATTGATGAACTCGGGCTTTATGAGTTGGAGCAAACAGAGTGCGCCTTTATTACAGACTAGTTTTTATTTGATTTTCTTTCTTTTCTAGCCCCAGAGTCATTTTTTATTTGTGTATCTGTGCTTTCTGTTTAATTGCTTTTAATAAGGAATGTGCACCTCTAGTTCATATTTAATTTTGATTTAATTATTAGTATGTAATTAATGGCTTCGTAAGAATTCTGGTTGTAGTCTTTTAGGACAAGGAAACAATTTTCTTGTTTAACAAATGGGACAGATCAGCCTATTGTCCACCCTGTGGCTGTCCCAGTTCTGCAGACACTGCTGTCCTTGCTTGGGGCTGAGCTGCAGGCAGGGCTGGGTGGTCCCTCTGCTCTTGGAGCCCAGCGTGTGCCAGAGCTGTGTGACTTCAGTCTCCTGCCATGCCCAGGGCTGGAGGAGCCCCGAGGCTGCGTGGGAGCGTGGTGCTCCCCAAGCCTGCCTGCTGTAACAGGGAGGAGAGAAGATCCCTGGGATGTGGTCCAGGTCTGTGGCATCTCCCCTTGCATTTCTGTAGTCTACGATCTGGCCCTCCCCCATTAGTTGTTGTTTAGCCAAGCAGCACAGATTTAGCTCTTTTAATCTTCCCCTGTAAATCAATCTCTGCAGCCCCTTGAGCCCAAGCTCCATTTTTCTTCCTAGCTTTCCGCTTTGCAGGGATGCTGGTGTCTGCTCCGAGCAGTCAGCAATGAGCAAATATGTGAAGAGGTTGTGCTGAGAGCTCAATGTGGTGCTGGATGCTTTATCTCTAGCCTAATTATTAATCATGAGCCCGGTGTTCAGCAGAAAAATGCAGGCTTCCGCTACCTGTACTGTACAAACCTGGTGCTCCTTCTTCGTTCTGAAAAGCTCACAGAGTAGCAGTGAGAACTGGGGAGAGGGTGATGAAGTGAAGAGGGCAGCAAGCTCTCCACCAGCCAGCAGGGAGGGTTAGGACTGGATGGCCGGGCTGGGATGAGCAGCCCCACAGAGCAGGGCAGGATGCTCAGGTGGCCAGGGCAGGGTGACCACCCCACAGGCACATTTGCAGCCAAAGCCATCACGGTGGTCCCAGACTCTGCTGGGCTCACCCCCTTTGTGAGCTGAGTGAAGGTCTCCTTCCAGGCAAGCCTTGAGAGATGTCACCATGGGCAGTAATTTGTAAATGTTGTGCAAAATGCATTGAATTGCCTAACGTGTGTGTCCCTCACTTGTGAAATAAATATATAAACTGTATCTAACAAGACAAATATAATGAAGGCATCGTAAAAAAAGAGGCAGCTCTGGTATAAATTCTTGCTGGTAGAGCTGTATGTCTGAAAGGTGGATTATAGAACTGCAGTTTGGAAGATTGAATGGCCCATAAACATTTTCATATTTCATTAGCCGATTAATGGACGGCTTTTTTCTTTTTTTGGAGGGGGGACATGACTTTGCTGATTCTAAGCAGAAATTGTAGGAAACAAATGAAAGCAGCTGATGAAACCTTTCCGGGGGCCTGTCCCATTATGGATTGTCCCAATTAATGCCCATGCTGCTCTCTGTCAAGATGCATTCTGCCTGTCCAGTTACTGTTAATAGATTTCTCATAAGTGGCTGGATTGTAAAAACCTCATAACTCAGTTTAATGCCACCAATAAAATTATCTCTGGACGTCTGGCCTGGATTCCAGTCAGCTCTTGCTCCATGGGGAACTGCTGTTTACCCTTTCTTTTCCTAATTCCAAACATTGTCTTAATTAAAAAATGAAGCAGCAGAGATTGCCTGCAAAGGCATCTTCCTCTGGGTCTTGAGCTGATTTGTCACACTCTTTTGCAGATTTTGTTCAGCTGGGGCTCTGGGCATGATGATGGGATGTTGTGACCCTTGTTACCCTGCAATGTAAACCCAGCACAGGGATGCAGTGAGTGTGTGAGCTCTTCAGCAG